>NC_080086.1:144103511-144403511 GCF_950005125.1 Chionomys nivalis
TAAACAGAGTTAGAATTCCTAAACCCCTTATTCTTAGGTGCTCGCTTAGCCATTCATCATCCCTTGGTTCATGTGTTTGCCAGGCCCTATGTTGGGCATTGGAGAGATGGAGAATACATCTCTTTAGTTGCCACTGTGCACGCGATCTCCTCTGACGATGAGACACACCCTGCTTTCCAGAGCAGCTCTAAGGTCTTCACTGCTAAAACAGAGCTATTGTTCTTGCTCATCCATTCTTCCAGCAATCCTAGGGGACACTCAACTGCCCTAGCAGAGGAAGGCGGCAGCAAAGGTCACATCTCCATCCTGGCTTTCCATTTCCTTACCTGTAACACAGCTGAGTAAGTACACCGGGCACTCGGCAAGGCCAGCCACTCCTACTCAGACCTCGTGGTCACGATTCAATCGTTTCTTAACTTTCTTAGTGGCTTCTTCTCAGGACCTCTCTGAGCTCCTCACACTAAGGAAGATAAAGAAGCCATGATGCTTGGTGCTTCTCCCACTGAACGCTTCATTATAACCCAACAGGAAAAAAGTTTCAGCTAAACAAATGCTCGCTTTCCTCTCCGTCCCCCACCAATCAGTCTCTGTCATCTTGATAGAGAAAATACAGCTTTTAATAGCATGTAGGGGGACAAGCATTTGCATAACTGTTACCCTAGAACTCAGAAGTCTGAGCTAATTGGCCGATGGTGCTTAAAATGATTAAGTGATTGTAATTTATATGATTAACCAATTAACCATTCTCCAGTGACTGGCTCTTGGTAGGTAGATGTGCACATTTCTCCCAGCACGACAGCTAACCCTGTATGATGCTGAGTGCTCTTTTCAGTGCTGACTTGGTTGTCTGACCACCAGGTAAAGGAATTTTCATTGGGGGGGGGTTGAAGTTCATCCAGTTCAAGGAGTGGCTACCACAGAGCTTAGAGCCTGCCTTAAAAGAATGGGAGACAGCGCGGCGGTCCTTTAAAGGTGAGGAAGGGGCTGGAGAGATGGTTCAGTGGTTAAAAGCACCTGTTGCTCCTTCAGAGACCCAAGATTCGATTTCCAGCAGCCACATGGTGGCTCACGTCTATCTACAACCTCAGCTCCCGGTGGCCTGATGCCCATTTCTGACCTCCCCAGACACCAAGCAGACACACACCTGATGCGCCTGCATACATATAGGCAAAACACTCGAACACGTGAAATGAAGATAAATAAATAAATCTTTTTAACGGTAGTGTGAAGGGGTAAGTGGTCCTTTAGAACCATGGTTGTGATTTGAAGACAGCTCACCTTCCACTGAAGTAAAGGCGTGGTCCTGAGTAGTTGGGGGCCGTTGGCTCATTTCAGCTGCTGTGTTGTGAGAGCGAGTTCTTTAGCCCCTTTCAACTACAAATCCCTCTCTTAGAAAACAATGGTCTTCCTTACCTCTTAGGATTATTGTGAAGATCAGTTAAGATAATGCAGATCATATTCCCAATAAATGGTAGCTCTCATTAGCATTGTTACGATATTATTTTCCCACTGAAACGTAAGCTCCAAAGACATCTCCCTTCCTATTCCTGGTGTCCAGTGTGGTGTGCAGCACAGAACAGAGACTCAGATATCTGTATAGATAAGCTGATCTTTAATCCTGTCACTCAAGAGGCAGAGGCAGAAACATCTCTGTGAGTTCGAGGCCAGCCTGGTCTACATAGAGAGTTCCAGGCTAGTCAGAGCTACATAGTGAGACACTGTGGTAAGAAAGGAGAAAAGTATAGATGAGTGTGAATAACCAGAGTATGCATGGGGTGCTAAATTCACACTGGGCATTGCTGGCAAGCTGTAGGGGATCCTTGTCGGGCATCTATGAGGGACTAGGATCACAGACTTCTATGTTCTCAAGGCTGGGAGCCTAAGTACCCAGAGGCGAACTATCTTGCCCACAATCCCACAGTAGAGGTGACTGGGGGCTCTATTATGTTGCCTTTGTAACCAGCTGCAGAGAGGACTAGACAAAACCAGCAGGAGAATGTCCTTGCCAATGGGACTACAAAAAGACAGAAATTTCCTTCAGAGAACAAAACAAAAGAAAACAAAAACAAAGAACTAGGTTGAGTTCTCCTAGAGAAGCATTTCAGGGAAGAGGCAAGTCTAGGGACCGCTATAAAGAAGAGTTAACCTGGTTTTCCAGACCCAGCGGGGCAGATGGGAAGTAGAAACTCAATGTCAACGTATTCTTTGTTAATCTGTCTGGTAAACTCAAGTTCAAGGGCTCTTTAATGGGTTTCCCCGCCACAGGGCAGCTACCAGCAGTAGTTTACTTTGCTTGTGCCACAGGCTAAACACACCACCTCTTCTGGAAGACCCTCCTGGGCTTTTTGGAAGGTCAGGGAACCTAGCAGGTAGAGACTACAGGGCTGTGGTTCTCGGGTGACAGTTCATCAGAAAGTGGAAAGACAGACAAGCAATTGCTACCCCGCCCTGTGTTACGCCAAAGGCAGGGACTTGTAGGTGTCTTTCCGGGCCTCCTGGTGTTCTTAAAGGGCAGCATAATAAAGATAACAAGTGTTTTACTTCCATTTAGAGAATAAGGAACAGGTATCACAGATTGTACTAGGGGTGAAAGGTGCTGGGCTGGGCTGCTGCTGACGGCTATAAACCTGGGCGGGAGCTGAGCTGGAATTTCCCTATAGAGCCCAGGCTCAACAGCCAACTGGCTTTGTCTACTTTCCTTTTCCTGACACTTCCTCTCCCCTTATCTCCCTCGTTCTTGACCCAGGAACTCCCCTTGTTTTCTCTCTCCCACCTTCCTTTACTTCTCCTCTTCTGCTTCTTGAATATGAATAACCTACTTTCCCGGGACAAGCTATAGGTCAAGGCTGAAGCTGGCCATTCCAAGGTAACTGAGTCGGGCACACTGTGGAAGTTGGTCTTTTTCTTGTTAACTTGGTACTGCAGTTAAAGTTTCTATTTTCTTTCACCATGGGTGCTCAGCGCTATGCTAGTGGTGTATAAGTTCTTGATTTTTTTAAAATTATTTTTTCATATTCAATACCTGTTCATAGAAGAAATTTTACAAAACAAAGACAAGGAAGAATATAAAAACCACTTTGGTGCATTTCCTGTTCATTTCTTTTTCTCTTTAAATACCTGTCTACTTAAAAAAAAAAGGTAGGAAAAAAAAAGGCTTTTCTGGTTTTTTTTTTGTTGTTTGTTTGTTTTTGCCTGAAAGAATGCACCCCACATGTGCATATGTATGCAGAAGAAGGGTGTGATCTGGGAGGACCTGAGGGATTACATCAACATAGCTGACAAATTCTAATGATGGCTGCAATCCTTCTTTGCTCACCTGCCATTCCTGATCTCCCCGCTCTTTAAGGACATCATTCTCTGGCTGGTGCAGAGAAGAAAGAAACCCAAGGTGTACTGTGGCAGGTCAGAGTGACTTGCCACATCTCTAACTCATTACAAAGCCCAGGTTCTCTGGCATGGCATTCTTCACTCTGAACTTGACCACCGCCCCTTGAAAAGGAGAGAAGAAACAGCGGCTCCTATAAGACTGGCCGTAGAAAGGGGGCTGGAGTCCCGCATTGATTTTTCTGACAGGTTATAAAATAATAAAAGATGGGAAAGTTTTAAAACTAATTTTTAGGTATCCGTCTGAAGCCACATACAGTTGGCCAGCAGGATCAATGAAACAACATTACATAGAAATGCTGAACCCATACTCTTCTGGTTAATCCATATTTCAAAGCTGATCCCTGGCTCTTAAATGACCTGCACACGGGCTGAGCCGATCCCCAGTTGAACCTCCCACTTGGAACCTTGTTTTGCAAAGATTAACTATTCCAAGGAAATGAAAGTTAACACATCTCCACAGTACGGGAAAAGGAATGAAAACTCAGACAGATCACAGGAAACCAATGGGCAGGGAGAACCTATAGGGTTGTTAGGTGGATTTAACATTGATTTCCTAGAATGAGTCTTTGGTTTCTATTTTATATATTCTACTCTATCTGCTACTTGGGAAGCCTGAGAGACAGGCTTTATGACCTCTGGATACTCCCTCGAGTTTAGTGACAGAGCTGCTGGGATACACTGTTGCAAATCAGGCTGCTCACAATGGGAGGGAGTGTATTTCTCAAGCCAGGAGGGGAGGAATAGCCAGTGTCAGAGATTGGTTGTCAGCTGCTGGTAAGCGCAGGCTGCATGCTTAGCAGTAGACCCCTAACAGAAAACGAACTTAGCGATATCTTTGGAGGGTCCTGTTTCATGATGTCACACTATGACTTTTTCCTTTAAAAAATGATCAATTTCTACATTTTTTATTTATGTATTTTTCTTCTCTTTTTACTCTATAGGTACTTTGTGTATATGTTATGGCTCCCGGTTTAGTGTTCATAAGGGATTCCAGAGTGTGCAAACAAGTGGGTCTCTGTTTCTTGTGCCTTCCCTTGGGCTCTTTTCCTTCTGTTTGTTTGTTTGGCCGAATTCCATTGTGTTATGTTTTGTTTTATTTTTACTTTATGATTATCCCTTAAGAACCTATTTGTTTTCTAATGTGAGACAGAAAGGGGACTGATTCGAATGGGAGGGGAGGGGAGGAAAAACTGGGGCCGGGGTGGGGGATGACCATGATCGGGTATATATGTGAGAAAAAAGAATCTATTTCCAATAAAAGGAAAGAAATTTAAAAAAAAAATAAAAGATATGTGGTCTAGTAAAGGCTTGATAATGGATCATCAGGGGCCCCTTTTTGCTCCCATCTTGTTATAAGGAGAAAACTGCCCAACTCTTTAGTCTCTTCTAAGGGCAACAATTCCTTTCCTGGGGCTCCACCTTCATGACCCCCCAAAGCCTCAACTCCATTACATAAGGGTAGTTTTGGGAACATAAATTTTGTGGGAACATAAACATCCGGTCAGTAGTTGGTGAAATGATAGGCATGTGGCTGACCTACCGGGCAGCTGAGTTGTATCCTAGGAAGAATTGGGAGCATTTCCCATTTCCTTGGCATCATCTCCAACAGGAAGTCCCACTTGAGGAGCACAGGGATTCAGGAAGCAGCAGGGCATCCATCATCGCTGTGTGTCAAGCGACACTGAAGAAAAGGGGCTCTTTTGGCCTGAAGTAAGTTAGCACAAAGTTCTTAGTGTTGCAGAAACAATCTTTCTCTTCCTTCAGAGACCGGGCCTCCCGAGTGCTTTGTACCCAGCAAATGTCCCAGCTCTATAAGAGGGTTCTTCTGAAACTCAGTTCAGAATTTCTAAAATCTCAGCCTTCTCCAAAACTCCTGAGCAACACTGGATGACCTCTCCGTGAGCACGGAAACTGCACACTAGACACAGTATAACGGCTCTTCCTTACCTTTGTACCCTCTTCTCATATGGCCCCCGACCCCAGAGAACCAAAATCTTGAGAACAGGGGCAGAGCCATTTCTATCCCCAAATGCCAGTGCACAGCCTGGCACCATGACCATTCACCCAGTGTTTAGTGACGTTATTTTCTAGCTTCCTGGTTAGAATGTAGACAGATTTTTTTTGCCACATTTATTCAGCCCCCTCCCCAGAATCCAGAAGAGCACCTGGCCCTCAGAAGGAACTTCACAGATATTTGCTGGATATATGGATGAGTGGGTTGAGTCACTGGGCACTAGTGGAAGCGTGATCTGGAAGAATGTCATTCCAGTTGCCATTGATTTGGAAGGGGTTGGGAGGACTGCTGGCAAGGACTGAAGTGAAGAGGAGGAGTTGAAGCTGAGTCCTCAAGGATATTTCAATGAAGAAGTGGAGGCTGAGGGAGACAGATGGTCAGGGCAAGAGGGCGGGGCCATGCCTGGGATAAATACAATGAACAGGGAAGGGGCAGTCTGACTAGAGATTGCACCATGGGATATGAGTTTGGGCAGATGACTTAAAGCAAGGCAAAGGATCTGAGATCCTGTGATGGTTGCTAGGATTCTCTTATAAGACTTTTAAGGAATAGAGCATCAGATCGCTCCCAGAGAACCTGTGGAGGATGCATAGACGGCAGCAGGGTACCAACTAGCAGCAAAGAGGATGAAACTGAGAATCCGCTCTGGACCAGGTGGTAGGAGACAGGTCTCATCTCTGAGCATCACACTGAGGAGATGTTCCAGATGTCTATGAGTACAGGCTAGGGATGTGCACAGAAAAGCAACCCCGCCCCTGGGAAATACCCAATCCACAGTGCTAACCACACCAAGAGTAGTATCTTTAAGAGAATGACTATCAGTCTGGGGATGCGCACAGGAAATGTGTTTCTGCTTTGCTTATGGCAAGGCTTTAGCTACACACGGTGCTATACATGTGTAACCAGGGTTGCAAGTTCAAGGCTGGCCTGGGTCCTTTAGCAATGCATTGTTTCAAAATGAAAAATATAAGGGCTAGGGAACTCGATAAGCATTTACTTAGTATGTGTAAAGCCCCAGGTTTAACTCCAAACACCAAGTAAATAAATAAAAATTAAAAAGTCATCATAATAAAAAAGTGACTTCATTGAGTCCTTTAGATCTTTAGATTCGGTGAGGACTTGGAGTGAGAGCAACAGATACCTTAATGTACTGACCTGGGTAAATGTGATCTTGTTTGCAAACAAATGATTGTCAACAGGATAGTTCTCAACTATTAAATTAAGGAGGGGACACAGGAAAAGTGGGCACATTGGGCTAGTCACCGGGCGGCATTCCAGGAAGGCCAGCCCTGTCGGTCTGTCCTTTTATTAACTTTTCCTGTTATTTTTTCCAGTCCTGTTTTTTCTAAGAAGCATTTCCTCGGGTCTTCCTTCAACAGCTGCTTTGCAATGAGGTAGCTTCCTATCTGAAATTGAGCCCCATCTCACCTACTTCCTCCTCTCCTTTTGTCTGTCTGCCCTCAGCATGCATGCAGTTTGCGAGCCGCTCTCCATCTAGACAGCTTTGTCTGTTCTTTTCATTGCCACATCCTCCGTGCTGAGAAGAGACCCTGGTGCAAAGCAGATGCTCAATAAACGTTTGCCCAGTGAGTGACTAATTGGCTGAGATAAACCCCAGTTCTGGGAACCAGAGTTACTGTGACATGCTACCAAAACATGGGCATTTTTGCTATGGTTAGCTGACAATGGATAATTCATAAGCAAGCTGGAAGGGGTGAGTGGGAGAAGAAGAAGAAGAAGAAGAAGGAGAAGGAGAAGGAGAAGGAGAAGGAGAAGGAGAAGGAGAAGGAGAAGGAGAAGAAGAAGAAGAAGAAGAAGAAGAAGAAGAAGAAGAAGAAGAAGAAGAAGAAGAAGAAGAAGAAGAAGAAGAAAGAAACCAACACTCTGCTGAGGCTACTTGCACAGGAGGCACGCCGCGGTGGCCTGTGTCCCTCCACATTCTCACATATGAGAAGGCAAGATCCGCCCAGCGGATTTAGCCCGCTCTCTGTTCTCTCCCTGGGACCCCTCTGCAGGGAAGGTGGCTGGTTAGTCCCAGGTTTTGCTTCTATGAGCCCATAAAGCCCTATCAGAGCTGCTAGGCTCATAATCAAATTTTAATGACTGTCTGCTTCCCTTCCTAGATGTTTATAGTCCGCTGCACTCTGATTAGGTTTTTGGTCCCACAAGATAGTTAAAAGCCCGCAATTTGCAGTGGGTGTTTTATTCTTTCTGAGTTTGAGTGAGTAAATGTTCTTTTGATCTTCCCGCGGTGGATAAGGGCTGTTTGTGTTTTTAAGGTCCTTACCAATTACGTGAGCTGGATGCAGGGCCTCGTCTGAAGCCAGCCTTCTGGGTGGTTCTAAAGTACCTCCGAGGTTTTTATGCTTTCTCCTCCCTACTGTCTACACCCCAGGTGCTGAAGGAACAGAGGAAAAGCTAGCAGAAAATGCTATGGGGGGGAGGGGGTGATGGGATGTTGTAATAGGCCAGCCTCAGATCAGTGTGCCAAGGGAGCAAAAGACTTTTCTTCTGGGAGGCTCATTGCTTTACCTATAGGGAGGCATGGGGGACAACACAGTTTGACGTCCTACAATGTATCAGTCACTCTTCTCCTCAGAGTGAAACAAGCAATATCTAGGCGAAGAACCTTAAAAGAGGAAGAATTGATTTTTGAAAATATCTTCTCATTTTTAGTTATTTGTAAGTTTGTGTGTACACATGAGCTTCTAGGCCTGGAGCTAGAGTTACATGTAGTTGTGGGTCACCCGACATGAGTGCCGGAGATTGCGTTTGGGTTCTCTGGAGAAGTACATGCTCTTTCTTAACCACTGAGCCATCTCTCTAGCCAGGAAGACTTGATTTGGGCTCTCCAGGGCACACACCATCCTGGTGTGGGAGATTGAAGCTTGCAACATGTGAGCCAGGAAGCAGAGATTTGGGGCTGAAACTGGAAGCTGCCCCTTCTGTAAGTTCTCCCTCTATGGCCTGTCTGCTAGCCAGGGCCCGTGTCTAGAAGGTTCTACAAGCTCTCCAAACAGCGCCACCAGCTGGGGAATAAATGTATTTCCAAACACATGATTTGAAGGACATTTCACATCGTGGCTTTGATTCCAGGACTCTCTGCTGGGTTGCATTTGCAGCGGGCCCAGTAACCAGCATCCTCTGCGATTATCCTCATCCTAGCTGCTGTGTGTGGGTAAGAGGAATGAAGCAGGGGCCAGCGGCAGAGAGAAGGAACACAGGAGTCACACTCGCAGCCTCCAAGGCTCCCCAGTGTGTCAGGATGTCGCGCTAGCTGGTGACCTCCTGGTGGCACATATACGTTATCCCACCAAAGTCACAAGTAAGCCGACACACAATAGCAGTTCATTATTTTAATTAAGCTTATTGCAAGAGCAATCATCATTGCCGTCAGTATCAATCATCAGCAATTTTTCGACTATGGCCTTAAGTGATGACAGTCTGCGTTGACAATAAATAATAATGCCTCTGGCTTGAATTGACACTTCACTGGGCTTAGAGAGGCTGCGCCTGAGCACTCCTGAGCTTGCTGTGTAAAGAACTATTTGTCTATGACAGAAGCTGGGGCTAGAGGATATTTGTTTCTTGGTTTCCCGAACGGATAAGTTCATAGTATTTGCAAAATTCACCCTTTAGTAGTCGACAGGCACAGAGTCCGAACCGTATTTAGAAAGGCTAGATGTTTTGCTCAGGCCTGAAGCGACGGAGCCCTCCGCAGCCTCCCGGGGTGTGGATGCACTGAGTTACGGCTCTTTCTTCCCAAATGGACGCGGGAAATGAAGTTGTTTTGATTGCAAAATGGCTGGTTGCTGTTTCATATTTCTGAGCCGAGGCAGGAAGAAAGGGACCGCAGTCAGCTCCGCTTCCTTTGTCACTGGCATCTGACATGATGAGAAGTCCTCGGAATTTAAATAATAATTCTCCAGGACAACGCTAACCCTCGGCTCTTATTACTCGTGTTACTGCATTTCCCCGACTTAAAGCACTCCCCGATCTCAACCATTTGTGCTACAAATAATTTTAATTGAGCCAAGAAACCCTTGACATTTTAGAAATTACCTTCTATTTATAAGACTTTAAGAAGGAACCTTCCTGGCAGGCCTGACCTCTGTGTGATTTGTCTCCCTCCGCCATCTCCTCCCAAGATATACACACGGACACACGCGCACACACAAACACACAGTGCACGCATACATTTGCACACCCATGCATACCCACATGTGCACACACAATACACACACAAACACACGCACACAAATACACACATTTGCTCAATGCACTCACACACGCGCACGCATGCACGCATTTTGAGTTCAGGTTCTTTATGTTTTCGTTGAAATAAATTATCTTCTAAATTAATCTTCTGGTGGCAAATAAAAACCCAATTTGATACATCCATAAAATCCCACTCCAACTATGAAGCTGCTTTGACTCCCATCCATCGCCCTCAGTCTGCTCATCTGAAGTCTGCGCTCAGGATGGGGCAGTTCCGGGACAAGGATTGCACAGCTGCCTTTGGAGGGTTGAAAGACAGTCTGCCACTTCCGCCTCATGGTGCTCCTGGCAGTTTCTGTGCAGTGGGAAAAAAAATTAATTTTTGTTACTGTTTTCTGTAAATATCATCTTTTCTACTTGACTTTGACACGAATAATTAAACATTGTGTCTTTTTCCTCCTGCTTTCATACCCATTGGCCCTAATCCTCACAATAGCTCAGCACCTGAAGTGTTTATGGACCATGCCCTGTGTTCCAGGTACTATTCCAGATAAGATTAGTCTGTGAGAGAAAGCGAGACAAAAACAAACAAACAAACAAGCCAAAAACAGCTCACGGGACTTAACCTCAAAAGGAAGGAGAGGATGCCAGGGTGAAAATGTCTCGCTGCTGAGATGGGTTTGTGAAAAAAGGAAGCAAAAGTTAGGAACAGCCACTCAGAGGGAAAGGCCAGGAAACAAGCAAGCTGTCAGCAGGAACAAAGAACCCTAAAGGGAAGCGGAGAGAGACAGCAAGGGGGCCGGGGAAAGAAGAGACTCCTCAAGGTTTGGAGGGACCTGACTTTCCTCCTGAGTGAGCTGTGAGCTCGGAGGATGGGACTCCTTGTGATTCGGTGTGACAGTGTGTCAGTGGCTTGGGCAGAGAACAAAAGCAGCGGCAGGGACACCATTGAGGAAGGAAGGTGATGGGTAAGGGGGCTGAGTGGGGGGGTCGCACAGCTGTTGGCTTGGGGACATTAAATGTAACGAAGAAAATTATTCGGTCCTATTTTAAGAGGAGAAAACTCAGAATAACTGGCTTTCTCAAGAACCCAGAGTAAGTGCAGCCCAAGTTGAGTTTGAAACCAAACCTCTTAGCGGGTACACCACTACAGTACCGTGTGGACAATTGCCACGGACCACAGCCCCAGGAGCCACCTTGGAACTTCTGCTCTGAGACTTGATCATGTTCTCATTAGCATAATAAATAAGGCATCAGGAAGAACAAGGGCATACAAGTCCCCTGGATGCCCTGACAACTAATGCTACCTGACAAGTAGCAGGTTGGAGCCTAATGAATAGCGGAGAGGAGGAAGGCAGGAGGAGGAACGTGGGCTTCCAGGGAGAGGGGAGCTCATTAGTGGCCTTGCTGCTTAGATGGCTCACAGCATCCCTCCAGCAAAACCTGCATCTTATTGTTTCCCGGATCTGTGTGTGTGTGTGTGTGTGTGTGTGTGTACACGCACATGCATGCACATGTGTTGGGGTATGTTCAGCCGAGGTAAAATTCATATAACATAAAGCCAACCATTTTTATTTTAAAATCAATCATGCTATGACATTTACTACAATCAAAGTGTTTCTCAAACTAGTTCTCAAACATTTCCATCAGTTTGAAAAGGAAGCCCCATACATATCACAAGCCTTCTCCATTTTCCTCTCTCTCCATCTCTTGACAGAAATGAAGCTACTCTCTGGATTGATCTGCTCTGGACATTTCATATCAGTAAAGTCATACATGTGACCTTTTCAAATATGACTTCTCCTACCTAGCACAGTGATTTCAAGTGTTCTGTGTGTTGGAACATGTGTTAATACTTTGTTTCTTTTCATTGCTAAGTAATATTCTGTTGGATATGTTTATTCATGTATAATGGACATTTTAATCTCTCCAACTCTTGCTTATCAGAAGCAACGCCTCCTTAAGCAGGTGTGTGCACCTGTCTAAAACAAAATTTCTGTTTTAGATTCTTTTGACTCTATAGAGCAGTGGAATTCCTGAGGTTTCCCTTTATATAAGGTTTCTTTCTCTATATGTCACCTCTTTTGGGGAAACTGGCAAACGATGCATTTATATTCCGACCATGTATACTGATCTCAGTTTCTCTACATCCTCTAATGCTTACCATCCTCCACACCCGCACTATCTTTTTCTTAAACACCCTGCCTCCCTTATGGTTATTCTAGCAGGTATGAAATAAGGTATTTCTTTGCTTTGGTCTGTGTTTAACTAACGTCTAAGCTTTTGGGCATCTTCCAGTGTCTGTTGGCCATTAGTGAATCCCCTCTAGACAAACACACAGCAACGTGCCTCATCTCTGTTCTCTTGCCTGCTGCTGTTATTGCTGTGTTTGAGGTAGCATTTTGCCACATATGCCAGCTGGTCTTGAGCTCACCATGTAACCCAGGTTGCCCTTAAACTCACAGTGACACCCTGACCTCAAACTCCCAAGTGTGGTATGTGTCACCATGCCCAGATGCCCACTTTTTAACTTGGTTCTTCTTGCTGAGTTGTGAGAGTCTTTTTATGTCTATTCCGGACATCAGGCACTTATCAGAAGTGGGATTCCAAATTTTCCTGATACTCTCCTTTAAGTTCCTTGATAATGTATCCTTTGAAGACCAGATACTTTAAACACTGATGCACCTCAACTTCCCTCCTGGTCCTCTCATTACCTTCCTTAGAGCCTGTGACTTATTAGCAGTGGTAGCAATAGTTGCGCACGTACAAAGGCACAGAAAAACACCTGAAGTTTGTGCTATTTCGGATCAATATCTAAGGAGGACGTGGCATTCCCCAAGCTCCGAAAGTATCACACTATAGAGCTCAGAGAATTCCTCTTTGTAGCTGCCGCTGTGAACGACACTGGGCTGTTAGCACAAGAGACCCACAAATCTAAGGAGAAAAAAATGCAGGAATTCATTTTGCTGTTTTATAAGAGAGCAGGAAAGTTGGACAGGCCAGGGTGCTGGGCTCCGCATGCGGCTGAACTTAATCATAAGAGCACACCCCGAGAAAGCTAGAGCATGTGCCCTTTCATTCGGTACAGAGGCGTTCAGCAGCCGCTCTGTTGTTACAGGGCAGGAATGTATACCCTGAAAACATATCCAGTTTCAGGCACAGAATCCCAACCTTTGTATTCTCAGAAGCCATCTAGGTCAGGGGGAACTGAAGAAAAACTTTAGTTCCTGCTGCAGTTTGGTTCTCTCTCAATCTCTCTCTCAAGCAGGCTACTTGGGGAAGGGGACCAAAGCTGGGTATGAACACAAAACATCCAGGAAAGAGTTCGAGTAGGCACAAGGAAAGGGGAGAAAAGTGGATGCTACTAAGGGCTGGGAGTGTTGCCCTGTGCCCTGTTGGTCGAGCATGCGTCAAACATACACGCAGCCCTGGGGCCAGTTTCCAGAACCATATAAAACAGGATCGGTGGAACATGCCTGCAATCCTGGGATGCAGAGGCAGAAGGGTCAGAGATTAAGGTCATCCTCAGACACAGGATGCAGTGACATAATGTACATTGTTGACTTTTTCCATTAAATTGCTGTGGGTTTGATGACAATGACGACATTTCTTATCTAGTGACCAGTACTGTCTTGATCCTAGCACCCGAGCCTCAGTTTACTCCTCTGAGAAATGGAAACAATAGCCATCACAATAGCAACAGCAAGTATTCTGTGGGAAGTTCAAAGATAAGATAAAAAGACAGAGGAGAAACCACTTGATAAGCTACAAAGAGATAGACAAACACTAAGTGTTTTTATACTCTAGATTTCCTGTTTAAGTGTTGGGCCTGCAGAACATTAGGAGGAAATGTAAGAATGAGAGAGAAATTCAAGATAGTTATCAGATCATCCACTGGGTTTCAGCCGTGTTGGTACGTCCTTCTGGAAAGGCCCAGTGCTGAGCATGGAGTTCCAGGCCCCAGTCTCATATAGCGAAACTTGGCCCCTCACCACCATCCTCCTACACATTTGGGAGGCATGGGGGCGGGCAGGCTTGGAAGTGTGGCCTGTAATCCCAGCTACTTAAGGGGTCTCACCTAGGCAAGCCCCTCTCAAAATAAAAATGTCAAAAAGAAGGCTGAGGCCATGTCTCAGGGATAGAACTCCTGCCCAGCCAGTGTCAGACCCTGGATTCGATTCCTGGAACTGAAAAAAAAAAAAAAAAAAGCAAGAGAAAAGCAAATAAAAAGGTAGCTCAACAAGAAAGGGGGCCTCCTGTGTGCAGAGCCTCTTGGACAGGAAGATGAGTGAGGTGGTCCATGAGGTGGTCCATGAGGCGGTCCACTGGGATCTTCCCGCAGCAGAGGCTGTGAGGTCACATACCCTTCCCTGATTACTTAGCAAGTCTTCACAGCCGCAATCATTGTTGTTAAACTATTCCTGTCACCAATTCACTACATGCAACCAACAGACAAAGACCTGGAGACTGTCCCAGGCCATAAGCCGAGCAGTCCCTGCTTCGTCAAGAACTAGAACAGCCTTCCCTCGTCAATTATGTCCTACAGGCTCCAGACAACGAACACTGAAGCAACCTCCCTCAGTCATCCACAAATTCCAACATCAGAAAAACCTTCCCAGTGCTCTCAGCTCAGCTGTAGAAATCTACAAGGAACAGTGGCTACCTTCGTCTCTGTATATGAGGGGAACCAGAGATAGAGACTTAGCACTTGTGCACTCAAGTGCCCAAACGCTGAAGATCAGCAGAGCACCAGTTCACTGAGTCCAGGGATCTCTGCTGCCAAACAAACGACCCAGTCCCAGGAGTAGATGGCAACAGCCATTTGAACTGGAATTGTGTTCAGCTGGGACACCCTGTGGTGATTGCTCCATGTCACCATGAGGACAAAAATGTGTGTTGGGGAGGGAGAGGTGGCTCAGAACCAGAGTTCAATTCTCAGAACCCACAGGGTAACTCAGAACCATCTGTAACTTCAGTCCTAGGATACCTGATACCCTCTTCTGCCTTCCTTGGGCACTGCATGAACATGGCACACAGAAAACATAGAAGCAAAAACACCCATGCACACATATGCACATGCACACACACAAGTGAATTTTTTTAAAAAAGAAAGCATGTCTTGGTAGTATGATAATGGGGAGTTTTATTTGTTTTGATTTTTGGTGTGTGCCTTAAACTGTCTAGGAAAGTGTTCCATCACTGAGCTAGACCCCAGCTCACAGAGATAGACTGGACCTTACAAAAGGAGCTTTGCAACCAGTGCACACTCAAATCTGGGACATACTTGGAGAACATTTTCAGGCTGACTCAGAGACACCAGACGATTCTAGGACAGCTCTAGAGCTGAGAAGTTGCCAGAGAACATTTATCACTGCTGGGAAATCAGGCGCAAGTCTGCACCCCGTCTCCTGAAGAGGACTCTAAGTTCCAGCTAGTTAATCTTTCCCCAGAGCTCCTGTGTGTAGAAGACAGCTAGGACGCCTTCTCCAATGCACGGTTCCTCTCGTGTTGTTATAGTGCACTAGGAATTTGTTCTGTGTCAATTGTTTCATCGCTGGAGTTTAGCACTCCTATCATGCAGCCAAGCCTGCATCTTCCATGACATATGACATATTTCAAGGTGCCTCTCAGCACCCTTATATTTATTAAAAGGAGAGTTTGAGCCATGCAGCTCTTAATAAAACCCCTTGGCAGCCTGGTTGCTTTGAAAATTTAGTGGTTAGCTAATATAAAAGTCATAAAAGGTTTGGGGTTCTGGAGCCTTCCATAAACATTGACTTTCAGGTGCCCCGAGATGCAATTTCTTTGATCTTTGGTTGCCCTGGTAAATCATTTATTGGGGCAGCCTTTTAAAATAGGGTCCTCTCAACTCTCCCACAAGATGTATAAAATAGTGTTCTCTGCCCACAGCCACCAACTCTCCATTCATGCTGGGTCCCCTGATTACAAACTGGTGGGGAAGCTGGTGATTTTTTTTTCTACCAGATCTTCTTATTCTCAAAAATCTACTGAAGAGGACGCCTGAGATGGCTGAGCAAGTGAAGATGCTTGCCACCAAGCCTGATGACCTGAGATAAGTCCCATAACCCACATGGTGGAGGAGAAGGAATTGTCCTCTGACCTCCATGCGCTTGCACACCCCCTCCCACATACCACACACATATACCACACACACACACACACCACACACACATGCACACACATACCATACACATGAATGCATGAAGAACATCACAGAAGAGACCGTGATAGTTTGGCACATGACACAACCTGGTATGGCCCACAGGGTCCTGCTCACACGCAATATCAAGATGATGTTGGCAGTATGTGGGGTTTTAAAGTCCAGTATTTATAAACACCAGAGCTCTAAGTTTTACTAGGTCAACCTCCAAGTCATCCAGGTCACATCATTTTCTTGAAGTGGTTTTCTATTTTCGCCCCTCTTTCCCAAACTAGCTCACTACAAAGCTCTTTCTATGACTTTTAGGAACTCCAAGTGGAGAGGGGAGCAGTCTTATGCTCCTGGATACGTGCCCTAACTCCTGTCTGTTCTCTCTCTCTCTCTGTCTCTGTCTCTGTCTCTGTCTCTCTCTCTCTCTCTCACACACACACACACACACACACACACACTCCTACCTTTGTCTTTTCTAAAAACTTCTGAGAAGTCAGAAGTCGCTGTTAGACTCGGAGTGTAGCTCTGTGGAAGGGTGCTTGCCTAGCATTTATGGAGTCCTGGCTTGGATCCTCACCACACACAAACTGTCACCAAGAAAGGATTTGAGGACTTTGATTTATACAAATGTGTCATATCACTTGTAAGTGTCCAGGGGCACCTGAGAAAGAGGTTTGGAGGGAAGAAGTCCTGAAGGCTTAGACATGGCAGTCTTTCAGGTCTCCACGATCGCTGTCACAGACAAGACCAAAAGCACCAGTTTTCTAGTTTAAAAAACAAACAAGCAAGCAATCAAGCAAAAAACCAACACTGGCAAAGTCACCCTGGAAAGAAGGGCCCCCATGACCAATTGCTTAGGTAGCAACTCATATCTCAAGATTAGAGAAAGAAACGATTCCCCAACTTGTAAATGTTAGTGAAACAAAGCCCTTTCTAGTAAGACAAGAAGTCATAAAAAAAAAAGACAGAATTATTTGAAAAGTGTATTATATATGAGAAGAAGTCATGAAAAGAGTTTAATTATATGCAGTTAAAGTTCAACACAAAAAGCTATGCAAAGCCAATCAGAAGAGAACAAACCAGAGCAGGTAGGTATAGCTACACATAACAAAGGGCTAATGTCTCTAAAATCTGAAAGCCCTGCTGGTCAACAGCGTAGGAAAATAGACAGCAGCTAATCAGGTTGTTGATGGAACAATAAACAGTGGCAAGTGCCCAGTCCTGTATGGAAGCAATCCTGGGGTTGATGAGCTGGATGCTCCTGTTCCTCCTCACACCCATGTGAAGCCATTTAGACCTGGGGGTTTGGGGAGGTGATTGGGGTTAGATCAGGTCGTAAGGGTGGGGCCTATAACACAATTTGTATCCTTTCAACAAGAGACAGCAGAGAGAGCTTGCTTCCCACCGCTCCCTGCAACCATGAGTGGGTACACTGGGGAGGAACCATCTGCATTCCAGGAAGAGGCTCCCATCAGAACCTGGCTATGCTGGAGCCTAGACCTGAGCCTTCAGCCTCCAGAACTGTGGGAATACGCAACCTTGTTCTTAAATCGACTGGTCTGTGGTATTTGTTATGATAGCCGGAGCACACTAACGCAGCATGTTCACCCGTGACCCTGAGAGTTGTTTAAAATGTTTGATGACCCTCAAGGTTGGCAGATGTGAGATAAGGGTTCTCCTGGCCTCTGGATGCACTCGTTTTGGGAAACTCCTGCCAACAACTTCTAGAATGAATATAGGGCTGGACCCAGCAGTTCCAAGAATTTATAGTGTGTATCTATTTGTATACACGTAACCATGTATGTACAAAGGGTAATTAGTGATCCCGTGTAGGAAACCAATGACTAGAAGAAAAGTAAATAGATGTCCTTAGAGGGACTGGCTCCAGCCCGTATACAAACAACGTGTTCAGTGCTGAAATGAAGGTGAACATACTGACGCTTGCTGTGCGACCCCTTACGTTTTTCTGTTTCTTGGAAAAATCTCAAGATGAAAGTACAGCAATGAAAGAGAATATAATAGATCTATAGATGATGTTATGGAAATCGAGTGAGGCAGATTAAATCAACCAAACAAAATAATTTAACAATGAATATTTCATTATTCAGAGTCTTTTGATCGTTAATGCATCCTTGCCTATATTCAACCTCTGCTTAACATTGTTTTATTAGAAATCACCCTGCAGTCAACACTCTTCATCATTTTGGGGCGCCTTATTCATTTTATTTCAGAAGGAACCCATCGATGCTTGGACTTATTATTATCATTGGTCTATTCACATAAATTACATTTTTGTCTCCTGGAAATATTTTTAAATGTATCTTTTTTACAGAATTTCTACAATTCAACAAACACTTATTCTGGATCCAAACTGTTAAGAATTCCTGGGGAGTACTAGCAAGATGGCTTAGTGGGTGAGGATGTGTGCTGTGTAAAGGTATCCTCTGGCTTTCATGTGCACTGTACCCATACACATATACAATAATAGTAAAGAAAATAAATAAAAATCCGAGGGATAGTATGGGACCTTATGAGTACTCCCCACAGGGAAAGAACACTTCTCTTAGTATACTTCCTAAGTGCCACCATCCTCTAGGCTCTGTGCAGAGGTCTTAATGTCATCATTTTTCAGACCCTGTGTTGAGGTCTGGGTGCCACCATCCTCCAGGTCCTGTATAGAGGTCTGAATGCCACCATCCTTCAGGTCCTGTATAGAGGTCTGAATGTCACCATCCTCCAGGCCCCATACAGAGGTCTGGGTTACTTGTTGAGTCGTGTGGTTTTTATTTTAAAGAAAACTAGTCATCCTGGACTTCCAAACTCCCCATTACCATAAACATTCTTTTTAATGAGAGAAAAAAAACCCTGGATGAAGTGCCCCTTGCACATATCCAGCCTCCCTCTTACAAATGTGGGAATCTTAAATAGTAGTTAGCATTTTAGCACCAGGGTAAATGGTCCCTGTGGCTTTCTGCTGGAACAATGAACACAGAGACATAGAGAAACAGCCAAGCTCTTCCACCTAATTGGTAGGAAAGTGGGGTTTCAGCCAGGACACTGTGTGATTGCTGAACCAGACCCAGAATGGACTAAACTGAGAGTGAGCAGAGACCCCAGAAAATCAGAGACAAGTGGGAAAGGGGAAAGAAAAAATTTGGGGTCCTTTCAGAATTCTTCCTCTCTCTCTCTCTCTCTCTCTCTCTCTCTCTCTCTCTCTCTCTCTCTCCCTCCCTCCCTCCCTCCCTCCCTCCCTCCTTCCCTCCCTCCCTCCTTCTCTCTCTCTCTCCTCTCCTTTGGTTTTTCAAGACAAGGTTTCTCTGTAACTTTGAAGCCTGTTTTGCCTGGCACTCGCTCTGTACACCAGGCTTGCCTCGAACTCACAGGGATTCACCTGTCTCTGCCTCCCAAGTGCTGAGATTAAAAGCCCCCCACTGTCTGGCTTACCTCAGCTTCTCTTTTCCTGAGTCATTTCCCAGAACACTGTCATTTGACACTTCGTGTTACCCTGTGTTTAGAGGTTATTTCTGGGACCAGGCTTTTCTTTGAGGAATCAGTGCGCTTTCTTCCTAATAAAAAGATTTTAGACTTCCTGCTTCTCTGGTGTCTTGAGAGCAGAAGAAGTCTGTAGTTGTAACCACCTCTGTGTGCTGCTCAGAAGAACATCTTATTGTGATTAAGGGACTGAGAGAGGGCGATTGTCCCTAGAAGAAGGAAGGAGAAAAGGGACAGGAGAGGAGGCTGGGTAACTGTGCCAAGTCATTTGGAGTCGTAGTCACTTTCTTTGGAGAAGACTGAGGAGGCTGAAGGGCAAGCTGCATGGGCTGAAAGACAGTGAGCTTGAACTGGGCTCAGTGGGGTGGGCACAGAGGAGGAGGAGGGGGACAGTCCTGAGCATCAGGTTTACGAGGAGACATTTGCTGCTTAGCTTGTGGCTTAGATGCAGCAGGGGCTGGTGAACGTTGCGGGCATGGAAACAATCAGTTTCACTAAATAACTGTATGGAAGGTGGCCCCATTTGCTGGTTGGGGATGAAGGCAGGGGTGAGCGGATGGCAAGCAGGAAGGGGATGGAATTGAGAGCTGTGCTGTAGCTAGACCACGCTTGAGGTGGCCACCATAAACCCAGACAGGATGTCAAAGAGAGGCCAAAGAGACCGTTAATAGACGGTTCAGTTCAGGGGAGATGGAAGATGGGAGAAATTTGTTTGTAAGTCAATCATGGGAACAAGTGGGGTCACAGAAAAAGGTGACAGGGCAGGAATGCTGGCTTGGGAGGGAGGCTTCCCAGGCTCTGAGACAAGCATATGAGAGGAGATTGGGAAAAAGAGTCACCGGAGAAGAGGGGAACCGAGAGGTGTCATGGCACGGGTAGAGAGGGAATGAGGGGTGGTACCTCCACCTTCGCTCTACCATCACATGTACATGGATATAATCATGTATACATCACACCATATGTATATCTGTATGCACACAGTCTGCCAGTGTTTATAGAATCCAATGCTTATGGGCCTTGAAGTCCTTTTAAAAATTACATTTTACACATCAGTAAATTTGTAATTCAGGAACCGCCTTCTTGGGCTTATTTATATCCTGGAGTTGCAGAAGGATTTGTCAGGAAATAATACGAATATGTTATTTATCTGACTGCTCAGTTTTATTGACCGCTACATTTCACATCCTTCAGTTCTTTTGGCAGAGGAGTAAATAACGCTCCTATTAATCTCTAACATTGGTGTAAAAATAGGCAGTTATTAAGGGGTAAATATTACTGTGACGATTATTTCCCCAGTCTGCTTTCTCTGGGAGAGGTAATAAATAAGGCCTCTCACGGGCTCCACAGAGTCCCCAGCTTTGTTGAGGGAGCTGGCAGTTCCTGTAGCCGTGGAGCTGATAGAAAACGTTCAATGGGCAGTTTCTGGAGGAAATCAAGGTACCGCAAGTGCCCGATGCTTGCGTGAGAACTTTCTACCAAATACATTAAAAAGAACTGTGGAGAGGGTCAGTGAAGCTGCTGAGCGCGAGCTGGGCAGGAACAGATGAGAAAGTAGCGGTGTGGGTGGGAGCTTTAGTTATATTATTATTATTATATTATTACTATTATTATTATTATTTATTATTATTGTTGTTGTTGTTGTTGTGGTGGTGGTGGTCAAAATACCTGTCACAAACGACCTAGAGGAGAAAGGGTTTATTTTGGTTCCTGGTTTCAGATAGCCCCCATCAGTGCAGCCAGGAAGAAACGGAAGCATTCAGGTGAAGAGGCCTGGTCACGTGACAGGAAGCAGCGCCCAGAACCCGAGATAAATATAACCTCCACATTCACCCAGGGAGACCTATTTCACCAGCCAGCCCCTACCTCCTAAGCTCCATGATCTTCAAAACAGTACTTCAAGCTAGGGAATAAGTACCTAAAACATGAACCTGCATGGGGACGTTTCAGATTCAAACCCTAACAGCCTGTATGCCAGCTTGCTGGTGGAGTCAAGCTCGGTGCTTGGAGCGGACAAGGGTAACCCTTTAGCAATTCATAGGTTGACGGAGAGGTTTTCGGACCAAGACACACGCACGCACTCTTCTCTATTTTGGGAGGGCTGAGGAGGGACGGTGCTGAGTCCTGGACGGCAAGCGGAGAGCTCTTCATACAGTCTCAACTCTACCCTATCTTTGTGTAAGGCTACGGCGCAAGTATTTGCCTTTTTATTCGTAATAAACGAAGGAGCCGGTTAATGTGTTTTCAAGGTACCTTTAGTGAAATGCTTTGTCAGTAATCCAGCTAGGCCAGCTAGATAACTCCAACAATTCGGAGATAGCGTCCGGTGACCCGCGAACCTCTGCCTAGTGATGTCTGCACACAGGGGAGTAACTGGGCTCCTCAGCTGGGGACCTTTATCCTATAGGGAACTCGGTGACAGCAGCAGAGTCTATGTCCTCAGGCTGCCCCAGCTGGATCTGAGCAGAAGCCAGGACTGCTGTCATATCGGGAGCTGCTTTGCATACTCTAGACAGTCCATTCATATGCATAAATAAAAATAAAATACTTCTTAAATAGCAGTTCAATTTAGATTTTCTGGTTAAAATGGTTGCAGAATGAGGGGCTTCACGTTGTGCAAAGTTTAGCTTCTGAAGAGCTACCCTTGTCTGAACACATGGGAATTCATTATTTCATGTAAATCTTATTAATGGAAGACTCCAGAATTAATTTAGCTTGTATGTTTAGGAGTGTGTAAACAGAGACTGCTTTCTCATTTCCCAGCTGCCCAGACCCAAATAATCACACAAAACTATATTAATTACAACACTGTTTGATCAATAGCTTAGGCATATTCCTAGCTAGCTCTTACATCTTAAATCAGCCCCTTTCTTTCTTTCTTTCTTTCTTTCTTTCTTTCTTTCTTTCTTTCTCTTTTCTTTTTTTTTTTTTTTTTTTTTTTTTTTTTTAGTTTTTCGAGACAGGGTTTCTCTGTAGCTTTGGTGCCTGTCCTGGAACTAGCTCTTGAAGACCAGGCTGGCCTCGAACTCCCAGAGTTCCGCCTGCCTCTGCCTCCTGAGTGCTGGGATTAAAGGCGTGTGCCACCACCGCCCAGCAAATCAGCCCATTCTATTAATCTTACTGGAAAGGCTTCAGTGGCAACTTTATCCTTTGGCAGCTATGTGGCGTCTCTTTGACTCTACCTTCTCTCTCTCTCTCTCTCTCTATATATATATATATATATATATATATATATATATATATATATATGGATTTTCCACCTGGATTTACTCTGTTAAGCCATTGGCCAATGCAGCTTATTTAGTACCAATGGTAATAAAATATATTCACAGCATACAGAGGAGAATCCCACATCAGGAGTGTTTGCCATACATTCACAGTGTGGATACAGTGATTCTTAGTAAGGCATGCCATTGCTTTTCTGCGACCAAACATCACTACATAATTGAGAGTTCTAGTTCACTATTTGTACCCACAGACCAAACTCCAGAGAATATGGACAATGTGGTATCCCATCCAACTTAGAAAGCAGATGATGTTTGTTCAAGAATAGAAGCACACCCCAAAGAGTGATATATGTGTGTGTGTGTGTATAAAATGCAAAATGCTTGGGAAATCCTGACCTCATTTAAATTTTTCCAGAACTTACTTACTTTTTATTGTCAGTAAGTTG
This sequence comes from Chionomys nivalis, assembly GCF_950005125.1. Classification (NCBI taxonomy): domain Eukaryota; kingdom Metazoa; phylum Chordata; class Mammalia; order Rodentia; family Cricetidae; genus Chionomys; species Chionomys nivalis. Next base: position 144,126,465 of record NC_080086.1, read on the forward strand.
GAACATCCTGGACAGTATTTCTTGAAAGATATTAAAATCATTGTCAGGTAGCACCTCAAATAACAGCGATAAATATGCATCTTGGCAAAGCAAGGACAACTGTATTTAACAGTAGCAGGATATATAGATGCATGTCATGATGAATATATTATACACACATATGTATAAAGGGGATGAATGGAGAAAGAATGAGCCTGGAAAAACATGGGACAAGGTCAGGAAGAGATTTGTACTGGATGGAGCACTTCTATACCTAGGGTCGTGCTGATGAGAAACCCATCTCTACTCCGCTGCTTCCTAGTCATGAGACCCACTGGAGGATGGGCACTAAGTCTGGGAGCCCACCAAAGACCTCAGTCTCTGAGCTCACACGCAGCCCGGGATCCCAGCCCTGGCTAGCAGAGTCAGAAATTTCTGGAGTGCTCCCACTGCCGAGGGAGCCATGCCTGGTCCTCCTTACAACTCTCCCTGCTTCCATGCACTCCTTTTGATCTCAGACTGTTTCTGTTCTTTTAGGCCGTGGTTCCTGCTTGAAAATGAGTAGGGATCCAGACAGGACTGTCACGCCGTGATCTGTGGATGCCTTTTTGCTATGGCCTGCAGGGCCCTCCCGAGAAAGAGCCCACTAGAGAGACAACACCCAACTTCTCAGTGCCTCTGAGACAGGTGTATTTACCTAGAATTGTCTCCTGGATGAAGCTCCCGTTGGAATCTCTGTGAGTCCTGTGGTTAGGCAGATGGTGGGTCTTATAAACCAAAAAAGCTAGCCCCCACACGAGAGACAAGTGGCCATGCCTCAACTAAAAATACCTTTTGAGTGCTGCATGTAAGATGCCGCTGAGCAAAGCCCCTTTTATACATGATACAATGTACGGAAATCCTTTTCCATGGGTGGAAACTGAGAATTTATTTAAATAAGAACCAATATCACTGGGCCTGTCATTCTTACATAACTCCATTTCTACTGCATGACAGAAGCCCAATCTGCCAAGCCCCAAACTTTCCCAGGTGCCATTCCCTTTAATGCATGGGACGCCTGCTTCAAGTACCATCTGGAGCCTAGTAGAAACTCCGTCTCTGGGCCTGGAGAGATGACTCAGCAGTGAAGAGAGTTTGCTGCTCTTTCAGAGGACCTGGGTTCAGTTCGTAGCACCCACATAGAGTGGTTCACAACCACCTGTAACTTCAGCTTCAGGGGTTCGACACCCTCCTCTGGCCTCAGCGTGCAACTGCGCTCATGTATGCCCACCACATGCAGACACATGCATCCTCATAATTAAAAATTAATAACAAAATCTTAAAAAAGAAGGAAATGCAGAGTCCTGGGATCCACCTAGAGCATCAGAAACTGTGCTTAAGTAGACCCTCAAGTGAGCTCCTGTGCACTAAAGTTAGAGAAGCATTGTCCCGGAAAGTGGTGTCCAACCTTGGTCTCACATTGGAAAACCCTAACGAGCAAGCTTTAAAAATGCTAGTGCTTGAGTCTTATTCCTAGGAGTTCAGGGGGGCTGCCCTGGGTGCTGGGGCCTCTTAAAAGTCCCCATTTGATTGTAATGGGAAGCCATGCGAGAGAAAGAACTTAGTGTGAACTCATGCCAAGGGCCTTTTGCCAAGTGCCCGCAGTGGGTACCTCTTGGCCATTGGATGCATGCTCCACTCCCTGCTCATCTACCTGTTTTCGGTGTGCTGAATACATTCAAATGACAGGTTTGCCTTCATGATCATAATGGCAGGGGCAGTCTGGTTTATGCAGAAGAAAGAGTTTTGAAAGGTAATATACGGAGACACACTTACAGCTTGCTTGAATCATATTTCCGCATGAGGAAATTAATTTCTGCATTCTCTCTCCATTGATATTTTAAGGCCCCGTTAGAATAAGACCCATTTGAAGACCTTTTCTGGGTAGCACCCGCTTGTTTGTTGCACGTCTGAGTTTTGAACCTGGGGCCCTGCACATGCTGCACTAATCAGGGCTTTGTGACGGAAGCTGACGCCCCAGCTCTTTTCAGGTTTTATCTGGAGAAAGTCTCTAGCTTCGTTGTCCTTGGTGGCCTCAAAGTTGCAGTCCTGTCTCAGTCTCCCCAGCAGGTGGGGTTATAGGTATGTAGTGCTGTAACCAGACACGGCACTTAGGCAATGCGACAATCTTGTCTAGTTTTCTTTTGTGGGTGTTTTATGTGTGTTTGTGTTAGTACACACGCATAAATGTGTCAGGTGCACGTGCACCTGTATACACGGATGTAGTCCAGAGTTCTGCAGGTGTCTTCCTCTATAGTTTTCCACTTTGTTTTTTGTTACATTTACGTATTTTCTGTGTGTGTGTGTGTGTGTGTGTGTGTGTGTGTGCGCGCCATGGTGTGTGTGGAGGTCAGAGGTCAGAGTTGGTTTCTCCTTTTTCCATGTAGGAGCCGGGACCCTAACTCAGGTTGTTGGGCTTGGTAGCAATTGCCTTTACCTGCTAAGCCATCACCACACTGGTCCTCCACCATATTTTTCGAGACAGGATCTTGCGCTAGATCGGGAACTCACTGATTGGCTAGGTTGCCTGGCTAAAGAGCTCAGAGGATCTGCCTTGCTCCGCTGATCCCACCCCAGCACTGGGTTTATAGACATGCCTAATTTTTACATGGTCCCAGGGGATCCGCTCTCAGTTTTCACGCTTGCACGGGCAAACATCTCACCCCCTGAGCTATCCCCCTAGCAGTCCCAGTTTTTCTGAGATGAAAACTTCATAGATTAGACCTGTTTGACATGGTTGTTCAGCACCTTACATGCTTCATATTTCATAATTTTGTCACCTGACCAAGCAAGAAATTCTCATTTTAATCTGAAACCAAAGTGACATTTGATCTGTCCTTACACAGTTTCAAAGAAGGTGCACATTTAGGGAAGACCTAGGTGAATTCATATAGGCTGAATAGGATTTGTGGCCATAAAATTCTGTGTGACCAAGATGTCTTCTGACTTACAAGGCAGAGCTGGGTCAGCAGCCAGTAGCCACTGTAGGGCAGGGCTTGGATTGTGAGCAACTGTTGATTTTACACAAATTTAACACTGAAGTAGCATTAGTACAGTGAATACCATCAACAAAACCTGTTTCTGAGAAGGAGGGAAAGAAGGAAGAGAGTAGAAAAGTAAAGATGGGAAGGAAGGGGGGCGCTTTTTCTGGCTCATAGCATTCATTTTCGCCCAGTGAAACCATGTGCTAAATTGCAAGAAAAAAATTATAAAATACTCTGAGGCTGAAAACGGCATGGAATGATGAGACTATTTTTTCCTCTAGATAGCTGATATAAAATAAAATATCACCAAACGATGTTTTTCCCCCACAAAGAATCTGCTTTTATTGGGCTGTGGAAGGGAGGGAAGGAGGGGCAGGGTCATGCTAACCTTCTGGCTTGGCTGATGGAATTTCCAAAGCAAAGACAAGACAGCTTTCCGGTGGGGAAAACACAGCCCGGGCTTGTGTTTCCCTTGGTTCCACACTCTATCACTGGTCTTGGGCTCAGCGATCATTTTTAAATGCACTTGATGAGCGGCTCTTTTTCCATTTAAAAATATGCACATTGTCAAACCTCAGATGTGGCTTTGACCTCGTCACACTAAACAAGACTCAGGTCTCAGGGTTTCTTCTTCATCAGTGGAGGGGCCGGAGGGTCGGCATCTTCAAGAAAGCGGGTGGACACAGTGTGAGTGGGTACCGAGGAATAAAACATATAACCAAAGAAAAACCGAGAGGGCTTTCTAAACAGCTGTATTTATGTTAGAGGAGACCCTCAACAAAATGGAATGTGGGACCACAGGATAGAGCAGACCCCTCTGGAGAACCAGCTTCACTGGGGGAGGGGGGTAATGGCGGGGGGGACGACACATGACTGGGGGGACATCTCCTATCATGCGCATAGCTTTCTCCAACCCACTCTGAAACGGCAATCTTGTCAACATACAAATCTCATGCCATCATGTTCCCACTTAGGCCCCGTGTCTTTGTGTACCAGTCCTACATAAACTATCTCTCTCTTTCTTTCTCGTCTCTAAATTCAGTCTTATCCTTGAACTGTCTGTCTTCTTTCCTGTGTTCCTGCCCTTTTGGCCAGATCACCGTTCCCCACCCATCCCATACACCCCCACCCCACTCTCTCTCTTCCTCCCTCCGTCCCTCCCACCTCAAGATTTACTTAGTTTTATGTGTGTGTGCATGTGTGAACGCAGATGTTCTCAGAGGACAGAAGTATTTGATCCCCTGGCATTGGAACCACAGGTTGTAAGAGACCCAGTGTGGGTGCTGAGAACCAAACTCGGGCAGTTGTGAGGCAGTATGCACTCTTCCCTGAGCCCCCTCTCCAGACCCTGACGTTTCCTCGACACTCCGCTCTCCCTTTCTCAAGTCTCCTCCTAAGGCTCCTATAAAGAATCCTCCTTCTGATGGCTAGCTCTTGTTGTTCCTCTTCGTGTCTACATCACTTCCTCAAGAAAACTTCTCCTAGACAATAATCAACTTTATATGGAAAAACAAAAAACCCAGGATAGCCAAAACAATCTTATACAATAAAGGATCGTCTGGAGGCATTACCATCCCTGACTTTAAACTCTATTACAGAGCTACAGTACTGAAAACAGCTTGGTACTGGCATAAAAACAGAGAAGTCGACCAATGGAATAGAATAGAAGACCCTGACTTTAGCCCACAAACCTATGAACACCTGATTTTTGATAAAGGAGCTAAAAGTATACAATGGAAAAAAGAGAGCATCTTCAACAAATTGTGCTGGCAAAACTGGATGTCAATCTGTAGAAGAATGAAAATAGATCCATATCTATCACCATGCACAAAACTCAAGTCCAAATGGATTAAAGACCTCAATATCAGTCCAAACACACTGAACCTGATAGAAGAGAAAGTGGGAAGTACTCTACAACACATGGGCACAGGAGAACACTTCCTACGTATAACCCCAGCAGCACAAACACTAAGGACATCATTGAATAAATGGGACCTCCTGAGACTGAGAAGCTTCTGTAAAGCAAAGGACACTGTCACTAAGACAGAAAGGCAACCCACTGACTGGGAGAAGATCTTCACCAACCCCGCAACTGACAAAGGTCTGATATCCAAAATATATAAAGAACTCAAGAAATTAGACTGTAAAAGGTTAATCAATCCAATTATAAAATGGGGCACTGAGCTGAACAGAGACTTTTCAACAGAAGAAATTCAAATGGCCAAAAGACACTTAAGATCGTGTTCAACTTCCTTAGCAATCAGGGAAATGCAAATCAAGACAACATTAAGATACCATCTTACACCTGTCAGAATGGCTAAAATCAAAAACACCAATGATAGCCTCTGCTGGAGAGGTTGTGGAGAAAGGGGCACTCTCATCCATTGCTGGTGGGAATGCAAACTTGTGCAACCACTTTGGAAAGCAGTGTGGCGGTTTCTCAGGAAAGTCGGGTTCAACCTACCTCTCGACCCAGCAATACCACTATTGGGAATATACCCAAGAGATGCCCAAACATACAACAAAAGTATATGCTCAACTATGTTCATAGCAGCATTGTTTGTAATAGCCAGAACCTGGAAACAACCTAGATGCCCTTCAATCAAAGAATGGATGAAGAAAGTATGGAATATATAAATATTAGAGTACTACTCAGCAGTAAAAAACAATGACTTCTTGAATTTTGCATACAAATGGACGGAAATAGAAAACACTATCCTGAGTGAGTTAAGCCAGACCCAAAAAGAGGAACATGGGATGTACTCACTCATATTTGGTTTCTAGCCATAAATAAAGGACATTGAGACTATAATTCGTGATTCTAGAGAAGCTAAATAAAAAGTTGAACCCAAAGAAAAACATATAAGCATCCTCCTGAATATTAACCTTCATCAGGCGATGAAAGAAGACAGAGACAGAGACCAACATTGGAGCACTGGACTGAAGTCTCACGATCCAAAGGAGGAGCAGAAGGAGAGAGAGCACGAGCAAGGAACTCAGGACCGCGAGGGGTGCACTCACACACTGAGGCAACGGGGATGTTCTATTGGGAACTCACCAAGGCCAGCTGGCCGGGGTCTGAAAAAGCATGGGACAAAACCGGTCTCGCTGAACATAACCGACAATGAGGACTACTGAGAACTGAAGAACAATGGCAATGGGTTCTTGATCCTATTGCACGTAATGGCTCTGTTTGAGCCCAGGTAGTTTGGATGCTCACCTTAATAGACCTGGATGGAGGTGGGTGGTCCTTGGACCTCCCACAGGGCAGAGAAACCTGCTTGCTCTTTGGGCTGAGGAGGGAGGAAGACTTGATTGGGGGAGGAGGGAATGGGAGGTGGTGGCGGGGAAGAGGCAGAAATCTTTAATAATTAAATAAATTAATTAATAAAAAAATGTAATGTATACTTAAGAAATATAGGTTAATAGATATTCATGGTCAAAAAAAAAAAAAAAAAAAAAGAAAAGAAAACTTCTCCTAATTCTCCAGGTTGGGCCCGCTGCTGCCATGGTTTGTCTATGATGTGTTCCCTAAGATGCACACGTATTAAAGCTTTGATTCCCACTGATGGGTGTAATCATTGAGGCAGGAATCAAACATGAGGGTGCTAGCCTCACCAGCACAAGCTGAGTGAGACACCAGGAAATTGGGCCTGGCTGGCTGGAGAGTGGTGTTTGAATGGTTTGCTCTTCTCTGGCCTTTTTCTGTCCCCTCTCTTTGCTTCCTAGCTGCTGTGAGGTGAGCTGCCTCTTCCAAGACCCCCGTTATGAAGTTCAGTTTCATGTCAAAAGCAATGGGACCAGCAGCCATGAAATACCTGAAATTGTGAAGCAAAATCCATCTTTCTTCCTGTAAGCTGCTCGGGTACTTTCCACAGCAGTAAGAAATCTGGAGCACAGATGTTTCCGTTCTGTGCATGTTAAGCCTCTCCATCCTGTGCAAACACATCATGTTAAACCTCTCCGTCCTGTGCACACACATCATGTTAAGCCTCTCCATCCTGTGCACACACATCATGTTAAACCTCTCCGTCCTGTGCACACACACCCTCTTAAACCTCTCTGTCCTGTGCACACACATCATGTTAAACCTCTCCGTCCTGTGCACACACATCATGTTAAACCTCTCCGTCCTGTGCACACACACCCTCTTAAACCTCTCCATCCTGTGCACACACATCATGCTAAACCTCTCCGTCCTGTGCACACACACCCTCTTAAACCTCTCCGTCCTGTGCACACACATCATCTTAACCTTCTTTCTCTTGGTGTTTATGATACTTTAATCACATGGTTGAATTCATCCCAGTGACTCGCTTCATGAATGTTTTGGTCACCAGGTTGTAAGGTTCATACAGATCCCGTCTCTGGTTCAACAGCGTAAACCTAGCACACTAAGTAGCAGGTACTCAGTAAATATGGTTCCATTGTTACTTCAGTGGAATTCCACCTCACATGGAGCAGCAGTTGCTCTCCCTCAGCCCTCTATTCGGCCCTGACATCTTGTCCTCAGATGTGACAAACAAGAAACAACATCACCACCAACATAAGCCACTACCACCACCATCAACAACAAAGCAATGTCATGAGGATTCATAGGAACAACTGCGTATTTCAGGGGACACAATAGTTTTAGAAAGGACAGTGGAGAGATAACGGCTTTGGGGAGAAAATTATGAAGGGGAGGATACAAGAAATACCAGCTGCAGAATGTATGAGAAGCACAGCATCCTTGGTTCCTATGTTGAAGCTGAGCCTCTGCAGAGTCCCTGGACCGGATCAGGTAGAGGACCCTGAACTCTGACTAGCGTCAGAGGGACCCATGGGAACCTCATCCTTTGGCACAGAAAATCCATCCAAGGCAGCTCAGACAGAGCCCAGTCAGGCTTAGACAATAGTTTCAGGAAAGGTGGGTTCCTGAAGCCAGGAATGAAGAGCTGCCCGTGGGAGAGAAGACGAGGAAGAGAGAAGGAAGTGGTAAAGATACTTGACCTGAAAAGCAGGAACTGAGAATCATAAATGATACTGATTTATTTGGCTAAAAGGCCAAGCATGGCGTAAATGTTAGGAGGCCATTTGTTTTTCCATCTCGCCAAATGTGAGTCACTACATTTGCAATGGGAATGCTTTATTGTACTCTAAAAATTCTGAATTCCAAGGGCCGTTCTCGTCCTGTTCTAAAAGCTCACATTAGAATATTTTATCACTCGTTCATCGCTCCTGAACATCTGTGAACTGGAAAGAATATAGTATATTACAGACGCAATCCATTTAAAGGAAAACAATTAAAATGAAAACGGCTTCCATTTCTCTGACATAAAGAACTCTCACTCTCCTCCTTTGCGATTTTATTACCACCCTGGCACGATGCTGTCACAGCTTCACTTACACACAGTGTTAATTTCACTCATATTCTACTTAATCTTCAAAACACTGCGGAATAACAGTTTTCTTCCATAATTTATCATTTACTATGTTAAGGCAATGTGTTTAGAGGCTGGGTTTTTTTTTTTAAGCTTGCATTTATCTCAGTCCTGAAAATGTGCTCTGAATGCTATTAAAATATATCATTTATACACTTCCACATTTAACTGTATTAACTATACCTTAACTAGACATTTATTAAGAGCAGCGTATTTATTCCCCATTCAGGACTGTTTAAATCCGTGGAGTCAGCGCTATGGAAATGAGCCATTTTTGCCAGCCTCACACTATGTAATAGGCTCAACTGTGCAGAAACCCCAGTCTTCTATTGTAGTGTGGTACACAACTGCGCATCTTCTCGGGGGCTCCTCTAACTGTTTTCTGGTGCAGGGCAGAGGTCCCCTCAGCATGCTAGTGATCCATTCTGATCTCTAAATACGTCTCCATGACTCACCTCACTCTCTCACACATTCAATCATTTATCAGCACACCTTGTACAAGCCTTCAATGAGGAAAGCATAAATTCCCCCTGAAAATTTCTTTTTTTTAACATTATTATTTAAAAAACTTGAACATAAATAAAACCATCACATTGCATTTTTATTATATCAAAATATAACATTCACACATAAACTAGAAAGTCAAGGTTACAGCTTACAATGGGAACCTTCACACTGACCCACTCCCCGCCTTTAGCCCTGCTTTCCAAAGGCCCCCAGCATCAGCTTTTAGCCATTTCTTTTTGTCTTTACATCCATGATTGCAAACAACATGTTTCTGCTCCCCCACCTATACTAATAGAGATTGGACCTAGATCAGTGGTTCTCAACCTTTCCAATGCTGTGACCCTTGAATACAGTTCCTCATGTAGTTGGTGGTGACCCCCAACCATAAAATTATATCTTTGTTACTTCATAATTTTGCTGCTGTTATGAATCATAGTGTAAATACCCGAGTTTTCCAATGGTTTTAGGTAGCCCCTGAGGAGATTGAGAAGCACTAACCTAGAAGCTCACACATGTTCAGTGAGTACTCTTCCACTGAGCTATCTCTCTGCTCTTCACTTTAGTTTGTTTGAGACAAGGTCTCACTAAGTTGGCCAGGATGACCTCAAATTCACTCTGTAGCCCAAGCAGGTTTTGAACTTGTGATCTGGGATTACAGGCTGTCTCACCAGGCCTAACTCCCTGGAGTTAATAATTGCTTTGTTTTCTCTTTGTGTTATTTAGTTGAACGCAAACCATCTGATAGAACTACAGGATCTCCTTCCAGCAATCTCAATTGCACCAAAAATGTGTGCCCACTGCTGCGGCTTCTGGATGTCAGTGTTGGACTCTTTGTCTTCTGGCCTCATGGTGTCCTCTAAGAAGCTTTTCGGAAATTATTTCTGAAGGGACACAGACAAACACACATGTTCTACCGACTGTTTCTAGTTTGAAGTATAAGTTTCTTTTATACGGGATTTAGTCTAGTAAAGAAATGCAACTAGTTATTCTTCTGTTTAGATAACAAATATATAAATGTATATTATATATGAGAATACCTACACTATACCAGCTTCATTCATTGTCCGGGACTAGTCCCCAAAACACTAGTCAGAAACGACAGCACTTATTAAGCTTGGAGCTGGGAAAGATGCACAATGAATACAATGATAACTAAAACATAAAGCCAAGCATTGATAGGAGAAAAACAAATCCATATTGTGAGCAAGGTGTTCACATTTTACTAGGCAGCTAGAGAGGTGTCTTCTCATCTTCATGAAGCTCTCTAAACAGCCAATCGCAAGCTCCTGTGCCCAGAGTTCTCTTTCTGCTTAAAGACTATCTGCATTCCTTTGTTCACTGTTCAGTTATCTGTGAGACTAGGTCCGGCATTCGATTTCTCTCCAGGCTTCCGTATCCCAGTGTTCCCAGTCATTTCCCACCATCCCCCACTCACCGCCACTGACCGTGGTACTTGGCAGAGTATGAACCTCCTGAGTTGAACCTACAGTTGTTGAACCAGCAGATATACAAATGAATGGAAACGATTTTGAATAAACTTGAAGATGTTTGCTAACAAACTTAAATTGAATGTTTTGAAATATCTTTTTTTTTCTTTCTTTTATCCCATTTCTGATTTTGGGTGCTTGCCCTTTTAATAAAAAAAGACTGACATTTTAAATTGAAATATTTAGGATTAATACTTGAACAGATTTTCAATTGTACCTCCCTCTTGGTTGGGCTTTTTAATCTTTATTTCTTCTGCTGATTACAACAAATCTTAGGCTGCCATCCTGCCTCAGGATGTCGCTGCGTGACATCACAATGTTTGATAAATTCTCAACAAAAAAAGAAATTTCAAATCTTAGGATTTTAAATCCCATTTGCTCATTTTCTGTAAAATAACGTTTAAAAGTATCTTTTAGTTAAGGACTTAAAATGTTCGTTGTCTAGGCTGACGTCACACCGATGATATTTTTGTCTCTGCTCCATTTTTTCCCACGAGTTTGCTTATTGGCTTGCTTGCTCCTTTTTTACTTTGCAGGACAGTTTTTGATGCACCATCACCGTGTTCAGTTCTGGAAGCTGAATTTGTTTTTGTGAAGAAGGTGGATGAAGAAACCTGTGGTGCTAATACCACCCACTGGCGGCTAGCGTCCCCACTGGCGGCTTGTGTCCCCACTGGCGGCTAGCGTCCCGTGAGGAGGGGAAAGAAGGGCAGTAGCGTGGTACAGAAAATTTGGCCATGGAGCCCTTGCTGAAGCAATGATATGCTAACGGACACACGGCACAAGGCTCAGGTAAAACTGAGGTAACCCAGGCGGTGAATGATGTGGAGGGACCAGCAAGAACAGAGAAAGAAGATAACCGCGTGGGAAGTTGCGGCAACTGGGAATGGAAGGAAATGTCTGACAGGGATCCAAACCAGGGAGCCTTGCAGGGAACCAAGGCTCCAGGGACTTCCCTCCCCCATGGCCCCAGAGTCAAGGCACCGGTCATTGGAGCAGCTCAACCACACAGCTGGCCAGCACGCCACATAACTTGAGGTTTCACCTTGCGCACTGACGGCCCATTTTTGCTTCTGGCAGCTGGATACCCATGTTTCTGGAGACCTAGTGGGTTATTTTTAACATAGAATTTGAGAGCGACACAAACTTGACCTACGTCTCCAACTGTACACAATTACATTAAGTTTGCTCCAGACTCCCAGGCCACTCTCTAGTAACTAGTATCGTGCTTTGACTGTGGAGACTGACAGAGAGTCCTGAAATCAACACCTCGGAAGTACCGCACCAACCTTCTGACACCGCAGGACCCATACTCGGAACGAAGCAATGCTTGTCTGCGTTAAGTAGCTTTCTCAGCCCATGAAGTCCAGGTTCAAAGCCAGACTCTCCCTCAGGTCAGCAGCCTCTCGCGGCCTTATATATTTATACTAGAGACATTCCAGTCAGATTGAGAAGATAATCAGGGCCAAGCAGGTGGCTGTCGGGCCGAGAGAAAGATTTACCGACCCTGATGGCGACCAGTCCTTGGAGCCAATGTGATCTGCACAGAGGTGTCCTGGATTCCACTCTGGACATATATATCACTATGTAATCCATATAGTGCTGTTTTAATGGACAGAGCTCTTACCTGTAATAATTTTCTTTGAACTCATATGCTCTAAGAAATGCCAATAAACTCAGTTGAAGTAATTTCTCATCCACCGCACATGCATTTGTCCAGAGGAACCTTAGATCTTATGAACAATTGAAGAATACCCGGCAGTGTCCACACAGACAGTCATTACATGCAAAATGGACGCTGGAAAAAGAAAACATTTGACCCTTCCATTGATTGAACTTTCCTTCAAAGTGCCCTTCAGGGAGAACTGAGCTGGTTGCCAGGAAACAGATTTCTTTCTGGAATCAATTCTTTGCCATCCTAAGTGAGTTTGTCACTTATTAGAATCATGGTTCTCGACTTAACAGTGACACGGGTTCTCCCGCTCTGGCTTCTTCCTCAATTAAGGCCCAGAAATTCAGGATACATCTGTAGAGCGTGGAGGGCATATGAAGTGGTGATTCTTTTACATTGCATATTTTAATAAAGCTATAGAATCATCACATCACACAGAAAGTATTGAACGATGGCAAGTGAATTCCCTAAAGACGCATTGTTCCTACTTCTCTGTGTGAGCCCTCGCTTGGTGTTAGAAGGAAACTTGTTGTGATGTATTTCCAGGGGATCTGGAGTCTGGGAACAAGCTCGGAGGAAGTAATACAGGCTTGGGCGCTAGTTCTGTGATGGAGAGCCAACGTGCTTTTGACATTGGTTTCTTCACTTGCAAAGCAGGAATCTTTTTTTAAAAATAAATCTTTATTTATTAAGTATGGTGTTCTGCCTGCATGTATGCTTGGAAACCAGAAGAAAGCACCAGATTTCATTATACATGGTTGTGAGCCACCATGTGGTTGCTGGGAATTGAACTCATGACCTCTGGAAGAGGAGTCAGTGTTCTTAACCTCTGAGCCATCTCTCCAGCAAGCAAAGTAGGACTCTTACGGAGAAGATCTCAAAGGTCTTTGCGACTCTTGCTCTTACTATGTAATTGTCACTTCTTTCTGGTTATTCAAAGCCTACAAATAGTTCGGCAAGGAAACTGGAGAGCAAGTTCACCAATAGAGAAACGGGGGTTCACACGCTGCGCTAGGGGCCTTAAAGAGCCAAACTAATGGTGGTATTGCTGTATTTGGATAGGGTGTTGGTGTTAGTGTGTGAGCAGGGTGAAAGGAGGGTTGGGACTGTAGGGGATACTAAACAGCAGGAAACTACGGAAGCAAGATTTCTGTTCATTTGATTATTTTTACAACAAGGTGTCAAAATTTATCATTTAAAGTTGGCAAGTCAAGAAGAGCACTCAATACATTATTAAAAGTTATTGGGAGTGTCATCATAATAATAAAAACTAGAATGTCAATCTTAAAAATCAGGGGCAAAGTGTATTCCCTCAGCATAAACTGTAAAGAAAGAAAGGCTGAGCTGTGTAGCAAAAGATAAAACAATTGAAGAATCAACTATATAACATAAATTGAGACATCAGAACAAAGATGAAAAATAGTTTATTAGTAGATGCAAACGAGAAAACTCTTTATTTCAAAGACAAATATTCAGTTGGCTAAAAGTAATCGTAAATGCAAGGCTGGGTGTGGTGGTGCCTGCCTTTGATCCCAGCGCTCGGGAAGCAGAGAGAGGCATGGTCTACAGAATGAGCTCCAGACAGCCTGGGTTACACAGAAGCCCTGTCTCAAACTATATATATATTCAAGACATAAAACTACCTAAAAATGGTGAATACTTAGCTAAAAATAAATACATGATTTAGTAAATTTATTGTTCTTATCTTTGGTTGGTTGGTTAAGGTTTTTGTTTGGTTGGTTTTTTAGGTTGATTCCCACTAGTAGGCCTAGATAGCCTAGAAAACTCTATGTAGACCAGCCTAGCTTAGTGTCCAGAGGTCTGCCTCCTCAGTGCAGGGATTCAATCATATGCCACCCACTTTGTTGTTGGTGGGTTTGTTTGTTTCTTTGAAACAATCTGTCTATGTAGCCCAGGCTAACCTACATCTCAAGATCTTCTTGTCTCAGCTTCCTAAAGGTTCACTGGCTGAATGTGTACTACCATGACCTATTCAATTTAGTGTCTTTTCATTTGGCAAATGCTTTGCTTCAAAATGCATTCTAAAACACAGTAAACTACAAAGATAAATGAACAAAAGGACAGTTGTGAGACATTTGCAATCACTTCCTCCAGCCTTTGACAGATCACGCACAGACAGATCCAGTCCTCCAGTTCAGACGGTAGTGTCTGTCTGTGCAGTAGTGTCTGTGCGGTAGTGTCTGTGTCTGTGAGGTAGTGTCTGTGCGGTAGTATCTGTCTGTGCGGTAGTGTCTGTGCAGTAGTGTCTGGGCGGTAGTGTCTGTCTGTGCGGTAGTGTCTGTGCGGTAGTGTCTGTCTGTGTGGTAGTGTCTGTGACGTAGTGTCTGTGCGGTAGTGTCTGTGCATTCCTGTGCTCATGTGCACTGCACATAAATGCTGAGAAGTCACTTAATTACTCAACAACTATCTTTAAATTTTTATACAACTTTTAACAAAGTCTTATTCTAGAAACCTAATAAAATAATATCATAAAACCAAGTCTGAATCATACTAAAAGAAGGAAACTGTGGAAGACCTCTTATTCAGTCAGAAGCAAGACCAGATGTTCACTGCCTTCCCAATCATTTTGGTAATGTTCTAGAATTTCTAACAGTTATAACAGAATAGGAAAAGGACATGAAAACACGAAGAGTGAGTAAAATTATTTGCAGATTGTACAAAAAGATAATCGATAAAAGAATTATTAGAGTCAGTGAAACAATGCAGAAAATCAATGAGTGTGGAAATAAAATTTTTAAAAAAATATACAAGTGGGAAAACAAAACAAAAATACTCCTAAGACACCAAGAGGGGACCAGTGAAATGACTCAATTAGTAAGGGCATTTGCTACCCAAGTCTGATGGCCAAAGTTGGCTATCTGGAACCCACACAAAAAGCTCAAAACCTGATAAGCAGTAGCTTGTCTACCTCAATACTCCCTCTGCAAGGTGGGAGGTAGGGAAAGGAGAACAATACAGATTCATGGCCAGTTAGCCTGGAATACACTGCTCAGAAGAAACAAGAGACACCGCTTCAACAGGTGGAGGGTGACAACAAACACCACTAATGTGTCTCCTGACTGTCACAGCATGTGGAACATGCACACACACACACACACACACGCACACACACACACACGCACGCACACACACACACACGCACACACACACATACATACATTCAAGCATGCATACATACACACATAAATGCAATTAAACTAAAAAAAATGATCATGGCATAAGACACTTTGAATAAAAACAAAAGTGATGAAATAAGAAACTATTTAAAGCTTTTACAACATGGATGGCAGGACATACCACAGATTGCTGCACCAATCCTCTGGAGTCTCATGACTGGAGAGCTGTGCACTTCTAGACAGTGTTGGGGGTGTCTTGATTATGTTGGCAATTATCTTAAGATTTTATAAAATTGGAATTTCTGGGCCAAAATTTTGAGTACTATTATTTTTGGCAAATTGCGTTATAGAGATTGAACTAGTTTTCAGGCATTCAGCAATGCGCAAGAATGTCAATGCTAAACAGGGTTTGGTGGCCCATGCCTGCCATCCTAGCCTGGGAGGTGGCTGAGGTGACAAGATCATGAGGTTGAGGCCATTATGGGCTACTGTGTAAGAACTTGTCTTAGTCCCAACCCCAAGCCAAACAAAACTCAGAGTGTCAATGCTTCCCAGTGGGTCATTCTTAGCACGTGGCCAACCTTTTGAATCTTTGCCTAATAACTGAAAAACATTGCAAATTTTTGATCTATACTTCATCCTTCTGTCTTAATGGGTGTCATTAAACAGTGTAATACCATTCGCATTTCTGTGAAATATTTTTATTATCTCCCTACCCTGAAGAAAGGCTTTTATTAAGAATGAGGAAACACACACACACACACACAGAGAGAGAGAGAGAGAGAGAGAGAGAGAGAGAGAGAGAGAGAGAGAGAGAGAGAGAGAAAGAATCTACAAAGCAGAGAGGTAGTCTCAGGAACTCCCAAATTTTGTTCATATTCTTTAAAAACTATTTCTCTGCTAGGGGTTGTACTTTCCCCTGTAGTTCTGTAAGTCTTTTCAGGCCATGGACCGGACTTTCCACCTTGGAGCTGGATTACAGACAGTTATAAGCTGCCATGTGGGTGCTGGGAATTGAACCCAGGTCTTTCAGAAGAGCAGCCAGTGCTCTTAACCATTTTTCCAGCCCCTAAAATTATTTTTTAAAGTGTGTGTATGCGCAAACACATGTGTAATATATGTGTTATACAAGTATATTTGGAAATTTTCCAGAAGCACATAAACATCATTGTTGGGTTAATAATGGGAGAGAAGCCCAGGGCCTTCTCATGCCAGAGAAACTTGTTTTTTTCTTTTTGTTGTGTGCTCTGTGTATATGTGTATTATATGTGCATGTGTGTGGTTGTCTGTGTCTGTGTGTGCTCTATGTGTGTTTTTACTATATTTGCTCCAAGTATCTCAAGATTACTAAATTTTTAAAATTCATTTTCTATTTGTTTTATGGTGCTAGGGACAGCACCCACATGCTAGGTAAGTGTTCACCACTGACCAACATCCCAGCTCCTTAAATGGTATTTTTTTTTTTTTTTGAGGGACAAGGTCTTACTTACTATATGTCACTGATTGGCCAGGGACTCACATTGATCCTCCTGCCTCATCCTCAGAATGCTGGAATTCCAGGCATATGCCATCATGCCTGACTTTACATGTTATTTTTTAAATGTTGAAATGAAGAGGAATTTTTCTCTAGGAGATAAAATATGTGAAGATCTGTCCTCACCAAACAGTGGCTAGCCATCCTTCCTGGACATTGGCTAGCCATCCTTCCTGAACAGTGGCTAGCCATCCTTCCTGGACATTGGCTAGCCATCCTTCCTGGACATTGGCTAGCCATCCTTCCTGGACAGTGGCTAGCATCCTTCCTGGACATTGGCTAGCCATCCTTCTTGGACATTGGCTAGCCATCCTTCCTGGACATTGGCTAGCCATCCTTCTTGGACATTGGCTAGCCATCCTTCCTGGACATTGGCTAGCCATCCTTCCTGAACAGTGGCTAGCCATCCTTCCTGGACAGGGGCTAGCATCCTTCCTGGACAGGGGCTAGCATCCTTCCTGGACAGGGGCTAGCCATCCTTCCTGGACAGGGGCTAGCCATCCTTCCCGGACAGTGGCTAGCATCCTTCCTGGACAGGGGCTAGCCATCCTTCCTGGACAGGGGCTAGCCATCCTTCCTGGATAGGGGCTAGCCATTTTTTCCTGAACAGTGGCTAGCCATCCTTCCTGAACAGTGGCTAGCCATCCTTCCTGGACAGGGGCTAGCCATCCTTCCTGGATAGGGGCTAGCCATTTTTTCCTGAACAGTGGCTAGCCATCCTTCCTGAACAGTGGCTAGCCATCCTTCCTGGATAGGGGCTAGCCATCCTTCCTGGAAAGGGGCTAGCCAGCCTTCCTGGACAGTGGCTAGTCATCCATCCTGGAAAGGGACTAGCCATCCTCAGTTTCCACGAAAGAGATCTTTTCTAAAGGAATCAGTATTTAACCCAAGCATTCATGCTGGTAGGAAATTCTGCTAAATTTGTAAGTGCCCATTTGTTACAAGTTCTTCAGAGCCGCTGTACCCTTGACCCTTTGACGTCTCCTTGGGACTTCCTTATGCTCTGCTGTTGAATATTTAGGACAAGGGGCAACCTACAGGACTTTACATCTTCCCCGATACATAATAAACAGCCACATGAATGCTGTGTATGATAGTGCATGCCTGTAAATCCAACACTTGGGCACTTTCGATGTGGAGAGGGAAGGATCAGTCATTCAAGGCTAGCTTCAACCGCATCGTAAGTTTGAGACCAGCCTCAGGTACATGAGACATGAGCCCTGATTCAAAAAGAAGGAAGGAAGGAAAGAAAGAAAGAAAGAAAGAAAGAAAAAAGGATAAAAGAAAAATATTAATTTAAACAGGTACATGAACAAAGTCTTGAGTTCTTAAAAGTTGATAACTCTCTCATACAATGCTCTACCTATAGAGTAGGATGCCTTCCATGGATGAGAGATGCAGGACACTGAGTTCTAGGGAAGCATATTGAGAGTAAACAAGTGAAGGCAAGAAGCCTTCAGAGTCTATATCACTACTGTTCCCTCTGCTGCAAAACAGCCACCATCACTCAACTCAAGGTCAGTGCTTCTCAGAGTGTGGTCCCTGGGCCAGGAACACCAGCATCACCTGGAATTTTATTAGCAATACAAAGAGAGCACGTTCTGGGGTTAGAAACAAAGGAATGGGTCAGTGTTAAAAACACTTGTTCTTGCTGAGGACCCAGGTATGGTTTTCAGCACCCACATGACAACTCACAACCATCCATAACTTTAGGTTTAAGGAATCTGACCTCCAAATGTACCAGGCTTGCATGCGGTGCACGTGAGCAAAACACTCACATACATAAAATAAAATAAATCCAGAGAGAGAGAGATTGATCAGGTCCTACTGCAGTATGGGGTGTGAACTAGGAATGTTCTCAAAGGCATTCCAAGATGTTTGAGTTTAAGAACCTTTGCTTTAGATTTACAGAAGATGGTCACCAAAAAAGGAGCAAACATTGACTGGTCTCTGCAATCAATCTGCCTTCAAAGAGAACCCAAGATGCCGTGATTAGACATCTGTGGGCATGCTGTTACTCAGCCTTTGGTTAATGCAAGCTCTGCCTTCTAAAGCCTGCCTCCTCTCAAAGAGCCATAACCTGACAATATTGGTCCTCTCTCTGAAGGTTCATTGCCCAGTTACTCTACCCAGGGTCACACACTGTACTCTATCTATCTGGGTACTGGAAGTATTCCTGCCACTCCATGTGCCAGTGCATGTAAGGCACTGAAGCTCACAGCTGAAGACAAGAACTTTCTGGGTAGAAATCCTCCTGTTAGGAGGAATTCTACCTTAAACAAAATCCTGGAAAGTAAAGCCCCCACCTTGCCAGTTTGCAAACTGTTCCCTCCATCCCCCTACCAACCCAGGGATGTGCCTGGCTCAGAAAGGAGGACAGAAGAGGATTTTAGAGCCCAAGAGAGGCTGGACCCGGCCAACTCGGGACTTCCTATCTGGGCATCAGTCCTTATGGTTTAGATCAACTTGACCATGGTGTGTACCATCAAAACGCCCTACTGATGAAGTGAGGATTAACATCACTTCCATACGTGAAGAAACTGAGGCATCTGGCCATTTTGTAATAAATGACAGAAGCCCAAGTGTATGCTCACCCTAGGCCACTGGAAGCAAGTCACTGAGGTTGCTTCCTGGACTCAGGGAGTGGGAGGCAGCGCAAACTGAGTGGAACTTGCCCTAGGCAAATGTGCTTGTACCACAGTTCTAAAGTTAGCCAGTTGAGAAGACCAGAAACAATACAAGAAAAAAAAAAGCAATGAAGGAGTCAAAAATTATTATAGAAAAATAAAAATGATAATATAAAAAATACAATGTGCTTTTAGCACTAAGGCAAAATATCTATGAAAAATAATGCTTCTTACTTGCCTCTTTAAAAGTGTTTTTAGTTAAAGGTATCAGTCTATCAACTGGGTGATGGTGGCGTATGCCTTGGAGGCAGAGTCAGGCAAATCTCTGAGTTCAAGGCCAGCCTGGTCTACACAACGAGTTCCAGGACAGCCAAGGCTACACAGAGAAACCCTGCCTTGAAAAATCTAAATAAGTAAGACAAAACAAAATGTAATTTCCTAGTCTCTGCAGCACCCAGGGACTGCTTTCCATTGAGGGACACACTTCTTTGAAGAATGTACCTTATGTCCCCATCTAAGCCCTTCCTCCTCATCCTCCACACCGGGAGACACCTCACTGCTTGGTGGTGTTTCCACTCAATCCTCAGTCTGTGTTGCTCCATAACCTTCACCAGCTGAAGGGTTCTTGCCGACTGCTGTGCCCACGGCTCAGAGAAAGATGGCAACAGGACAGCAGCTACCTGAGCTTTTGTGAAATGGAAAAACAACTTCCTGTTCCCAGCCTAAGCAGAGGGTTCTCTCCACAGAAATGCCAAGTGCCTTGTACAGAGGAACCAAGTAGGCTCTTGGGGGTTATGGTAGCTCATCAAACACAGCTCTGCTCCCACCGGAGAAATAGGAGCACACTGCCCTTGTAGCGCCCAGCCACGAACACCAGCAATGCTCCCTCGGCAATCCTGTGACATTGAGAGGAGCATCCAAGGCAGATGATTGCAGCAGACTCCGTCCAGGCTCTTGAAGAATTGCTTCTGTAATCTGAAAATACCTGTGGCGGCGGCGGCGATGCGTGCAAACTCCCATTTGAGCTGAGGGACTGGTTCTAATATCCAAATCGAAAGACGTTAGAACCTCTGCTGTCGTTATCTGTCTTCTTCATCTGAGTTCTCTCTCTCTCTCTCTCTCTCTCTCTCTCTCTCTCTCTCTCTCTCTCTCTCTCTCTCTCTCTCTCTCTCTCTGCTGTTGCTGCTGCTGCTCGTTAGGGAAGTTGTGCCTACCTTATGTTCATGGTTAGTACAGGCTGTCCACTATTTGGAATATTGAATGTGTTAGGTCTCAAACCTGGGACAAATGACTGAGGTGCCTATTTAGCATACCAAAGCAGACATGGCTATCAGCTTCTCCCAGCAACCCTCAGTCCCTACCTGTTATAGGCTTCTTCTGTCTGATGTACCTGCCTGCTTCCCCAAACTTGTCCAGCCCACGGGCTGGATGCTCTTCCTCCAGATGCCTTTCTCTATACAATCCAGCAAATTTGATTACTTAGTCATTTCTTTTTGTCTATGCTTTACCCTCCTGGTCTCTTGGAAAGTCTTTTAGCCCAGGTGACCTATCTTGGTCAGCGGCTCCTTTCCTCTCTTCCTCCCCGTATCTCCTCACATGGCCCAGCTCAGTCGTCCATGTTCACTCTGGGCTCTTCCCAGATGTCTCTGCCTCTGGCTGCAATGAACCTTCCCCTCCACCTTCCCCAGGCCCAGTCATGTCTTCCTTTTTTTCTTTCTTTCATTCACCTGGTACCGAAAACCAGAACCAGTCATGCATCTTTTATTTCTTTGTTTCATTCAGAATGGATAAGTGTGTATAATACAAAGATCTACAAAGAGATGTTTTGCTCACTTAATAATTTCCCAGTTGAGGATTTTTTAAAAATTATTTTTAGAGTCTTTGCTATGTAGTCCAGGTTAGCCTTGAACACTGCATCCTCCTGCCTTAGCCTCCTGATGACTTGGGGAACAGACATAGGTTTTTGTCTTAGGGTTTCTAGTGCTGTGAAGAGACACCATGACCACGGCAACTCTTTTTTTTCTTGGGTCCTCTGGAACTAGAAGTACAGATAGTTGTGAGGTACCATGGGGGTGCTGGGATTGAACCCAGGTCCTCTGAAAGAGCAGTCAGTGATCTTAACCAGTCTCTCCGCCCTGTCCACGGCAACTCTTAAAAAGGAAAACTTTTAATTGGGTGCCTTACATTTTCAGAGGTTTAATCCATTATCATCATGGTGGGACACCTCAGCATGCAGGCAGACATGGTGCTGGAGAAGAAGCTGAGAGTTCTACATCTTTCTGGCAACCGGAAGTGAACTGTCTCACTGGTGTGACTTGAGCATATTTGAGCCCTGGAAGCCCACCTCCACAGTGACACACTTCCTCCAACCATAGTACTCCAACACGGTCACATCTTCTAAGAGCACCACTGCCTTTGGGGGCCATTTTTTTTTCAAACCACCACAGTTATTATATACAGATGAGAAAAAAAATGTTTTCTAGTAACAGAGCCAGGCCTACTGGGCAGTCCACGCAACAGAGAGGATGAAGGCACGACACTTGCCCTGATGGCTTGGGTACTACTCCCAGCCGCTTTCACAGGCTTAGGTGGCCTCGCCTGTGTACCCCTCCCTCCCCTTGGATTGTTCACTGGTTGAGAACAGTCAAAGCAGTCCTGGGCATTTGCAAGTAGTTCTCTAGCATCCCTGGTCCAGAGCTCCTGTAGGCTCTCATTAAGACTCATTGCCTCAAAACAGACAGGCAGAAACGCCTCCAAGACCAGCAGCCTCTTTGTACAGCCAGAGTTCTAGGATCCTAAGAGCTCATTTACAATCTTTCAAGTTTGGGCCGAGTCCCCAGGGGCTTAATCAGAATGAAAAAGACTCCGCGGCACCATCAACTGCTCAGCCTCTGGTACGCAGCTTTTCTGGGAGATTTAGATGCCCACTTGTTCCATAAAAATCATCTCGAAGACAGGAAAGGCTGCCACCCAATTCAGCTGCAGCTGTTATGGAGGGAAGCCACATAGCAGGTCCGGGAGCTGCAGGGAGCTGCCCTGGAAACCCCGTACTTGGGCTTCCCGAGACAGTCTCCAAGCCGGTGGGTGGGAAGCACATCCTGAGGGTGTGGTGGGCTATAAAATGAAACACGACAGGCAAGATTTCCTCTGGTAGGTAACTTAATGAGAGCATAGAGTTGGGTTCTCAGAGCGGCAGGTCTGTCCATCTGCACAAAGCAAGTGTGGCCAGAGAGGCCAGGTTGCGTTTTTATGGGCTGCATGAAACAAAAGACATCCAAACCATTGCTATATTCCTTGTCTAGCCCAGAGCCACAGTAACCTCATAATAACGAAGCAAGGGCAGAGACATTTCCAACCGCTTGTGGAATGTGCTACCCCAGCCCTCTCAATTTAAAGGAGGCCTCCAGCTACCGAGCAGGCAGCTGTTAATCTACATGCTTACTGGAGAACAGTAAAACCATCAACCCCCAGGCCCAGCTTAGCAGGGGGTCAGGAAGCAGCCACTGGCTTGATCTCTGGGAAATTGTAGAAGAAAAAGCCCTGGCAGGAACCTGGTAGGGAAAGTGGGCTGGGCAGCACAACCTCTTCTCCTCCTCAGCTCTTTCCTAGCCAGAAGGCTCTGGAAACATCAACCAGGAAGGGGGTGGGGGTGTTATGCCCACAGAATCCTCAGAGCTGCTAAGAACTGGGAGGGGTACTCTGGGCTCTCTTTAAAAAGACTTCCTGATTTCACAAGATTCCCTTAATTAGAGAGAAGGCAGAGGGAAAATGCACCAATTAGGTTCATCAATAAGGGAAACCCGGATGAAGACGTACACCAACAGGGGAGGGGTGTCTACGTTCATAGGACCCCATTCACTCATTTACTAAATAAACATTTATCAGGTATCTATGAGTCTGATCCTTTGAGAGGGAGGACTAGGAGCCAGAGGAGGATGAGGTCTGCAATCTCAGAGAGAATGAAGAACAAGCCAGGAAGTTCAATGAAGAGCAATGCAGGAAGTTCTGGGGCAGCTCCAGGGCGGAACACCTCGTCAGTCTGTGGAAGAAAGAGAAGGTATACATGACAGTTAATTCTATCAGCTCAGTTGCACTGAGAATCTAGCAGACAAGTCAAGAACATTTCTGCATGTGTCTGTGAGGGGTTTCCCTGATGGGCTAGCCTCGAAGAGCTCTGATTCAGTGATCTAACCCACTGATGGATCCAGACACTGGATGGATGCTGGAAGGTGGTAGAGCTTTGGATGTGGGTCGCCATCTTTGAAGAGCATATCCTCCTCTGGTTCTTTCTATGCTGTTACTTTCTCTTCTTCCTGTCTACAGCTCCAGTCACGGTGTTCTGCCTCCCTCAATGAGAAAGGCAATGAACCCAGCCAAGCTTAAGCTGAAACTTCTCAAACCATGAGCCAAAACAAATTTAATTCCTTCAAACTTATTTCTCTCAGGTATTCATCACTTCCTGGAAAGAAAGACATGTCAGAGTTGACATCTAAGTAGGCTATAGGAGCATTCCAAGCAAAAAGAGACAAAATGATGACAGTTGTCCTGTCTGGTGGGGACTTCCTTTCTCCATTTCCCAGTCTTAGGCCCCAAATTGCTCTGGGTCTTTATCAGAGCAGCAAGGGCATATTTTTCTTAGTTGGGTCACCTCATTGCTCTCAGGGCCTTTGAAGACTGAGCTTTTATGACCAGTTCCATTGACTGTGTAGATTTTTGTTTGACTTATTTTATTTTGAGTAGTCCATGCAAATTAACCCGGAAAAGAGACAAAGCCATAGCAAAGTTTTGCCTGTTGGTTACATTGAGAAATTTTAGAGCAGAGTTTTTAACCTAAGAAGAACTTTCTGGTGAAAATGTGTTGCCTGGAGGGAGTAGGAAGGGAGGTTCCTGCTGGTCTTGGAGAAGACCTGGAAAAACACCCTGAGGGAGAATGACTCCAAAATTTGAAATGACCCTTTTAGATCGGTAAATCTGTGCAAATCAACACTTAGGAGTTAAAGAACAAAGACACACTTGGATGTGTGTCCTTGACCAAGAACAAGAAAAACAGATCGTTGGTGAAATCAGGGAACTAAACAGCACCCTGGCTTTAGGCAGACGTACTTGGAGAGAGATGAAACAACATCAAGACAAAAGAGACTGGGAGGGGAAGTTATGGGGACCCCCTGTCTGGAACCAAACCACCTGATTTCAAACTGTGACTTAACTACTCACTGATTACTTTATCTTAGACTAATTATTTAATACTCCTGCCTGCCTCAGTTTTCCTTATCTGTAAGATGGGACAATACAGTTCTTACCTCATATAGCTGGGGTGAGTATTAGACTTAAAAAATATGTTGCAACCGAGCCAGAGTGGGCCTGGAATGGTTAATTCCATGGAGCAGGAGCAGATCGAGACCAGGGACATTTGCGGAAGCAGGACAAGGGCCAGCGATCTAGGCCAGAGCAGGCCTGAGACAGCAAGCTCCACAGGAGCAGAAGCAGATCTAGACCAGGGACATTTGCAGAGGCAGGACTGAGCCAACGACCTGGGCTGGAACATACCTAAGGCAGCAAACTCCACAGGAGCAGGTACAAGGGAGCAACTGCTGAATGAGTGGGCCAGAGTCAGAGACTGCTGGGACATCTGAAGGAGTAGGCCTGAGCCAGGTTCTCTGCAGGGTCCGGGCACACCAGAGTCTGGGACCTCCAAGGGAGAAGATCAGTGCCAGAGACCTTTGCAGGACCAACACCAAGCCAAAGACTTCCTCAAGAGCAGATCTAGACCAGGGACATTTGCAGAAACAGATCTGAGTTGGCAACCTAGACCAGAGCATGCCCGAGACAGTGAACTCCATGGGAGGGGAGGAAAACCCAGGAGAGCTGAGCAACCTCCAGGAACACGGAGTGACCAATCGGGTAACTAGACCCATGGCATTGACTGTACCACGAGGCGCAACCATCTGAGCCTTGGATCCACTGACACCTAGAAGAGTAATCACCAGAGTCACAGACAGCCCCAACCACACCACAGCAATTAGAAGAAAAGATGAGTAGACAAGGTAAAAACACACGCAACACCACAAAGCAACACAATACCAGTAAAATCTAGAGATCCTACAACAGCAAGACTTGAACAACAAAATATAGATGAAGCAGAAAAAAATGACCTAAAAAAATAACTTCAGGAGAATGTTTGAGGCCCTTAAAGAGGAAATGAGAAGTTCCCTCAAAGAAATGAAGGAAAAGACAAACAAAAAGCAGAAGATATCAGCAAATCCCTTAAACAAAACCAAGAAATAGCAATCAAACATATGAAAGAAACTATTTCAGACTTGAAAACTGAAATAGAGACAATAAAGAAAACACAAACCGAGGGAATTATAGAAAGAGAAATCATAAGAAAACAACCAAGAAACACAAATGCAAACATAAACAGCAGAATACAAGAAAGAATCTCAAGCACTGAAGATACAATAGAGAAAACAGACTCATCAGTCAAAGAAAACATTAAATCTAACAAAAGCTTAATACAAAAAAAAATATCCAGGAACTATGGGACACAATGAAAAGATAAAGCCTAGAAATAATAGGGGTAGAAGAAGGAGAAGAAGTTCAACTCAAAAGTACAGAAAATATATTTAACAAAATCATAGAAGAAACCTTTCCCAACCTAAAGAAAGATATGCCTATAAAGATACGAGAAGTGTATGGAACACTAAATAGACAGGATCAAAAATAAATAAATAAAAATAAAAGTTCCCTTGCCACATAATAATCAAAACATTAAACATACAGAATAAAGAAAGAATATTAAGAACAACAAAAGAAAAAGGCCAAGTAACATATAAAGGCAGACCTATCAAAATTACACCCGACTTCTCATTGGAGACAATGAAAGCTAAAAGGTCATGGTTAAGCATTATGCAGACATTAAGAGACCACAGATGCCAGTCCAAACTACTAGTAATACCCAGAAAAACTTTCAATCATCATAGAAAGACAAAACAAGATATTCCATGACAAAACCAGATTTAACCAATACCTAACCACAAATCCAGCCCTACACAAAGTACTAGAAGGAAAACTCCAACCCAAGGAAGATGGTCACATCAATAAAAAAATAATTGATGATCTCACACAAGCAAATCCCAGAGAAGGAAAAAACACACAAATTAACATCACCAACAACAAAAACTAAATTAATAGGAGATAGCAATCACTGGTCATTAATATCCCTTAATAAATAAATGGACTCAACTCACCTATAGAAAGACACAGGCTAACAAATTGGATACGAAAGCAGAATCCATTCTTCTTCTGCATACAAGAAACACACCTCAACCTCAAAAACAGACATCACCTCAGAGTAAAGGATTGGAAAAAAAAATTCCAATCAAATGGACCTAAGAAACAAGCTTGTGTAGCTATCCTAATATCTAATAAAATAGACTTCAAACTAAAATCCATCAAAACAAAGAAGGACATTTCATATTAATCACAGGAAAAATCCATCAAGAGGAAATCTCAATACTAAACATTTATGCCCCAAATACAAGGGTACCCTCATATACAAAAGAAATATTTCTAAAGCTTAAATCATACTTAAACCCCACACACTAATAGTAGGAGACTTCAACATTCCATTCTCACCACTGGACAGGTCAGTCAGACAAAAAAATGAACAGAGAAATAAGGGAACTATCAGATGTTATGACTTAAATGGACTTAACAGACATCTATAGAATATTCCATTCAAACATAAAAGAACACACCTTCTTCTCAGCACCTCACGGAACCTTCTCAAAAATTGGCCACATACTTGGTAACAAAACAAATCTCAACAGATACAAAAAAATTGTAATAACCCCATGTATTTTATCAGATCACCATGGCTTAAAACTAGAATTCAACAGCAATACTAATTCCAGAAAGCCCACAAACACATGGAAATTAAACAATGTTCACCTGAATCATCAATGGCTCAAGGAAGAAATAAAGGGAGAAATTAAAGACTTCCTAAAATTCAATGAAAATGACCACACAACATACTCAAATTTATGGATCACAATGAAAGCAGTGTTAAGAGGAAAGTTCATAGCACTAAATGCCCACATAAAGAAACTGGGAAAATCCCACACTAGTGAATTAACAGAATATTTGAAAACTTTAGAACAAAAAGAAGAAAATTCACCCAAAAGAACTAGATGGCAGGAAAAAAATCAAATTGAGATTTGAAATCAACAAAGTAGAAACAAAGAAAACAATACAAAGAATCAATGAGACAGAGTTGATTCTTTGAGAAAACTAAGAAAATAGACAAACCTTTATCCAAACTAACCAAAAGGCAGAGAGAAAATATCCAAATTAACAAAATCAGAAATGAAAAGGGGGACATAACAACAGACACAAAGGAAATAAAGAGAATCCTCAGGTCATATTTGGAAAACCTGTACTCCACAAAATTAGAAAACTTAAAGGAAACAAACTACTTTCTGGATAAATATCACTTACCAAAATTAAATCAAGGCCAGATAAGCAAATTGAACAGACCTATGACTGCTGAAGAAATAGAAACAGTCATCAAAAGTTTCCCAACCAAAAAAAATCCCAGGACCAGATGGTTTCAGCTCAGAATTCTACAAGATTTTCAAAGAAGAACTAAAACCAATACTCCTCAAATTGTTCCACACAATAGAAATAGAAGGAACATTGACAATCTCTTTTTATGAGGCTATAATTACCCTGACACCTAAACCACATAAAGACATTACTAAGAAAGAGAATTACAGACCAATCTCACTCAGGAACATTAATGCAAAAATACTAAATAAAATACTGGCAAATCGAATCCAAGAACACATCAGAATCATCATCCACCATGATCAAGTCAGCTTCATTCCAGAGATGCAGGGATGGTTCAACATATGAAAATCTGTCAACATAATCAACCATATAAACAAACTGAAAAATAAAAACCACACGATCATTTCACTAAATGCTGAAAAAGCTTTCAACAAAATACAACATCCCTTCATGATAAAGGTCTTGGAGAGAGCAGAGATACAAGGAACATACCTAAGCATAATAAAGGCAATATACAGTAAGCCAACAGCCAACATCAAACTAAATTGAGAGAAACTCCCAGCAATCCCACTGAAATCAGAAACAGGATAAGTTTGTCTACTCTCTCCATATCTATTCAATATAGTTCTTGAGGTCCTAGCTCGAGCAATAAGACAACAAAAGGACTTCTCAGAAGTACACAAAATATACTGGGTTCCATATTGAAGTTGTTCAACCTTCTGCAATTTACCCAGGATACCGTGCAAATATTGAAACTTTCCCCATATGCTATGCTAAAGAAAACTCTAAAAGCATTTCCTTAATGAGGACAACAGATTCCACTGGCAGCCGACACAGCGAAAATTCCCCATCTTCCTTGAACTCACATCTGCTTTGGAATGTGGCAAGGCTTAGGCTTCAAAGGCAGTCAAGCCTCTCTCAGCTCCAAGCCAAGTCTATACTTGATGCCCCTTGCCAGTCGTAGGATTTAGAGTAGACACACTACATGGTTCTAGTCAATGAGCCATGCGAGGGAAAATTTTAGAGTAGGGCGGACAGGGAGACTTCTGGAAAGTTTTCTTCCTCTTCCACAGAGCCACAAAATAGGGGGTAGAGAGGGCACTCATTCTTCTAGTCTTTGAACATTGAAAAACGAGGCTCTAATGTTTGGAGCTGTGATAGCCATGCTGTGACCACGCAGCCGTGGACAACCCTACCAGGGTAGGAATGGGGAACAGAAAGGATGCTGGGCAGGACACTGGAACCCATAGAACCACTTGGTTAGCAAGCTGTAGCTCTTGCTTGCCTTGTCCTGTGGAATAAATGAGTCTCCTCCTTCTAGAAGCCATTTCATCTGGGTCACCCCCAGCTTGCATCTTCTAGTACCCTCAGATCGGTTGTGAGGGCTAAACTTCCTGTCGTGAAACTGCCCTCCAGACAATAGTCTGCCAGCATTGCACTGGAGAAAAGGGGAATCCTGCTTCCCCTGACCAGCTTCAGGGTTGCCAATGCCTTGCCAGCTTGATAGACAGCGTGGAGTTGAGGATGGACAGGGGCTGCCTGAATACTTAGGAGTTCCCTAGCCCAGCTGCTTTACGCTTGCTGGCCAGGCCTCTGCTTCAACCACAGCAGCTAGCCCATCTTCCAGTTAGCTGTCTTAACCCTATTAGTGCTCACAGCCATGAAGGGAAATGAAAGTGAATTACGAGGAACCAGCGACTGTTCCTGGTACCCATGATGGAGTTGGGGCATGCTACCCCAAAATAAAGGCATGCTACATATTTTGGGATGAAAATGCTTATGAAGCAGCGTGCTCAGATAGCGTCTCTGATAGGGACAGCAGTGATGTGGTGACCCTTGATCCCTGAGAAGGGACCTAAAATAAGATGCCTGGAGTCTCAACATTCAGCACAGTCCCTGAATCCTATTTACCCACTGAAGTAGGTTTGCTACCTACTTGACTAACAATAAGAATGTACATTTTTGAGTACTTAATATGTACCTATGGCTCTGCTAACTATCCCAGTTCATTTATTAGGAAGATATTTTTGTGCCTTTTTTCCCTTTTGAGATACGGTCCCACTACACAATCATCACAGGCCTAGAACTCACTATGTAGACCAAGCTGGCCTCAAATTCACAAAGATCTACCCTCTTCTGCATCCCAAGTACTGGGAATAAAGACATGTGTTATTAAGCCCAGCTATTTGTTCCTATTTTAAGCACACAGAATTAAGGTACAGAAACTTTTATGTCCAGAGCCACACATGACCATGAAGCTATATGGATTAAACTTCAAGTCCAGCAGATCCAACATCTTCTTGTGGGAACCTCTGCCCAGCTATGTTTTACAGGAAGCCAACTGCAATCCTGATTATATAGACTTAAAGAGCAAAGGACCTACAGAGCTCATTTGTAACTTGCCAAATAATTAGTTCAACATGTATCTTCAGTTATGTTGAGTCAGATTGAACACAGATACTATGAACTTATTCTAACTATTACTAGGGTTTTTATTTGTTTTTATTGTTTGGTATAAAAGAAATAATACAAGGTAACATGGTCAGGACAGAAATTTTGGAAATTATAAGGAATAGGAAAAAATAAAAGTCACCTGTTACCTCACAACAAACAAAAGATAATCTTGTTTTGAATTTTTCAGATACTCTGCATAACTTCTCAGAAGTACACAAATATAAAAGAATAGGTTCCTGCAGCTATGGCTGTGATTTGCCAGGAGGACAAGCTGATATAACGAGATGACCAATGTAGCAATATAACCCTCATGCGTAAGTTTGCTAACTACCTCTCTGTCTTCCCAGTACCACTCCACACTCTATGTCCTGTGCTGGTTTAGTTGTGAGGATATATTATTATAGGGACTCAGCAGGTAAATGTGCCTGTTGCCAAGTCTAACAACCTGATTTTGATTCACAGGACCTACACTGTAGAAGAAAAGAAACAACTGACTCCCCAAGTTATCCTCTGACCTCCAAAACACCATGGTACATATGCCCACATACATGAATGAATGAATGAAATAACAAATATCCATTATTATATAAAATTATCTAATGTATATTTCATATATTAATTAGGAGATTTGAGAATGTGGGAGAATATGATTGAAAATGCAGCATGCAGCCAGGCGGTGGTGGCGATCGCCTTTAATCCCAGCACTTGGGAGGCAGAGGCAGGCAGATCTCTGTGAGTTCGAGACCAGCCTGGTCTACAAGAGCTAGTTCCAGGACAGGCTCCAAAACCACAGAGAAACCCTGTCTCGAAAAACCAGAACAAGAAAATGCAGCATGCAAGTTAAACTCCTCAACAGAAAAAAGAAAAAACCAAGAAACTCTCCTGACTCAAGAAAAGACAACTTCACTTGATATCCCTAAGATGTCCCTATCTTAAGACATCCTTGGAGGAATCCCATTTTCAACCAACTCTGCTTCCTGGAACTGTTAATAACCACAACTTCTAATTATTTTCAGAAAGACCTGCCTCTGACCTTGAGGCTTCAGTGATTTATCTACACCCACTTAGAAATCAAAGCTCAACCAACCCAGCAAATCAAGATGGACTCCAGAGCAAATCCCAAGGGACATTTTATTTATGCATCTCGGTCTTTAGGCTCTACCCCTTTGATGACAACAGTGCATATGTGTGTGTGTGTGTGTGTGTGCGTGTGTGTGTGTGTGCATGTGTGTGTGTGTGTGTGCATGTGTGTGTAAGAGAGCACAGAAGCCACAGGGGGACATTGGCATTCTGTTCTCTCATTTCCCACTTTCTTCCTGTGAGACAGGATTTCTTGGTGAACCTGAAACTTGATTAGCAGCCAGCAAACTCCGTGGATCCTTCTATTCACCCCACCCACTGCATCCCTGGGAATAATGGGCTGGTGTCAAGCCACGCCTACCTTTTACCTGAGTACTTGACTCCAAACTCAGGTCCCCAAACTTGCATGGCAAACATTCTTACCTGCTGAGCCATATATTCAGCCCTCAAAATATTCTTAATGTCATAATTGCTTAGTTTTCTGTATGTTGAGAGCCTTGACAGACAATCATTACCTTGAGCTAGAAACAGACAAAGAGTGATGGAAAGTTTGTCCTGTCTCTAGAGAGCAGCAGGACTTCTCTTGGCAACTCAAGTATGATGCCTAAGGACTTAGTTCTAATGTCTGTTTTTCAATTCTTAATCATTTATCCACAAGAAGGTCACATTTTGTCCAAGGCCCTATAAATTCTATACCAATTCTGATAGTCACATATGAATAACTAAGTCTCAAACCCCTCTGAAAAAGAGAGTGGTTAAGTTTAGAGTCATAGTTTTGCTTTCCACTAATTCCTATAGAGAAGGTGTTTTTCATTGCCTAATTGAATCTACAATTGAAAATCTGCAGTGTTATTGAAGGCGGCTGGGTCCCTGTCTCTTGGTGCCTCCAGTGGGTGTCATTTTACACACTGTTCTCTAAACACGCTTTTCCCAAGTGGTCAGCTCTGTTTCCTCAGGCCCCAGTACATACTATCAGGCCAGATATAAGGGCCAATGTGTCCCCTGCTGCAAGAAGGGCTTTTGCATAGTTACAATAATAGGGATGTTCCAGATAACAACATAAAAGCTCCCTAGTACAGAGCAGAGGGTAAGGCTGTGGGACGGGGAGCAGATAGAGCCGTGTTATCTGTATGTGTGGCCCCACTTTTCCCAGCGAGGCAGTGCTTGGGACAGTAACTTAGTGGGTAAGAAGCATTTTACAGGTAGATGAGCATTTAGTACATTTCTGAGTGTCATGGAGTGCCGACCCTCACTTCCAGGAAACCTATGAATGCACAATTCCCTTCCCTCTTGGTATTTCATAGTCTAGACAAGGAGACAACTTGCTTCTGTGTTCTCTACCTCGAGGAATGGAGTCTTATGCAGAATGAAGTTGAACCTCTAGGGGAGCAAGTGCATCTATCAAACCTCTGGGTTTCCTAAGGGTGAGTCACACGAGAGAGCTAGAAAAGGCCAAGCAGGAACCTCACAGGCAAAAAGGAGCCTCATGGTAGGGCAGACCAAGTAGGAACCTCACAGGCAAGAAGGAACAGCACTGAAAAATATAATAAGGAAATGGACCTTTGCTTATGAAGAACCATAATTTAGCTGTGAGTTAGTTCCTCTAACCAAGCTGAACATGTCTTCTTGCCTATTTGTTCTGTGATGTATATATAGATCTTCTGAAACTGGTTGCTAGAAAAGTCACATAAGTAACTACAGAAGGCACTACTGTCCCTTGTCTATCCTTGGCCATTTCTTCTCATGTCCCTCTTCTAGGAATCCTGAGCTTTTCAGGTGCATTTTTTGCCCTCCTAATTGCCCCTGTGGCACAGGCTTAGCTTTGATTAGACCAGTCTAAGTAAAGCAATTCCTTGGTCCTTGTTGGTCATTTATTTAGATGTCATGTGTTCAAATTCTGGAGACTGGAAACAGTTGCTGGCAGTTCCTATAAAAATTTTTAAAGAAATAACCACGGGGAAATCAAGTTCTCTGATATACCAGGGATGAGCTGGGAATGTTCTGCCTCAGCGGCTTCTCCTTGTGAGTTTGGAGTTTTGTTTGTTTACTTTTTGAAAGAGGGCTCTCTCATGCACTGCGTTTCTCCCAAGCCCATCAGGTAGCTGAGGTTAGGCTTGACCCTCTGCATATTCCCACGCCACTCTTCTCAGTTGCTCCTGATCCCCACATGCTATCATGGAAGTCAGGGTGACGCCTGTCTCTCCCAGAGCCTCACAGAACAGAGAAATACAGTCAAAACTGGCTAGAACCAACCCCAACACCCACCCCTCCTAACTTCCGTTCTGCAAACAGAGGCATCTCTATAATCTCAGTTTGATTGAGGTGACCTTTGCTATCTCCTGCAGAGAAAACACAGAGTGACCCTTTACGCTAAAGTCAACCTGGAATTTCGGGAACCTGGTCTCTTAGCTTAGCCTAATTACGGCTCTTCGTCTGTAATTACTTTGTACAAATCCCGATTTCCCCAAACCTCCATGTTTCTCACCTAGGAAGACTGGTCATTGCAATACTGGTCCTATTTACACAGTGGAAGATAAAAGACAC
Organism: Chionomys nivalis; assembly: GCF_950005125.1. Classification (NCBI taxonomy): domain Eukaryota; kingdom Metazoa; phylum Chordata; class Mammalia; order Rodentia; family Cricetidae; genus Chionomys; species Chionomys nivalis. Next base: position 144,160,500 of record NC_080086.1, read on the forward strand.
GCAAGGCTTCTGAAAGATAATAGTGATACACATCTGAGAGCAGTTGTTATACACATCTGAGATGCTCTTACTCTTTGGGTGAATAAATTAAAAACCCACCCAAGCAATCGCTCTGTCTCCTTGGCTAGATGCCTATGAATCACAAGGCCTGGATTTGAGTTCTCGTGTCCCCTTGTGGTGGATTTGAGATCCTGTGTCCCTTCGCGGTGGCAGACAAAGAGAGAACATCTCAGATAGCTTTTTTTCTTACTCAGCAGCTTCCCCAAACACCAAACCAACAGACCCAGAGGAATGGCGCCTTGCTGAAACCCCCTCCATTCTGTATTCAGTACAGGGACAGAGCGGCGATGCTTAAACGGTTTTTTAGGACTGGGTAGAAAATTGTCTAATCCAGGAACTGACAAGTGTGGGTTACATTTATCCTCCTAAAAGGTAAATGAAATTGCCAAAAAGCATGTAATGGATTGGCAGGATTTTAAATGGAAACAGTGTGTTTTCAGAAACACACTAACTGGTGATCATTCACTTGCAAAGAGGAATTAAACTCAAGTGAGAAAAAGAAAAAGCCTGTGAGAGACACCGATGCAAAGCAGGACCATCGAGAATCGAGGACACCAACTGGTCAATTAAGTACCACGTAAAGATTTCCAATTTTCTTGTAGTAAATTATTTATTTAGCTCTTCCATACCATCGATATATTTTACAAGTTTAATACCCAAATTATAGCTGGTCCACCCATTTATGGCCCCATAAATGAGGTCTGAGTTACCAATGTGAATGTTGGTTCCTGGCCGTGTCAGACTTAGATTGAATTTGGATCTATTGCTTTTATCCTTATCAGACATTTTGAGGCTGGTATTTTATTGCTATATTTAAAATGGAAAGTGCTTTCAAATAGACTTGGGAGGGGGCAGAACTGACTCTCACCCCATGTGCCGTTTCCTGTCTTCAGCTAAGGGGTTGGAAGTGCACAGCCTGTCTCCACCGAGGAACTCCCTCCTGCAGGGACTTGTGGGTGATTTTAAAAAGTCTTAAGTAGGAGTAGCTGCAGTGCTCGGCAGTCAGAGTGATAGGCAATTTCCATGTTTATATACTTTGTAAGTCAGAGAAATAGTGAAGGCTATAAATGAAACATGTCTCGCTGTTTGCACGTTTGAATGTGTGTATAGAGCTAAATCACCAGGCCTTGTTTTTCCAGGTCTGAACTTTGTAATACAGAGAGTAAACTAATAAACTTGTGACAGAAGACTAACAAATCAAACCTAAGCAGTTATTTCCACTTACACTTATAAAAAGCATTCCAGAGGCTGGAAAGGTGGCTCAGCAGTTAGGAGAACTGGTTACTCTTGCACAGGATCCAGGTTCGAGTCCCACCAACCACATGGTGGCTCACAACCATCTGCAACTCCAACTGCAGAGTATCTGTCACCCTCTTCTGACCCTTCTGGGCACTGGACCTGAATGTGGTACACAGATACATACATGAGGGCAAAATAGTCAGACACATAAGATAGATAGATAGATAGATAGATAGATAGATAGATAGATAGATAGATAGACATATAATAGATAGATGATAGATAGACAGACAGACAGATAGATAATAGATAGATGATAGATAGATATTTAGGTAAATAGATGATAGATAGATAATAGGTAGATAGATGATAGATAAATAGATAGATGATAAATAGGTAGATAGATGATAGATAGATAGATAGATAGATAGATAGATAGATAGATAGATAGATAGAAGATTGACAGACAGACAGACAGATGGATGGATGGATGGATGAATGATGAATGACAGGCTAGAGAGAGAGGGCTCCGTGGTTAAGAGTACTCCCTGATCTTGCAGAGGACCTGGGTTCGGTTCCCAGCATCCACATGGCAACTCAAACCACCTGTAACTCCACATGCATCTATACATAACTAACAATAGGGATCTTTTAAAAAAAAATAAAAAGCATTTCAATTCTGAGATTAGTGAGTCCCATAGATTTATAAATATGAAAATAAGTATGACTAATGATACCAAAATTTATGATATTTGGTGGTGGCTTTTGATCCTTGAGGGAAAAGTCACAAAAAAAGTTTCTTTTTTTTTTCTTTGAAGATTTTGGAAATGTTTTACATTTATTTATTTATTTGTGTGTATGTGTCTGTGCATGCATGCTATGGTGTGCGTGGGGATGTCAGAAAACAACTCGTGGGAATTTGTTCTCTCCTTTGTCTGTGTGTGTTTCCACCATCAAACTCAGGGTTTGCAGCACGTCCTTCACCCCAAGTCTCTTGCCAGCCAGTATTTCATACTTTTGTGACATCATTTTATTCTATATGTACTCATTTCAGGCAGGGCCTGATGTACCCCAGGCTGACCTTGAACTTGTGGTGTAGCCTTGGTCCTTGAGCCTCGGATACCCTGGCCTCCCTCTCCCAAGGGCTCAGCAACATCCCAACCTGCCCCATCTCTTCCTGTCTTTTGAGGAGCCATGAACGCCGTCCTTCCAGTTCAAGAGCAGAAGAACATGCTATCCCCACGAGTCTGTGCCTTCTCCTGCTCTCTAAGAATGGTGACTATGCCTCCTGCAACAAGCAAAGGTCAGGGAATGTTCACTGTTGCCATATTTGAAAAGCTAGATGACAGGGAGTAGAATCGTGTAGTGTGTCAACTGGACATAGGGGAGAAAAACGAGCTCTTGTTTCCAGTTGTGGGTTAGACATTTTTAAATTTTCATGTGTTATGCTACCGTCTTTGAATAAAGACAAAATCTTTCCGAGGGAGAGAAATCACGGGTTTTGAAAAAATTCTTGCACTTCCAATTTGTTGCTTAACTAAAGAGGAGGAAAATGCCTAGGCTCCAGCACCATAAGGAAGCAGGGGAGTTCATGGAGGCCATGTCTATGATCCTGGAAGAGGGAGTACTTGGGAACATTTGACCATTGAAAAACGATGCGTATTGAAGACAGAAGAACGGCTTTCTGCATGCTGTTGGCCTCTTTTTCCTTTTTCTCTCCCCAGCCATACCCTCCTAGGGACCGCGGGATCTTGGGAAGAATGACCACCAGGCTGTTCTTGTGGGTCCATCTGGCTCTTTGCTTTTCAACACCTGTACAGACTTGATTCAAATTCACCTGTAAGAACTTAACTGTCCCCATTAGGATGGGGTGGGGGATAGAAGACCCCCCTGTGTGTTTATGGGCCTTCAGCCTGACTCCTGACACTGCCCAGCCAGCACTGCCCTCTGAGGTTGAAGATCAAAGGCTCTCCTGCCCCTGTTCCCACAGACTGAAGCGGCCACCTCTCGCTCCACATCCTTCTCCCAGGGTCTGGGTTTGCTTCAGCACTTAGCAATCCATGCTGCTCAGAACACAAGGGCATCTTTCTCCAGAGGCTGGAAGCTCACAAGCCAGAATTTACTAGACTGATAACTCAGTGGTAGCCAAGAGCACATTCCTGCCTTGGTTCATAATCTCCCTTAATTAGCCTTTAAATATGGCCAAATTCCAAGTCAAATAATTTGATTTGGCCATGCTTACACCTTTCCTGGAAATCTAAATGGACTTCTTTCTTCCCGGAGCGGATCTGTCCTGGTCGGGCAGGTGACTGTGCTTCAGGGGAAGGAAGCTGGAGGCCTGAACAGGTAACAGTGGAGGATCAAAGCAACAGGCAGACACACTTACTCCCTTTGGGAGCTGAGTATTTCAGTGTAAAAGTAAGCCCCTTTCCCCCTCCCGCCCACAAAAACATGAAACACCTCCAGAATAAGCTTGTCCACATAGAGAGAAGGGAAATTAGCTGTTACCAAGAAGTAGAAGAAAAACTGGGCAGAAGCTGCTCACTTGAGGCATGGAGGGGATTCCTCTGGAGTCGGGTCAAAACTCAGAAACTAGAGGGAGAGAAAAAGAGGATGAAGGGAAGAGAAAATAGACGAAAGGGGGTGGGAGGGAGGAAAAGAGGAAGGAGAAAGGAGGAGAGAGAGGGAGGGAGGGGTTGTCCAACATTGTAAATGCAATCAACACCTCAGAACCAGACCCTTTAAAATGGGTGCTCGTGGGCTGTGGGCTGTGGATGGGGCTGGTGGGGGGAGGGCATAACTTGTGGAACCCTGGTTTCCAGCCCAACACTGCAAAATATGAAATAACAGAATGAATAAGCAGGCATATACAGGAGATGCTTGCTATTATGGGAATCTCCCTTCTGTCGAATATTCTTCCAAACGTGGTCCTCTAGTCAGGCGTCTTCACTGAGACGGAGCCTGCGGGATACTAGTGGAGAGGGGGAAAAGCCCATCACCAAGCTGTGGCTCAGAAGAGAGTTTAAGGGGACAACGAGTCTGTTTGATCTTCAGAGGAAAGAGCGGACCCCTCAATTACCTGAGTGAACTCTGTCTTCTTTCTTGATCAAAACTGTGAAGATATGGGGAAAACAAAGACCTAAAAGAAGAGAAAACATCAGCGCTTGGGGAGGGGCTAGAAACAGCCGGGCGGGCAGTCTCAGGACACAACGTGAGCGTGCTGTATGACGACACCCCTGGCTCTCACTGATATGTACTACTGCCCTGGGGTAACAATCATGCTTTTCCAAAGATCTCTCTCTCCCTTGGATGTTTAGTTCTCACCCAGACAGGCGCACAGACTGGGCCGTGTGTTCCACAAGTCTCCTCGCTCACAGCTGACGTCCGAACAACCTTTGCTGTGGAGGGGTCCCCACTGCTGGAATGACCCGGTTCACTATGATGCCCAGTGTTCTTGCCCCCAATTTCCAATCTACCTGTTTGGTCTAACTTGAAAGGGCCAGGCCACAGACATAAGGGACGCCCTCCCTCCCTTCCCGGTGGAATGCCGGCTCACTGGACACACCATGCTGGCTTTTCCCCGCAGGTGCTCATGAGGCGGTAATTAAAGCGATGCCGAAGGCACACGTGCCAAACTCTTACACAACCCAGCCCTGACAGGGCTTACCTATACTAAAGAATGCTCCACCCTGGCACACGCATGCAAAGCAGAACGGCTAGGCTGTGTACTAATTGATTTGATCAATGTTTCTACTTCTCTCTGAAACTTTACTTCAAAAATAATAATAATAATAACCGAAGCATGCCTGTGTTTGAAAAGTATGTATTCAGGCAATGACAGATGCCATGTCCAGCTGGCTCCGTGCCCCAACTGCGTGAGCTTCTGAGTCTCCATAAACCCGTGTTTACTAACTCGGGACTGCCCAGCTGTCCTTTCTAAGTTGCAGCTTTGCCCTGCGTGTAATTAGTGCTGAATTGTTGGTTTGTTTTCCAGTAAGAACATAGAACGTACAATAAAATTTAGAAAGCTTGTCAGCACTTCTTTTTGGAAAGCCATAGACTCAGGGAACCCAAGAGGCGGTAGAAGGATTACTTTGATTCCAAACACCTCGTTTCAGAGATGGAGCTGAGAGAATGGGGCATCTCTACAGACCGACAGTGGGTTCGTTAAGGTTGCGACTGGAACCAGACTTCCGGTGCCACTGGGATGAATACCGCTGTACCCTTGGTGTGGAGCCGCGGCTTTGCCTGTCTTCACTCGAGAATTTCCAAAGCTGAGGGATGATGTCATTCCAGAAATACACCGTGATATCACTTTGAAATTATTTTCCACTTGGTAGAAAGAAAACAAAACCAAGCAGTACCTTCGGACTCGACATCACGTCTCACACATGTGTCTCCCTGGCACTCAGCAGACCCAGCAAGCCTCGTTCTTGCTGGAACCTTAAAACAAACCAGGCCAATTCTGAGGTCTAGACAGGCCCCAGACAGGGCTTCCCGAGGCTTTGAAATGCTGCTTTAGAACGGGGTAATTTAGAGGCAATTTAACCCAGAAACCAAACCGACATTCAGAACATTTATTTTGAAAACATTTTTAAAGCCGCTGCTCACCGTTTAAAATATGAGGCTGCATCTCACCAGCAGCCAGTGAGGGAGGCTTAGATTCTGCAGCGCCTAAGACCCAAACCCAGAAATGTGTGGTCTCCTTGCTAAGTGTTCTCATCCAAGGCCACTTTGTCGGAACATATTTCAAACACCAGGTTTCTCTTTAACGTTGCTTGTGCTGGAGGAGAGGGTTATGCTCGGAAGCAGGGCTGGCATGTCCCAGGATTCAGGACACAACCTGACTGTGACTTTTATTTACTGCAACCTAATTATGCACTGGAGAAAAGCATCGTGGTGCAGAACTTGCTCTGGCAGCCGGAGGGGGGAGTGGGAGATGGGGTGGGGGGGAATGGGGGGTAGGGGGATGGGAGGTGTACTTTCCGTGTTTGTCGTCAGTGAAAACAGACGAGTATTTTTCAGATGTCTGTGTCCTCAGGGCACAGACCTCCATAGTCTTCTTTCCTGTGAAGCCACCGGAAGCCACATTAGGACGCCAGCAACTCCATCACCCTCTCATTGCCTCATGACCAGTGGAGTTTTCCCAGTAGAGGAAGCCACAGTTACTGTTTCTGGCTCAATTTCCTTGCACTCTGCTACGCTGGGAGAATTCTTTTCCTACCGAAGGGCAGTGTTGTGTATGACGTTTTGGTCAGCAGCGTCTCAGACATAGACCACACTGCCTGTGTCACAGTGGAGATGATGATGCATTCGGTTCTTAAAGCTTAGGCCTTGGGCTGGAGAGAAGGCTCAGCAGTTAAGAGCCTCGCCTGCTCTTCCAGAGATTGTGAGTTCAATTCTCAGCAACCACGGCTCATAACTATCTCTAATGGAATCTGATGTCCTCTTCTGGGAGAAGTTGTACATGCAGATAGATTAGTCATATATATAATAACTCATATATATATATATAATACAACTCATATATAATATAAAACTCATATTATTTATATATATATATATATATATATATATATATTACAAGTGCACACACACACACGTCTTTAAAAATGAACTTAGGCCTTGACAAAGCATGCCTGCTCTCAGCAATGTGTCATGGTGAGAACTACTGCTAAGAACCTTCAGTGGAAGGGCAGAGAACATTATCTGGCTCTATGGGCTCTGCAACCTCTCAGTCCCTTTCTAAACCCTTATTCATCATTTTCAATTCAGCTTTTGAAAAGTCTTTGTCCAATTGCCCTTCGGGAACTATAAAGTGTCAATTAGGTATGACAAAGGCATGGAATAGACACCATTACTTATTGCCACAGTAAAAGAAAGAAGATGGCTCTCTGAAACCATCAAACCAATCTGTAAAATGGAATGGGCCACTGGACCTTCGGAAAATGTGTCCAAATATTTGCAGAATGTATTTTGGCTACATCCCCGAGGAGATATTAAACCATTTTCTTTTACCAGAGAATTTACTACCATTACATTTTATATTAGTTTAATGACTTTGATTCAGTAATGATCATTTATTTGCCTAATTTACCAGTCCCTTAGCAGTTCATCGGCAAAGGGAGATGTTTCATAGAACATGAAGTAAAGCCTCTCATCACTATCAGAGCATAATTTTAAAGTAACTTCAACAGGTATTGTAATTTTGACCAATTGAGTTACTAATTTGGAGAATCAATTATCTCCCAGACCCTTTTAATCTCCTGCTTCATTTAATTGGCAGTGACTGTCCAATTACACATCTGGCACAGTGGTATTTGCATCACTAATCTCCAACCAATCAGCAACTTAACTTGGAAAGGAAATTCTACTTTTTATAGTTTCAAAGACCTGGCTACATTTATGCTTCTAGTTATGTTTACTTTGTAACAAATTATTCATAAAATCTTCCTATTTCGTCATTTCATGTTTTAAAAAAATACGTGTGTGTGTGTGTGTGTGTGTGTGTGTGTTGAGGCAAAGTGAACATGCCCCAGAGGCATGCCAAGATCAGAGGATAACATTACAGAGTCATTTGTTTCCATTTACCTTTATGTAAGTTCTAGGGTGGTTTCATGGCTTGAATGAGAAATGTCCTCCACTGGCTCATGTGTTTGAACACTCAGTTGCCAGTAGGGGGCGCTGTTTGGGGAGGTTATGGAATTTTTAGGAGGTGCAGCCTTGCTGGAGGAAGCAAATCACTGGAGGTGGGCTTATCTCACCTCCTGTCCCCATTTTCTTCATTCCCTGCCCCCCTCCTTTTTATATGTGGATAAAGATGTGACCAGTCGATGTCCCACCAAGCCATGCCATGCTACATCCACCATTATGGACTCTACTTCTCTGAAACCAAAAGGCAAAACTAACTCTTCATTCTTTAAAGCTGATTCTATATTTTATCACAGCAATAGAAAAGAATCTAATGCACTGGGTTTGCGCTAGTAAACGCCTTCACTACATGAGCCAAACTATAAAAATCAAAGGCATGGAATGCAGAAATAGTCAAAATTCCACGATGGTACAATAGGAAAATTATGCAATGAGTCAGTCATGACCATGTAAAGAGGAGTGACGATCTGACTCCTACCAAAGGCAGTGCTCTGAAAAGTTCCTTACAGCAAGACTGAGTGCATTGGAAAGTACAGAGAAGGAGCTGACCCTTGTACCAGGGCACTGTGAGGAAGCATGCAGTTTGTATTCATGGGCTTCAGAAGACAGAAGAGATTACTATGGAGGGGAAAGCTCTCCACACTTGGAAGATATCAGAGGATCTATTTGGCTGAATTACAACACGGTCACATACGAAAGGAACTGCACCTCTGGAAGAAGGACCTGCACATTACTGGGAAGAGCTAAAGGGGTGGAGGTTTCCTTCTGGAACAAGGGGGTGGGGAGGGAGAGAGAGAGAGAGAGAGAGAGAGAGAGAGAGAAAGAAAGACTAGACATGTGTTGCAATCAGAATGAGAGCAGGAGAAACAAGTTGGATCTTGTCTGTCACCTTGGGTTCTTGTGCAAGCTCCTTCCACAATGAGTCTTGGTTTCCTCATCTCTACAGTGGGTAGTAAGACCCACTTCTTAGAGCGACTGGGTGAGTTAAAGATAGTGTACAAAATATACCTGGCACCCAGCAGGTGCAGCCAAAACTGTATCTATTGCCACTTTTAAGAAGAAGAATCTCATGAAGATGGGTACACCCAAGGAGGACAGTTTGCCATCAGAACCATTTAGGCCCTTCCTCTGATAGATCACACAAAAACAAAAAAACGTCAGAAGAAAAATGATGTTGGTGACAAATGGAACGTTGGAATGAAGGCAAAGATCACTGTGCTGGCTAGTTTTATGTCAACAAGCTAAAGTCACCTGAGAAGAGGTGACTCCAGACAAAATGCTTCCATAAGATTGGGCTGTATGCATGCCTATAGGGCATTTTCTTATTTTGTGATTGATAGGGAAGGGCCCAGGTCATTGTGGATGGGCCACCCTGAACTGGTTCCGGGTTCTATCAGAAAGCAGACTGAGCAACCTTGAGGAGCAAGGTAGTAGACAGCACCTCTTCATGGCCTCTGCATCCAGGTTCCTGCCCTGACTTCCTTCAGTGATAGACTGGGATGCAGAACTGTCAGCTGAAATAAACCCTTTCCCAGAGTGTCTTTTAATGGTGCTGTCTTATCACAACAACAGAAACTCTTAGAGGAAGAATCTGAGGGCCTGTGCCAAGGTGCATCCAATGCATTACGATGTTTATATGATTGGAGGGTGTTTTTTCTAAATGAAGAAACACTTTCATTGGTTTCTTTCTTTTGTCCTTTACTATAGATGTACTTTTTATAGATCTGTGCCCTATAAATGTAGACTGACAAGTTTTATTTTAATTATCTTGGTTTTTTAAAAGCTTTAATATAATCACAGTTATATATACTTTAAATTTCTCTCTCTCTCTCTCTCTCTCTCTCTCTCTCTCTCTCTCTCTGTGTGTGTGTGTGTGTGTGTGTTTGAATTTAAATCATCTACCTTGGAAACAAGCATCCTTACCTGCTAAGCCATGTCACTGACCCCCAAGTGTGCTCCTGTGTGTTGGCCAAGTATCAATGACGAGTGACTCTCGGGGTTGCAATGTGAAATGCTTGAGAACAAGGAGAATATCCACAGACCACAGCCCCCATCTCTACAGACTGTTCCTCCTCATATCCACACAGTGCGATGTGTTGCTGGCCTTGCTTCTCCGTGGTCCAATACCAGGAAAGTCGGCAAAGGAATAGAGAGAAAAATGCTGCACTCCACCCCCCACCCTGAGACAATAGCAGTAATTGAACAAAAACAGCAATGTTCCCCAAACACACGCCCCATGGGACCCCAGAATCGATTCAACATCCCTCTCCCTGTGCCCAAATTGACATGGACTAGAAAGAGGAGTCAGCTTAAATGGCTTGTTTTTTCCAAAATTGTTAATGCCTCCAGCCTTGTAACACATTACCCCACCCCCAAAAACACTTGGGAAAGTCTTGTGCACACATGCATCCTAAAGTTCTGTTCTGTCTTCCTAGTGGTAAATCTGTCTCTCTAGGCAATGATTAGACACAGTGAGTGGACAGAGGGAGAAGAGGGACTTTGAGCTCTGAACAGGAGACAAATATAACACAATTAAGACCAAACAATATCGAGGTGAAAAGGCATGGGGCTGACTTCATCAGTTACGAGACATTTAGGGCACAATATGGTAGTGAGCCTTACCTCATGTATGGTGGGTTTGAGATATCTGTGGACTGATACCCATGGTGCTATGAAGCAGTTAAACTTACCTAAAGGGGCCTGGGTAAGATTCCCAGAAGAAACAAAATTATTTCTCTGAGTTCTCTGTATCTGCAGAATTTATTCCTGTTATTGACGCTGTGATTCCTGACTCAGCCGTTCTGTCTCACCGGCAAATGTTCTTACACTGATTACTTTTGAACAACAAAAGCCTGTAGTCTAAGACGACTGTGTAGGAGCATGGGGAAGCATTTGACATTAAGCTTCAGTAAGACTACAAAGTCCTGCTTTCTATTCTGTGCCTTAAATAATTCACACCACCTTCAGTGTGTTAAGAGGATCCGATGACACAGAACCAACAAGAACGGCCATGCGCCGTTCTCCTTCTGCCAATTCTCCCAGCCCCAAACAAAAATAAAGGAAGTGATAGATTGTTCACTTGCTATCGTGGTGTTCGTTTAGAGCATTTTGTCTGCAATGAAAATGGAGCAGTCAGAGGGTGATCAACAATGACAGCCCTCATGACTACTGTACGAAACCGTAAATTCGCACTCGTTGGGGCTGCCGTTGCTTGACAGATGATTTTTCATATATATTACCTTTGTTATCTATTTGTGCTCTCATCTACCGATAGTCAATGCATCTTCCGTTTGTGTTCCATGCAGCAATTGCGGTTATCTGCTAATAATACAATGATGTAAGAAATTAAACATTAACGGGCAATTTATAAAGGGGCTGATTTTTTTTTCTCTGTAATAGATATAATTGAGAAATGGAACATGTAAAAGGCTGTAAGAATTGGAAAGTGGTGTCTCTCCAAATGTGTAAATGAGCAACTCGCTGATTCCTTTTAGTGTTGTCTACGGATTAGCAGAAGTTAAAACCTAACCGCCTCCAGCAGAAACTGGGCAGCACCACCCAGATGAGAAAAGAAACATAGAAGATAATGTTTGTTTACTCTTTTAGGGAAAAAAAAGACACCAGCTACTGGACTAAAGAGACAATAAAATTGGACAAAGGAACCATCTGAACGACCCGCAAAGGTGTCTGCCATTTCCTGTTGCTGCTTTGTCCCTGCAGGAGGCACGATCCTGGAGTCTCTTGAGTGTATTTATGTTTTGCCACAGAATTCTGACCTAATAAGATTTAAAGCGCTAACCTTGACCACAAAACCTGTTGCCAAGGTGCTCATTGTCATTCATCCACACATGCCAGTTGGGCTTCTTGTGCGATTGAGGGACTGACCGAGGAGGCGCTGAGGGAAGGGAGGGAAATGGTGCCTGCAGGTTCTACTGTGATGTTAAGTTTGCCCAATAATTTAAGGGCTTACCACAATCTTCATTCCATCATTGCTTTTGGTCAGGAGTTTGGGGAGGACTCAGACATATGGCCTTCCAGGCAAGGTGTGTTCTAGTTGTCGCCTGGAGATTGTTGGAGAAGAGATGGAAGAAAGGGCAGAGAGCTGTGAGTTGAACAGGCATATCTCTCGGTGTAACATCAGGCTGTACCACCTGGTTCTGTGTGTCAACCTGACACAAGCTAGAGTCATCAGAGAAGGGAGCCTCAGTTGAGGAAATGCCTCCACAAGATCCAGCTGTAAGGCATCTTGGGTGGTGCTATCCCTAGGTTCTATAAGTCTGAACAAGCCATGGGAAGCAAGTCAATAAGCAGGGGTCTCTGCATCAGTTCCTGACTCTGGAAACTTGTCCTGTCTTCCTTCAGTGGTAAGCAGCAATGTGGAAGTCTACACCTAATAAACCCTTTCCTTCCCACCTTGCTTTTGGGTCGTAATATTTTGCCACAGGAATAGAAACCCTAGCTAAGACACAGGGTCTGGATCTATAGCTTCTCCCCACATTCTAGCTGGGGCTTCCTGACAACATGGAGACCTCATGGTCAGAGATTTAGACACAAAAAGCAAGGAGACTGAATTAGGGTTTATAGGTTTGAAAGTCACACGGCAAGTCACCAAGTTATATAAATCAAACAGTTGTGAAGCAAACCCATCTCTCCACAGGAGAGGCAAAGAATATGTGGGTCTAGAACCACGCAGTAAGCCATTGCATCAGTAGGTTTACGGGCTGATCAGATGTGGGAGTGAGGACAGGAGGCAGAAGGTGACCTCCATGCGGGAAAATTCCTGGGGTGAACAAGGCAGGAGAAAGGTATGTTTAGATCCCCAGTACAGGGCTGGAGACTGTCACTCAAGAAGCTGGAATCCCTGCTATAGAAGAAAAGTTGGGCTTGAGTGGGACTTTCTAGGCAGAATTTATAGATCAAGAGTAGAATCAGTGGACAGAAAGATCAAGTGTTGAGATCACCCAAGTGTCCCCAGACACGACATGGACTATATCTACCTGAGCAAACGAACTATGATGGAGAACACGTCCATGGGAGGTGTGGTGGTTTGAATAAGAATGGCCTCTATAGGCTTGTATGTTTGAACACTTAGTCCCCAGTTAGTGGGTGGAGCCTTGTTGGAGTAGATGTGGCCTTGTTGGAATAAATTTGTCATTTGGGCTTTGAGGTTTCAAAAAAACCCACCAGGCTCTTCCCCCGCCCCCACCCCCGCTGTCATGATGGAAGGCTCTCAGCTACTGCTCCAGTACCATGTCTGTCTGTGTCCTGCAATGATGACAATGGATTAATCCTCTGAAACTGTGCTTTCTTTTATAAAATTTGCCTTGGTCCTGGTGTCTCTCCACATCAATGAACACTGAGTAAGACAGGTGAGTGGATAAGGCATAAGGCTGGCAGCCAGGGACTGAATGCTTGTGGAGAAATGCTGCCCTGACTTGTCTAACCTCGAGGCTCCTGGCCCTGCTCGCCACAGTCTTCCCTCCTTGCTGTACGTTTTTTTGTGCACAGGCATATTCGACACTCTATATTAATCTGTCACTCATCAGTGTTCTAATTCTGTGAGTTTTCTTCAAGTTTTTATACCTTTTTCTTCCACCCTAAGTCCTGGACTTCTACCACCTGTCTTCCTCTCCCTTCTCTTCACCAAGTTTACCATAAACTTTGGCTGGCCTGCGTAGCTCTGCACGTCTGACAAATGGATACAAGGGTCTCATGCATCCTGGATTTTAAATTCTGAGTCAAGTAGGAGGGGTGGTGCTCTCCTTTAATCCCAACACTGGTGAGGCAGAGGCAGGTGAATCTCTGTGAGTCAGAGGTCTGCCTGATCTACAAAGCAAGTTCCAGACCAGCCAGGGCTACACTGCAAGGCTTTATTTCAAAAATCAATTAACTAATTAATTAGTTAAGTAATTAATCCTAAACCACTTCTACTGGCCAACACAGCCCTTTGTAACCTGAATATTAGAGTCTCCTCCCTCCAGAAAGGAAAAACCATTCTTGGAGTCCTTTGAACTTAGATTGTTCTTTTTCTAACAGTTGGAGTGAAATCATTTACACGCACCTTGAACTTAACTTTTCCAGATCATAGAATCACTTGCTGTTTTCTGTTTTCTATAGAACCTCATGAAGAGTCATGCTGGGCCAGCAAGATGACTCAGCAGGTGCTTACAGCAGGCATGATGACCGGATTCCAGTCCCGAGAGCCCCCCGGTGAAGCAGGAAACTCATTCCTAGGAATTGTCCTTCGACCTTTACACATGTGCCACACACACACACACACTGAAGAAATAATGTACTAATTTGTTTTTAAAAGGTAGGTCATCTGGCCCTTTGATTTTTTTAGTGAAGATTGAAAGACTGATTTGAAAACAAGGAGTTTCTTAGAATAAATGTGAATTCATTTGTTCATCTGTTTTGTTTTTTATTTTTGCGGTGCTCAGGGTCCAACCTAGGTCTCTAAACAAGCTAGGCAAGGGCTCACCAATGAGCCAGTGCCCCACCCCCTTTACATTTTTATCACGGTGTGTATGTGTCGTGTGTGTATATGTGTGTAGTGGTACATGCATACCATGGCATGGATATGAAGGTCAGGGGACAACCTTGGATGTCAATCCTCGAAATCTTCCTTGTTTGAGACGTGGTCTGTCTGTGGTTCACTGCTGTTGATGCCAGGCTAGGTGTTTCTAGTGATTCTCCAGTCTCTGCCTCCTTTCTCCAGGTAGGGGTGTCCTGGAATTACAGACAATTGGGCTACTGTGTGCTTTTATGCAGCCAAAGTGAGGTGGTCGGACTTGGGCAGCGAGTCCCTAAGGAGCCGCTCTCGGTTTCTCTGAGTCTCTTAGTAATCCATTAGGAGCCGGGTGTGGTGACGGCACACTTGTAATCCCAGGAGTCTGGAGGCTGAGGCAGGAGGACCAAGTTCAAGGCCAACCTGGGCTACGGAGTGAGAATTTGTATTTAAAAGCCAAATCATGATCACCATCATCATCTTCTTCATCATCATCATCATCATCTTAGGTGGGAAATGGAGCAATTTGTTATTGCCGTTGCCTACTGGTGAAGAAATGGAAACTGGGCGTTCCAGTCACCAGCAAGAATGATGCACTGCCCAGTTTATTCAGGGCTCCGTGACACTCCGCTTCTCAGAGCCCTGTGACAGATGAGCTCCCACACAGAGAAACATCTGGAATGATTTTTAGGTGACAGAATCGCGTATAATGGAAATAGACATTCTGAAGAATCAATATTAAATCAAGAGGGCATCAGCTGAGTGGTGTTCCTGCCTCCGCCCCGCTGAAGACGCTGGTAGGATTATTTATGGTTAGCACATTTTTCATCTTGGGACCATCACTGACACCTTTATTTTAATAATTTTTTCCAGATGACTCTGCTTGGGGCATTTCTCTGCAACAGCGCCTTATTAATTACTTTCAGAGTCCTGGCTTTCGATGTGTCCAGAAAGGGATGAGGGGAACAGAACCTTCCAGATTCTTTCAGATTCTTGCATCCAACTTGTAATCCAGTTATTAAAATGCTGTTAAAATAACTCTTTCCTGGAGCAGCTCCGCGGAGGCCGAGAGTGAAGAGGAAGGGTCTGACCATTTGCTGGAGGCCCGGCCTGGCTGGCCCTTATTTAAACACCAGCACTCTCTTACAACCTTCTTTGATTTACATGGCTGCAGCCCAACTGTTTTGAAAAGCTGATGTTGTGGAATCTTTAAGTCATTGGTGACCTAGGTCACCAAAGACAGGAGCAATTCAGTAAAAGTATTAATTGAAACTCTCCTGACAAGACCCACTCCTTCAGATAAAGTCACACATCAAACCCACACAGGCCGCCAGGCTATTCTGAGCTGCCTGAGATTTTCAATATCTCATAAACAGGCCCCTCAATCACTACAATCTAATAAGGCTATAATCATCATTGACACTATAATGATTAAAATGAATAAAACCCATTAAGAAAAGTCATGTTGAGTTATTAAAAGTTTCGCTCTGCGTGATATGTAATCTTTTATCCATTTTTTATGATGAAATCTGTAACCATCTATCCACAAAAGACCATTAATTTACTGCGCTGTGGATGTTACCATGCTCTTTAGTTTAACAGCTTAGCATTGATTTCTGGAGGGAGATATTATATTTGGAGAAATACACATGGAACCAGAGCCCGAATGTTCTGTAAATTTCCCACTGACAGGATGATCAAAGTACTGGGGCCTGCTGGGCCACACAGAGCTGGCAAACACGTTCTCTAGAGCAGAGAGAGCCCTCGGGCTACCAGGGGGCATCGCAAGGCTTCTAAAGAAAGGTCATGTGTATGGCTGGGATGGGGGTTGGCGGGAGAAACAATAAAATGTCCATTAACTGGAGCCTAGTTAACTGGCTTATTGGCATCTATTAGAAACAAATTGCAAACAAAAGTGATCCTATTATAAACTTCTCCTCATCCCCTCTGCCAAGGGCAGCCCCTGATTGGTTCAGGAAAGGCCCCAGTAAATACAGTGTGGTCAAATGGCTCCTTTATTGCAAAGAGATTGGGTTTCGGCCAGCAGCAGCCTCCAGCCCCAGCTAGCAAGAAACTACAAAGTTGGGCGCCATCCATGGACCTGATGAACAGAAAGAGCCCTGGAAGACTGGCTAATGTACTCCTGCCACATTCTTGCAGTGGAGACTTTCCCCCCTAAGCAAACAGTAATAAAAAAATCTGAATGGAAAGATATGTACACAGAGTGCTGAGTTAAGTGGCGGGGAGCCCATACTCCGTGTGTGCTTTTTCTTCTCATAATAGACTCAGCTTCAATATCTTTACTGTCCATCTCCTATTTAATATTATTAACAGTAAAACCTAAAAAGATTCTGTACAGCCAAGGAGAGGATGTCGTCTTGCAAGCTGCTCTTCTTTTTCCTGAAATGATTAAGAAATCCACTTGCCAGATTTCTTGGCCAGTAGGTAAGGACATGGCCTCACTCAACAAAGTAAAAACGGGTGGCTATGTTTTGGTCAGAATTTCTTACTTTCTACATTTTCTCCCCTTGTTGAAGTACTGCTGGTTTATTTTTTCACTCCATTCTGTGTAAATAGCATTAGGTCATAAACGTCATTCTGTACCATAGCATCTCTTACTAAGGGAAGTCTGTCTTTACCAAAAATAATTGAATATTCTTTCTGACCACCCTTTTATGAAGAAAGCAGTAAATCCCATTTATAAAGTTGAAGCATAGTTGAAAGCACAGCCTACACATCGACTTTTATCAACCTTTGGACAGTTAATTCAAGCCTACATACACCACTGAATTTTGTAAGAAAAAGGAGGTATCTAAATGAAATTAAAAGGCAGATTCAGCAAGAATAAAAAGGAAATGGTTCTTCATAAAATGTCACTAACCAGTGGACGTGACTGCTTCAGGGCACAATGGAGGTTAACAGTTTGGAGGGGGCATAAATGACACAGATGTAATTTTCCACAGAAATGTCATTTATTCCATAGTTGTCACATACCCTCTGCAATCAGAAGGACACCTCCACGCCCTCTCCCTATTTATGTGAAGATGGGGAAAGAGAGTTGGTTCTATTTCTGTGGCTCTCAGACCTCCATCTGATCTTGACAACATGGTATCAGCTGTGGTGGAAATGAAAATGGAAACCGGGCGACCTGTTTGTCCATTTCCGTCTTTATTCTTCCCTCCCTTTAGGGGGAGAAGTCAAAATGTAGAGTAAACTGCAGTGGCAATCCCAGCAATTGCAGCACTCGGGAGGCGCAGTCAGGAGAAGGAGCTCAAATTGGAGGCTAGCTTGAGCTATACGTGAGACTTTGTATCGAGAAAGAAACTAACAAGGTTTAATAAAATCCAAATGGCCATTTGAGCCTGACAAAGGCTTTCAAGGGAATTACAAAATCACTTAGGCATCCTGACTTTTTAAAGACTATTGAAAAGAGTGTGCAGGTGTATGTGTGTGTGTGCGTGTGCGTGCGTGTGTGCGTGTGTATGATGTGATGCGAAATAAATAAAAGATGCCAGAGTTGTGGGTCAGGAAACAGGGAAGAAATCACTTCAGTACTTCAAAGAAGTCTTCTTTTAGTATATCTTCAGAGAAAGTGAAATTGACTGTTAAAATACCTATAAAAATTTTAAAGGCATTCATGAATTTTAATTTATCAGGATGGTATTAAAAATATAGCTTTTCCTAGTCAGGGACGCACTGAGAATTTTGTAACATGAAAGTTTCCTGGTGTTAATTTGAACCTTTAATTAATCATAACCTTTTTATAAAGAGGCTATTTAACTGCTTAAAGAAGAGAAAGGGGAAAAAAAGGTTACATAGAACTGATGAGAAACAAGAATCACAGCCGCTGTGCAGTGAAGCTGTGCACCAGTGAACAACATCCCTCCGTGATGAGTCAGCACTTCCGTGATTACAGGTGGAGAGCGCAATAAAATCTTGCTGAGTGTAGTCACTGAAATTATATGGTTTCATAAATAGTATAATGTTGTTCTCAGCAAGCAAATGCGATATTTTAATGACATCCATATTATAACACACACATTCTCAAGGTCAACAGAACCCTTTCAGCAGGGGCATCTGGAGCCTGCACTGAGGCTAGAGATGAATAATTCAGGCTCTGGAGAGAGGAGGGAGTTGGTCACAGCAGCTCCCTAGTTAGGGGGAAATGCTTTTCTGGTAGGCCATGCGGAGGTCTAAGACAGGTGTGTGTTTGAGCAAACTAGAACTCATGTAGGTGACCAAGGCTTCTGACGCCATCAGACCCAGTAAAAACCTTGTCAGAACACAGGAAGCTGGCCTGCAGAGAGGTGAAGAGCTTGGATTTCCAGCTGTTTTAAGATACAAGTCAACAAGTCAGCTGGGCACAGGGGCACATGCCTGGGGTCCTAGTAGTTGGGTGGAAATGGAGGGATTGCAAGTTCAAGGCCACCCTGACCTTGTAGCAAATACTAGATCAGACAGGGCTACAAAGTAAAACTCTGACTCAAAACAAATTAAAATAATAATAGTAATAGCAACACCAACAGCAATATACAAGTCACACACTTCTTTGATAGTCTTAGGCCAACATAGCCCTTTTTATCTGGTCTGGAAGTCGAGAGAAAAAGTAGTAATATGTTTATTTATAAATCCTTACCCACTCCTGAGCATGTTAAGGTATTGTTTGGAGACACTGACCTTCTTAGAATTGTTAACAGATCTTCTTTATTACACTGAAAACATAATCATTAGCAATATTCCCCCCAGGAGTTCGCCCTTAGCACCTCTGTCACTCCAGGGCAAAGACTGTGAAAATTTCACTTCTATAAATAGTACATTATTGTCCCTTTTTAAAAAAATGTCTTCTTGGGCTGAAGAGAAGGCTCCATGGTCAAGAGCATACTGGCTGCTCTTCTAGGTGACCTGGGTTCATTTCCCAGCACCTACATGGCAAATATCAACTATCTACAACTCCAGTTTCAGATGATCCAATGCTCTCTCCTGGCCTTCAAAGGCACTGTACACACGGTGTACATACATGCAGGCAAAATACCATACATACAAAATAATTTTTTAAAATGTTTTCTTATAACATGGTAAATACAATTAATAATAATAAGTACTGCAAACTTTAAGTTCATTAACAAAATGGGTTTTAAGTATTATTCATACAAAATGGTGTGTATAGGCCTATCCAAACATCTACTACACATCATAAATAGATAACTCATTAATTTAAATTTAATTAATTAAAATTTCTCATAAATGGGCTACTTAATACTTCACAATATTTTAAATAAATTTGGTTGAATGTTCCTTTTTGTTTTTGTTTTGTTTTTTTGCTTTTTTTCAGGACAGGGTTTCTCTGTGTAGCTATGGAGCCTGTCCTAGAACTAGCTCTTGTAGACCAGGCTGGCCTCGAACCTGAATTCTACTTCTCAGAGTCTATTGTGCTTGGTGTGATTGGTGAAGCGTACTTGCATTACGATCCCAATGATACTGAAGCTCACTGGACAACAGCTTAGCCTACTCTGCAAGCTCCAGGGCAGTGTGTAGCTATACATACATAAATAAAACATACACACACACAGAGACATGCACGCATGTACACACACAGGGACACACAATTGAACCCTCAAAACACACTTTGATTTATAGTTTGGAGAAATCTCTAATTTACAGGTGATTTAAAACTAAGCCCCAGAGAACTAATTTATCACATAAGGTTAACCCACGCACTGTCTAAATCAGGGAGAATCACCAAACCGCGTTCCCTCTCTACAACAAACTCCATGGTTGGAGCTCGGAAGACTACTGCATGGTGTCATTGCTGCTGGTGTTTCTTTACCTGAATGACTGTTACAGAAGGAAGCTCTCTGAGAACTCTGCATTGGCCATCCCAAAGCGAACAGAATGGAGAGCCACAGCAGACCATCGGTGGCCAACAGTTAGCCCTACTGTCTTGCCTGGCTGAGGACTCTGAGTTTGTCTTTGGACTTCCCTTTCTCAATGCAATTCATTAGTAAAATGGGGTCAGATCAAGCCAACGAAGGCAATGACATCTCAGGCCCACGGTGGGTTTAGGAAGAAGTAGTATGTGACACCGTTCTGCCTAGTGAACTCGGGAAAGTCTACAGGGACCTTCTCAGGATGGTTTGGTTTTAAAGAAGGACACAAGGAAAATCACTCCCTTTTCTTCCTTCTTCTCAGGGTGAGCTAGCCTCAGGAAGAAACTAACACACTGAAGATGACTGAGAGAGGGCAGAAATCCAGGGTCCTACTGTAAGTGAATGAACTGCAATTCCTGCAGCGACCAAGCCTCAGAACTCATTGAAGTGTTGGAAAATAAGCCTGCTTTAGGATTCAGGACAGTTGGGTCGGAGTTTCCTGGATAAGTTTATGGATGGTGGAGACTTTAAAGTCATGTCACAGTTAGATGAATATATCTTAAGTTGCCTAATATTGATAAGATTTTATTTGTGAGGCATTCCAAATTCCTTAAAAATATACCTTATTTTCCCTTCTGTTAGTTCTGTAAGTATCTTAAGAAAGAACTCAATATAAAATCACCTCAGTCAGGTGTAATTATGCACACCTTTAATCCCAGCACTTGGGAGGCAGAGGCAGGTAGGTAGGTCTCTATGAGTTCAAGGCCAGCCTGATCTACAAAATGAGCTCCAGGAGAGCCAGGGCTACAGAGTGAGACCTGTCTAGAAAAGAAACAGAAAGAAAGAAAGAAAGAAAGAAAGAAAGAAAGAAAGAAAGAAAGAAAGAAAGAAAGAAAGAGAGAGAGAGAGAGAGAGAGAGAGAGAGAGAGAGAAAACGGATCACCCTAGCATTTGAAAACCAACATCACTAACAATTAATTACTAACAATTGTAGATCAGAGAACCTATTTGTGGAAAATTTTGAAAAATATACATTGTCTTGAAGAGCTATTATAATTCTAAGTCACACGGTGGGAATAATTCTTATAGTCATGGACAAAGGAATATTTTCTGTTAGTATCACAAACAGGTATTCAATAACTCATACAATTCCCAAGATGACACCTAAGGCTCAAAACACTATCAGGACTTACAATCACACTGAGAAAAATGCTCTACAGTGTCTTTCTTGTGAAATGTAGCAATATAAAAATGCAGTGTAAACCATATTTCAGGAAAAGAGTAACGTAAAATAAAAATTGAATGGTTACACAGCTCAGATCTAAATATCTTCATTTATCACTCATGAAGAAATCAGGAATGCTCATACTATACATTTTACAATAAACAAATCTTGGGAAATTTAATCTCTCTGAGACAAAGGTTATTTTCCCTAGCTTCTGTGTACCTTAGATCAAGTACTTATTAGATGTTAAGAGAAGTGCTGTTTGCCAGAAATAAAAGAGGAAGTTTTGGTTTGTATTCTTCTAACGCAGACCTTGAGTTGGGCATTAAAGAATAGATGGTTTCCTCAGGGAAGGGACCCAGGAAACACCATCAGCAGAGTGATGAAGAAAGGCAGAGAGGTCTAGGGAACCAATACAGAGTGCCTTATCAAGCCAGTTACCACAGAGGAAGAGGACAATCAGGACAGTACTAAGAAATGTGCTTTGCATTTTTTGTCATAGCCAGAACCTGGAAACAACCTAAATGCCCCTAGACCAAAGAATGGATAAAGAAAATGTGGTACATTTACACAATGGAGTACTACACAGCAGAAAAAAATAACGACATCTTGAACTTTGCAGGCAAATGGATGGAGCTAGAAAACATCATTTTGAGTGAGGTAACCCAGACCCAGAAAGATAATTATCATATGTACTCACTCATAAGTGATTTTTAAATATAAAGCAAAGAAAACCAGCCTACAAATCACAATCTCAGAGAACCTAGACAACAATGAAGACCCTAAGAGAGACATGCATGGATCTAATCTACATGGGAAGTAGAAAAAGACAAGATCTCCTGAGTAAAATTGGGAGCATGGGGACTTTGCGGGAGGGTTGAAGGGGAGTGAAGAGGGGATATATATATTTGGGTGGGTACTGCTTTGAAAGGCTTTAATTCCCTCAGTTTTATGGCTACCCGTTGTCAAGTCCAGCTCATTCCCATAGTCCACCATGACCACAATCACCCTGCACATGCAGCCTTTGACCACATATGTGTTCAGAGACAGTAGCCTTCAAAGTGTGCTGGGACTAGTCACGGGAAGGCAGCCTGTGCGACACTAAAGAAAGCATAACTTCTTGTCCCTGTCTTGGTTAATCAAGATACACTTTATTATCTCAACAAAACTCACAGAGATTGCACTGACTAGCACCTCAAATACACACTCAGGGGAGTTATTGACCAGCAGATTTCGTGGAGAAAAAAGCTGTTCCAGATAAATCAATATTAGTCATAAAAACTAGGTCGATTATGATCCCCATACCTTTCTAAATGCAACCAATGGTTCCCCTGGTAATGGCTCAACCCATATTTCCATTCCTGTCCATATCATAAATCATATCCACACTGTATTGTGTATCACCTTGATCTGAACACTAGGAAGATTCATGCTGTCACATAAAACAAGATCTGGCACAGTTCCTTGGGGATTTTATTTGGGAAACATGAATTCATATAGGTAGTTAGCATAAGGAATGGAGATGTAATGGTATATAAAGAGAAATCGGGAGGAATGCAGCTGTAATCCCAGCAAATGAGAGGTTGAGGCAGAATTCCAAGACTGAGGGCAGCCAGTGCTACACACAGTGGGTTCCAGGGCATCCCTGGCCTATACAGGAAAACTTGGTCTCAGAAGGCAAAAACCAAATGTAGGGGGGAGGAGTGGAGAAGGGAGAGAGGGACAGTTGCATTAGAGTTAGGAGGAAGAGTAGAGGCTGAGAGGGATCTTGCCAAGATTAAATTATGACTAAGCAAAAACAGAACAAAAGCTACTAACTTGCTCAAAGGGTAAAGTAGAGGAAAATAATTATTAGCATATTGATCTGGTTATAAGTGGACATAAAAAAGAAAAGATACCCTGACTTCTGAGTCAGACAGCCAGTTGGAACTCTTGGATAAGGGTTTCTAAACTTCTAGCCCTTGGGCCGTTAAAGCTGCATAGGCAGAAATGCCTTTGGTTCTTGCCCTTGTGAAGTCCGGTGCGCTTTCGCTCTAGTCTTGAGATTCCATGAAGCTTGTTATCAATCCTTCCATAAGACACTTCCTTCCTGAACTTGTTTAAGAAGATTGCTGTGGCCTGCAAGGCATTTACCACGTAACTCTCCCACTGAATACACATGCAATAGTAAGGCTTCTGCGAGGTCATTTCCACCGTTTCTAGACAAGAGGAAAAGGCACTCGGTGTCTCTAAGAAATTAGTCAGCTCTCTTCCCCAGTTCTTCTATCCAACAAACCAGGCTTTAACTCCTAGGTACCAACTGTTTCAAAAGCAAAGATGGAGGATGAGCCAGCAAACAGATGCACAAGGAGCTTGGTGGTAAGCAGGGATGATCCTGAGGACTCTCCAGAGATGCAAGTCTTCTCGACTGTGCACTTCCCTGTTCAGTAAGGAATTGTCTAATAGGAGTGCACTTTGAAACGGTATAATGGACAGAAGTGAGACTCGGCTTCATATACAGTTAAGTCCTGCCCCAGCACTGCTGCTTCCCATATAAGGCAGGAAGAACAAATATCTCAAATGCTGCAGGCCCCAGTTCTCCCATTTTTAAAAAAGATTTATTTATTTGTTTGTTTGTTTGTTTATTTATTTATTTATTATGTACACAATGTTCTGTCTGCGTGTTTGCCTGGATGACAGAAGAGGGCACCAGAACTCATTATAGATGGTTGTGAGCCACCATGAGGTTGCTGGGAATTGAACTCAGGACCACTGGAAGAACAATCAGCACTCTTAACTTCCAAACCATCTCTCCAGACCCCCAGTTCTCTACTTTTTAAAATGAGGAGAATAATATATAATCTACAATATTAAATAAGTGACTGAATGCAATGCTTGGAACACAACAAATATAAATATTCTCTTTAGGAAAAAAAAAAGGAATTCACAGGGAAGTGTGAGCTTCTAGCACCTCCATATCTTAGCTCTATTAACTGTCAACCCAGCTCTGATTGAGGGAAACTAGAATTCAGAACTTTTATACAGTAGATTTCTTATATAGTTGACAGTGCATGAAGCTTCTTAGACCCGCAAGCTCCTCTGAAACTGTATCAGGCCCCACCCGTGACTTAACAACTGAAGAACCTGGGGATAGGAGAGTTTTGTAACTTATTGGGGTCCTCCAAAGGTCATGGCAGAGGCAGGAAGGGACCTTGCATGCCCACTCTTCCCTTTGGGTATTTGTCCCACTAGACCCTCCTGAGGGTTTCAAACCATCAATCAAGTTCTCTGTCCAAAATAAGATCTATTTCCAGAGAATGTCTTAGCTTCCCTTCCCTCCTGTGGTACCTAACACCACACTGGCTTACACTCTCAGGGGTGTGGCAGCTGGGTAGGGCACTGTCTCCTGGCAGAGGGAGCCCTATTCTCTTGGCCAGCCTCCTTCTGCTGTGGGTCAAAGGTGCCTCCCTCTAGCTTTGCCCTCTCCCCGTGTGCTGCCACTGTCTCCTCCCGGGACTGCACCCCCTGAAGGCTGTGGAGACTCGTGGTCCTCCAGCGGATGTTGGTTGGATGGGTCTTTAAATGAGTGGATACGAAAATGGAAACTCACTAAGATGGATGGGATGCTGAGGGAAGTGGAGTATCCCTTTGTGGGCGATGGCTTCTTCTCCGGTGATGGGTAAATTACAGGTCAGTTCGTTGATGGTCTGTGAAAATCAATAGTCCAGGCTACCCAGAGCGCAGAAAATTAGGGTAGAGTAAAAAGCCACAGATCTACCAGGTGGGGGAAGCGGGAAATCTCTTCCCAGCTCATCCATCGCCCTGGCTTTTCCATCCATGAAGATGTGCTGAGGGGCGTTCATTTTAACATTCTTGAACAGTCAGTCCATATTTTAAGCACATTTAATTAAATAAAATTCCACTCTAGGCTGCAAAACTTCACTGTGGCTTTCAGACCAGGCCTCAAAAACATTCACCCAGATTAACAAATAATATTCTTTCTCACCGCCTCCACTCTAAAATATCAACCACAAAAACACTTTTAGGATATTTGAGGGGGAAATTAATATCGTTTAGATTTTGAAATACATAAGTATAAAAAGTCTTTGATATAAATCCATTTATGTAACTCACTTACTTTTCTTAACAGAGAACAGGATGGCGTTCGATCCCCTCCTCATACCCCAGACTGAGACAACCGACAAGCTAGTCAATGGTACGGACATATCCTTGCATTAAAAGGGGAAAAAACGACATTTGAAGGTACAAGAATCCTGATGTCGTTGATCTTCCCCCATGACTGCAAGTGCTTTCAGGAGAAGGAAGAAAAGGCTAACTATTCTGAACCAATATTTTGGATTCAAGGGTTTGAAATAAAGTCATATATTGCAGACAGCACAGCCATCTCTAGCAAGCCGGTCTGCCTCTAGGAGGAATGGAAAGTTAGCTTTTCAAAATTGTTCTCAAAGATGGGCAGCAACACTAGAGCTATAAATAAAGAGTCCTCTCGCCAGGGCTGTTAACAAGGCTCACCAGTGTCTGGAGGTAATGGAAATGCCTTCAGGTTTCCCTTTATTATTTTGAAGTGTTCTCTTAAGTTGGATAGGAGAGTAAAAATCAAGACAGAAATCTGGAACAAAATAGTTAATGAGTGAATCACAGGCTATTGGGAGCTTAAGAAATGGGAGTTTTTCTATATACCAATGAACTATAAAGCAGTTAATGAATGAAGAAAAACTTTGAATGGGGGTGTGAGATAAGATGTTCGTTTCTCTAGGGCAGAGCTGGGGAATTGATTTAACTAAAACGCTGGAAAGATCCACTTAGCACAGGTGGTGCTATCGACGATCCATCGGGGGTCGTCTGAAACCAGTCCCTGTCCTCGGCAACAGCCTTAAAGGTTGATCTATCCCTGGAGACTCAGATCTAGCGGCAGTTAAAGTAGAGAACTGTGGCAAGCCTGAGACAAAGAGAAGCAGCAACGATCGCAGCCTGTCCTAGCCTCAGCTGTCCTAATGTGAGGACAAGTCTATGTAATTCTATGATTATATCTCGGTCCTACGTTGTATTGAAAATTAAGCTGAAGAAGATTCATTCTGTCGTCCTGGGCATGCGCCGCATGTGCATATGTGAGAAGCAGAAGGATCCTCAGAGACAGAATCTTGGGGTAGAAAGATGGAAGAGTGGTAATCGAGGCTGGAGACGTGGCTTAGGGGGTAAGAGATAATTTAAGGGTTGCAGAGGACCAGAGTTCGGTTCTCAGCAGCCACATCAGAAGACCTGTAAGTCCAGCTCCAGAGGACCCCAAAGTCTCAGACCTCCTCGGGCACTGACGCTCACGTACACAAGCACACACATATATATAATCAAAAACAATCATTTTAAACATGATCGTTTACCTGAGAATTCACACCACCACCTCAAAGGAATATGAAAGGATGTGCATTCTTAAATAAAAAATCAGACACAAGGATAATCCTGAAGTAATAATCCGAAGTCTAGCAACAGAGCAAACTGGCTCCCGATACTGAGTCAGAACACCGGTCCTGGAAGGGAGGCAACACAGACGGCTGGGAGACTGCATAATCTTGTCTTCATCCGCTGCCGCGCGAGTGTGTTCAGATGGTGACATCAAACCGCATCCTTGCCGTCATACCCCCTGGTTAGCTGGGTCAGAAGCAGGTGTGGGATGAAGTTAGGAGAACAATGACTCATTGGGAGAAACACCTAGAAGGAAAAGAGGGAAGAGGACTGTCTAAGAAGGTCTGTCAAAGTTCCTGTCTGCTCAGCGGAAGTACACAGCTGAGACCCATCACTGAAGCAGCTCCAAGACAGGCAGAGATGGCTGGGCCTTCGACCTGGTCAGTCATTGGCTGGAGCCGCTTCATACTCCTCAACTCAGCAGCCCAAGTGGACTGGAGCTCGGCACAGCAGAGCTGTCAGAAGACACAGCAGCGAGGCCTTCCCTGAAGAGCCTTTGAGTAGCCTGTGGAGCCACACAGCGCAAGAGGTGGAGTGTGGGTGTGTCTTGCCACCTGAAAACACAATACATAAATGTCTTACATTTTCAATAAGAAGTGTTTGTTATGAAAGAGAAGGTGGGGTCCACTGAGACATTTCAGAGTCTTCCCACACAGATGAAAACAGAAAGACAATTCTTTTTCTTTTATGGGATTTTCACAAAACAAAAAGCTATTACATAATCTTCTGTTTGTGATCTTAAGATTTTTTTTTTTTCCTGAAATCCCTCGTACTATGGCAGAGGTGCACGAGAATGAATCTGGTTACGCCCAAAATTCTATGTTTCACTGTATCAATTTGCCATGCGAGAATACAAATAACACCACGGCATCTAGGTGTTCTAACACAAAAGTGTGAATGGAACCGGGCACTGGAGTGGGGCACTTTCCACAGATTGGCGCTGTAATCACCAGCCACATGAAAGCTAACGGGCACTGGAACAGGGCGGTTCCCACAGATTGGCGCTGTAATCACCAGCCACACGAAAGCTAACGGGCACTGGAACGGGGCGGTTCCCACAGATTGGCGCTGTAATCACCAGCCACACGAAAGCTAGCAATGCAACCTCAAAGTTCACCAGGCGTCACAGAGCTAATGTCTCTCCTGTGTGTGAGGTCCAGAGCAGGATGCGACACCCATCTTGTGAGGGTCTCTAATTAGGTCCCCAGGCTCGATGTACTTGTGGGCTTGGTCTCAGTTTCCACCTATAGCAGATGTGCTACCAAAAACCTAAACCTAAAAATGAATTATGCCCTCTGGATTCCAACACACACACTCGCACATGCATGCACTACACTTTTTCAACTCTCCTTTCTGAACTTTCGCCCTCATAACCTCTTACCTTCTCATCATGTTCTTTACCCAACCTACCAACCTGGCCTAGTTCCCAGCCAGAGGCCTCCAAGCTTGCCCTGTCTCGTAACCACCCTAGTATTAAAATACATTATGTATGAGAACAGTTTCAGAGGTTCAGGACGGAGTCCAGTGTATGTAACAGGGAAGTTCTGAGACGAGGAGGAAACAGCAGGCATTGGAGCGGTGTCTCACCAGACGCAGCTTAGTGCCCCGTGGACAGTGAGCAACAGCCTACTTACCTCTCCGTGGTGCCACAGGCAATAAAATTTCATACTAAAACAGTCTAGCGCCAGCTTCCCGAATGCCCGCAGCAGGAGACCCTTGTCCAGCTGCATGCTTCCTCTTCCTTCTTTGGAAATAGCAGCCCTGCTCCCTTATAGAGCTTTATCTTCTTGCCACAGTTCCGCCTTGATGGGACTGTCATCCAAGGCATCTTGCCATTCTCAAGCCACAACAAGAACATCCAGACTAAGGGGACCAGCCAAGCTCAGAATTTGAAATCTTTAGCAGAGGAATAGAAGGACAAAAAAAAAAAAAAAAAAAAACCAGCTTAACACAAGATGTCTTGACAAAATAGTCAAATGATTCCTTAGTCCTCAGGAGCTGCTGCGCTCTCTTGATCATGCATTTCAAGAGATAGAACAATTTTCATCTGTAATCATTTAATAAGCTCCCGTCACGTGGATAGTAAGCAAACTGTTAAGCAATGGATTCCATAAAAGTCAGAACCACATTTCATTTACACAGTCAACAAATTGTTAAAATTACCGAGAAATGGGCTGGACATGGCTGGGTGGTTAGGATTGTTCTTCCAAAGGACGTGAGTTCAGTTCCCAGGACCCAGGTTGAGCAGCTCACAAGTGCCTGTAACTCCAACTCCAGGGGATCTGATGCCCTCTTCTAGCCTCTGAAGCCCTGTGCTCACTTGTACATACCTCCACCCCCAACACAAACACACAGACTTAAAATAATAAAATAAAAAAAGACTGAGAATTAGCATCTGCTCTGGCCAGGGCACTGTAACAGGGATCTATTCTACTCCGTGCCTGGGTAATAATAACAACAAAGGCAAAATACAGGAGAGACAATGGTCTTCAAAATAGAAGACCTAAGTCAATGAAGGGAAGTGATCCTGAAAGGGGAAACATACAAGATAAGCCTCATCGTTATCTCGGTCCACTCCCTGGAGAGCCTAGCTCCTATACAAAGTTCTCCGAGAGTTGGGAAGAGCAGGGCTTCCTGAATGACCACGCTGTCAGCAGGCGAAGGAGAGACAATTGCCCAGAGAACTTAACAGACACACTGAGGAGCCACTCTGTCTGTTTGTCTGCTTGTTTGTTTGGGTTTGGTGGTGTGTGGAGGTGGTGGTGTTTTTCTATGTAGTGCAGGATAGCCTCAAATTCATCATCGTCTTGTCTCAGCTTGATATGGCACGTGTGTCTCACCACGTCTGGCTCCCTTTGTCTTTACCTGAGCTCTGATTGGTGCACATGGCTGAGGAAACTACTTGAGACTGGGAGAAGCAGCCTGGAAGGACCAGAGGAAATAAGCCACAGAGAGCGCCTTTCCTCCAGCCAGTGAGGGCGCTCAAGGACAAGAGCACTTTGTAGAGTCCTAGAGACAGTTTTCTTCATAGTGGGACAGAAGTCTTCATCTGGTTAAAATTCTAAGTCTTGCCTAAGAAGAGACTAAATTCAAAACCAGAAAGGCTCAGATTTTGTCAAGTGAGTTATTTGCCTTTTATTTTAAAAGCCCAAAAACACATAGACAGGGGCTGGGCTGGAGTTGTGCTTAGCGTGTTTGAGACCCTCGGTTCAATCTCAGCACTCCCATTAAAGAGGGGAAATTTGTATGTAGGAATAAAAAAATATCTGGCACCCAAAAAGGTAAAAACTCATAATCTTTGAACTGCAGAAGAAAAACCATCAGGCACACAAAGAAGCAGGACCAAGAACGAAGAGAAAAATCAACCAGTTTGAATTGACTCAGTGTAAAGAAGAAAGTCATAACAACGTGAGTGTGTGTGTGTGTGTGTGCGCGCGCGCGTGCGTGCGTGTGCATGTGTATGTGTGATTGTATGTGAGAGAACACACATGTGTGTGGCGAGACAGATGATTTTAGAAGTGGCTCGCCTATCATCGTCCACATCACGAAACACGTGAACCTACCACGACTACTTTGCGAAGCAGGTGAGGTAGCAAACTTATCTGAATTTGTATGTCTGTAGCTGAGGTCTGGAACGCTCTGGCATCATCAGAGAAGTTTTTTGTGTGTGGGAGCGGGAGGGGGAGGGGCATCATAGAAACTCACAACTGGCCCAAGGACAGGGAATAAGAGTCTGATGTGTTTGGGTATAACACTCCTTCACCTCAAGTCTCAGGGACATAGAGGATGGGTTGGGGGCAGGAGCAGGTGCAGAAAGATTGTTAAGAGCTAAAGGTCACGGAGGACGTAGACATAACAGTGTCTTCTGAACATGACATTGACAGTTGATGGTTTCTGGGGGAGGAAGAGTCCCTTTCCTTAAAGACATGGCCTCTGGTAGCGTACAGCATGCTTCAGAGGATGGACCCATGGTGCGTAAGCAGCACAAATTGGAGCTGGCAGGCTCTTAAAACAAACAAAAAAGACATGAAGTTGGGAGAGGAGGAGAAGGTAGAAGGTAGATCTGGGGTTGGGAAGGGAGTGGGGATACATGAAGGAAATACATTGTAAGTGCCTCAAAATTCTCCAAGATTAATAAACTTTTTTAAAAAACCAAGCTGTCCAGAGATATGCCTCTATCAAATGCATTTCAAATATGAACAGCATTTTGATGTTAGTACATGTGGGGTTCACTGCAGAGTGCACTGTGCCTTGACAGGGTTCGGGCACGCTCTCGCTGTCTATGTTGGTTACAGATGCACACAAGCCTGGACGCCGGCTTCACAGCCTTCCACTTTCCTTTCTTCTTCATATCGCTCTCCGTTTCTGTCTCACAAAGAAAACAAAGCCAGAAACCCCAGAAACAGACAGCTTGAATCATGAGGTCCACTTGGGTACCCTGCCACTTGATATCCCTCAGTTGGCTGCTAGGGACTGCCGCTGTGTATTTCAGCCACCACAGGATTTAGCTGGGGACAGATGTATCATGAAACTTTCATCAGAAATAGCCAGAAGGAACAGGGGGCTATCAAACGTCTTCTCTTCTGCCGGCAAGGGATACCTTTACTCTTTAGTGAGTTCCCCTGCTTTGATAGGACGCTCAGTTGTTTTCATCCTCAGAGAGAAGTTTTACAGGCGAACATAAAGTTTTAGTTTTGGGGATGGTTAGGTTGCACATTAAGCAGCGGTATCTTTCTCTTCTATCTTTAATATATTGTAAGATCAGTTATATTTAATGCTTCTAATTCCAGAAAGTCCCCAAGCTAAACAAAATAAATAAATAAATAAAGACTTGTAGAAAATCTAGAGAGTCTGAATTTAAAGAAACTGTTTTGCCCAAACTTCCATTCAGAACATCAATCCCTCTTATTCCAGTCTTTATTAAGGATTTTGTTTATTCATCCATTCATTATATATGTGTGTGTGTATAACATATATACATACACAATATATATGTGTATATATATAATGTTTGTGTGTGAGTGTGGGCACATATGTGCCACAGTGTACATGTGGAGGGTCAAAGATAACTCTCTGGAGTTGGTTCTCTTCCTCTACCATGTGGGTTTTCAGGACTGAGCTCGGGTGACTCTGCTTTATCAGCAGGTGTCTTTATGTGCTAAGCCATTTCACCAGTGCAAAAATGTATTTGAATTGTGTGTGTGTGCGAATGTGTGCATGTGCATGCAGGTGCCAACAGATACTAAAGGCGCTGGATTCCCCAGGAG
This sequence comes from Chionomys nivalis, assembly GCF_950005125.1. Taxonomy (NCBI): domain Eukaryota; kingdom Metazoa; phylum Chordata; class Mammalia; order Rodentia; family Cricetidae; genus Chionomys; species Chionomys nivalis. Next base: position 144,192,777 of record NC_080086.1, read on the forward strand.
GTAGAGTGACAGGCAGCTGTGAGCCACCTGACAGGGGTGCTGGGAGCCAAAACTGGGTCCTCTTCAAGAACAGTAAGTGATCTTAACCACCGAGCCATCTGTCCAGCCCCCTCACTGTGTCTGAAGTGACAGAAGAGCAAGACAACACCTAACACACTGGCAAGACCTGGACCTTCTCAACATCGTCTTGCTAACCCACAGAGCATGCAGATGTGTTCTGGAGAGCACCCCATAGGAAACTCACGCAAGTGCATGACAACTTGAAGCTAAAGAAAAACAGAAATGAAAACTCAGCAGGGAGGCAGGGCATATGACCATAAATCCAAAGAACAGCCGAACTAAGCCAAGGTCAGAAAGAAACTTTGGAATTCAGATGGTGAGTGAAGGCGATCACAATGGGAAGGAACTTTCCCTCGCCCTAATCAGTCATGCTCCTCCTGCAATTTTTATGATCCTTATTCCCAACCCTGTGATCCTCTATTTCCTCCTGCTCCCTCTCAGCGCCCTCTGTAGAGCCTCTGCTGAAAACATCCCAAACTTTAGGCTTATGTGTCTGTTAATCTTGCTATGACAAAATACTGCACACGGAGAAATTCTCAAAGAGTAGAAAATTATGCCCCACGTATCTGGCTGGGAGGTCTAATATCAAGGTGCTGGCAGATTTCGTCTAGTGAGGATCCAGTCTCTGCTTCTGAGAGGGTACTGCATCCTCATGGCACAAGGACCTCACTCTTCACAGTGTTGGAAGAAGCTATGCAGGCCTCTTTGGAGGGGGATCACCAGTGCTCTTACCCAGCAGAGGTGTCTGCACGCTATTGAGCAGACCTACCAGGCAGGATGTGCCTACTGATGAGAACATAGCACAGCTGCTATAGGGTAAACAACCATTTTATGATTGGATTTGAGACCTGTTCCAAAAGAAAAAAAAATAATACCTGGTACTTTAAGCCTGGTCAAAAGCCCACAGCTAGGGGGTCACGCATTCCTAGGGGGGAACCCACTACTGTTTGTTGTTGTTGCTGTTTATGCTAAGTGATTGTATATGAAGGTCGCAGTAAAGAAACTGTTGATATCGCTGCTCCATTAGAGGGAAGGATTTTACTGTGGGTAAGAGAGAGAAGATCCAGAGGCATCTAGAAGAGTCTAGAACAGAGAGGAAAGAAAGCAGACTGAGCATGGCCAGCGCTAAAAATGCAAGAAATTTCGCTGGGGAGAGTAGTGGAGATAGCAAGAGATTACATACAACAAAGGCAGGGAGAGAGCAGCAAGGTCTCCAGAGACAAGGGGTGGGCAAGTCATTCAGATTATGAGGAGTAGCTGGGGGAAGGAGGGCCTTTTGACCTAACAGTGATGATACTATCCAACTACCTTTTAGATATTTATGCTTCTAGTACTGCTCTCACCCTTGGTTAAAAGCTTCTTTTTGCAGGGGAGGCTGTTAAAGCAGAGATTATACGACTGCCCAACTTGCTCAGCATTGCTGGCTGCTCGATGTCTAGCCTTAAAGGAGCCCTTCTAAACAACACACACAAATAAGGCTCAGGAAATCCTTCAGAAGGAGTCAGCAAGCATGTAAGAGCTGGAGGATGGGAAAAATGCTTTGAAATATTGTCTTCTGGATGTGAAATGACTGCTGTATTCATGATCTCACAGCAACTTCTGTTGCCTGCACAAAAGCAAGTCAACCAACATTTCAGTTTAGATGGGGGAGGGTCCATGATGCCTCCCCTCCCATCTGGGGAGTCACTAGCAGCTGATAGCTGCTGGGGAAGAAAAGTCATTTTTTTTCTTGGAGAATAAGGCTGCTGGTAAGGTGACCATGCTCCCGTAAATTTCCCTCACCCGTGTGCGTGGGGTCACCACTAATTGGACCCAGTGAACTATTTAAAAATGAAACCAGGGGAGGGGGAGGGCTGGAGAGATGACTCAGAAGAGCACTGACTGCTCTTGTAAGGGACCTGTTTAATTTCCAGCACCCACATGGCAGCTCACAACTGTCTGTAACTCTAGTTCCAAGGGTTCCAACACCCATAGCAAAACACCAATGCACATAATGTAAAAAGTAAGCAAATTTAAAAAACAAAAAAGGTAAAAATAAAAGGATTCAAGACGATGGCTCAGTGGGAAAAGTCACTTGATGCCAAACCTGATGTCCTGTGTTCACTCCTTGGAAACTTGTGGTGGAAGGAGAGAACCAGCTCCAGAGAACTGTCCTCTCATTTCCACACGTGTGCCACAGCAGGCTCAACCCCTACACACAGAATAAATAAATGTAAAAAACAAAAATCTTAAGGAAGTAGGGCAGTGGTGGCACACGCCTTTAATCCTAGCACTCATGAGGCAGAGACAAGCGGATCTCTGTGAGTTCGAGGCCAGCCTGGTCTACAGAGCTAGTTCCAGGACAGGCTCCAAAGTTATAGAGAAACCCTGTCTTGAAAAAAACAAACAAACAAACAAACAAACAAAACAGACAAAGAAGTCTTTTAAAGGAAGAGAAATTTAGAAGGTAGAGCCAAGAGGGTCTCAGAGCTTGAGAGCAAGAGGTTTTTTTTTTTTTTTTTTTTTTTTTGAGCTTGAGGCCAGCCTAATTAATCTACATAGAGAATTCTAGGCCAGCCAGGGCTACATAGTGAGACCCTGCTTCATAAATAAATAAGCAAACAAGCAAACAACCATAAGAGGAGGCTAGGTGGTTGTGGTAATGGCACACGTCTTTAATCCCAGTACTTAGAAGGCAGGGGCAGGGAATGTCTGTGAATTCAAGGCCAGTCTGATCTACATAGTGATTTCCAGGACAGGCTCGAAAGCCACACAGAGAAACCCTGTCTTGAAAAACCAAAAGGAAAAACATTCTTAAAAACATAAAATGAGCCAGTTATACCCTTCAGTGCTTCCATGGAACCATTGATTCTGCTCTTGAGGCTCCACCCTCACGATTTACTCGCCTCCTCTACTGTGCTGAGAGTTGAGTTTCAACATGAAATATGGAGGAGACATAAGCCCTAAAACCATCTCAGGAGCCATGCAATGGGAAATCTGTTCAAGCAACGCTAGGGGTAGGGATTCCCTCAAGGGAACTGATCCAGCGATAACATAAACACAGATGCCGCACAGCACATTGTTTAGATAAGCTGTGCTGTGGGTGCACTGTACAGCTTCAGACAGTGATGCTGGTGAGATCTCTGATGGGTCCACAGACGCCACATCTGACTACAGATTAGAAGAGCCTATAATTGCTACACGGACCAAACCTTGACGATAGACAAAGATGTTTAAGATGGGACAGTAAATTTGGAGACGTTGTTACAAAACAGCATGGCTATTTTTAAAGTCTTTACGCCGTCTAACCATATGCCTGAAGGAAGGCTTGAGATATAACATTCCAAAATACAGTAACACTTCTGAATGGTGAATTTTAATAACCTTTATTATAAAATTATTTTTGCCAATTACAAAATCAATATCGTCATCATTATTTTAAAAAAGTAGGTTGGGAAAACTCAAAGAAGAAACATAAAGTTCTTCATAATGCTAATCACGCAGGGTCGGTCGCTGAACCCAGGGTTCACTGACTCACTAGACTAGACAGCCAAGGTGGTTAAAGCAAATGTACAGTTTGTTCCTTATTTCATAAGCTAAGCAGCATCTGGTAATATTATGGGTCTTGAAGTCACATAAGCCCTCAGTTCATTCTCCTTCATCTACTATGTACTATGAATAGTTGATATGACTTTGAGCAAGCTGGCCAACTTTTCTGAGCCTCAATTTCCTCCTCTGCAAAAGAAAAATACTCATTCTAAAATATCCTTGCAAGGCATAAGTAAATTAATATGTCTACAGCACCAGCAACTCAAAATCAGTTGGAAGTGTTCTATGAGTTACTGGGAGTTTTATAAAGATAGCTAGGATTTAAGACTCTATTAAAACTGGAACATCTCCTGCTTACAGCAACAGCTGGATCAGATACATCCATCTGTTTTCCCATGCTGTAATAGAATAACATGAAGCCAGGCGGTGGTGGCGCACGCCTTTAATCCCAGCACTTGGGAGGCAGAGGCAGGCAGATCTCTGTGAGTTTGAGGCCAGCCTGGTCTACAAGAGTTAGTTTCAGGACAGGCTCTAAAGCTACAGAGAAAGCCTGTCTTGAAAAACAAAAAAAAAAAAAAAAAAAAAAGGAAAGAAAGAAAGAAAAAAGAAAAAGAATACCATGATAACAGAAAAAGAGGAGAAGTTAGTTTCGGCTCATTGTTTTGGAGGTTTTGCTTCATGGATGGTTGGCCCCATTGCTTTTGTGCAAAGATGGGAAGAGTATGACAGATGAGATCCGTTCACTGGGAGGCAAAAGGAAGAGGAAGAGACTGGAATTTACAAATCTCCTCCTAAGGCTTACCTCCAATCACATAAAACATTCTTTTGACTCCATGTTTTAAAAACATGTATATAATGGATTTTAATTATATTCACCCCTACCTAACTCCTCCAAGATCCACCCTCAGTCCCCCATGCCCTCCAAACTTCATGTCCACATAGATAGATATAGATAAATATATATATATATATATATATATATATATATATATATATATATATATCAAATCCAGTGTTCCTCAACTAGGCATGGGGTTTGTGAGCTGTCTGTCATCCATGCCGGAATGCTCACCGGCTTGATCTTGTTCAGCTCTTATGCTGAACCACAGCTGCTATGAGTTCATGAGTGTGGCGGCCCTGCCATGTCCCCCAGAGCAATGGGACCAATCATTCACAGAGTCAAATCTCCCAAACTATGAACCAAAACCATTTTTCCTCTTTTTATGTTATCTAATATTCTGTTATTGTAACAGAAAACAGTGTACTCCATCCAGCTGTCCCTCTATGGTGCTGTTTTGCTCTGTTTCTCCCTGACCTCTGCTTTTTACAATCTTCCTGCTTCCTCTTACAAGATGATCCCTGGGCTTTCAGGTGAGGAGGTGTGATATAGATATCCCATTTAAGACTAAGCAAGCATTCAGCATTTTCTGCACTTTGACCAGATGTGAACTTCTATGTTTACCATGGTTCACTGCACAATGTAACTTCTCTGATGAGGTGTGAGGACCACACTAATCTATGGGTGTAGAGACATGAACTTAGAGGGCAGCTTGATACTGTGTCCATTTAGGAAAATAAGAGTAGTAAGTTCACTGCTGGACCTGTGATCTCCCCAGCCATGGGTTTGGCCAGTAACAGTAACAGTAACAATAACAGGAATGTGTTTCCTCCTTTGGAGTGAACCTTTATCCCAATCAGAGGAGCTGGAGAGTTGGCTCAGTGGTTAAGGGCACTTTTTCCTCTTGCAGTAGACCTGGGTTCTGTTCCCAGCACCCACATAGTGGCTTACAACCATCCATAACTTGAGATTGAGGGGTTCTGGCACCCTTTTCTTATCTCCTCGGGCACTAAACACATATGTGGTACATATACATACATATGGACAAAGCATTCATACACATAAATAAACCTTTAAAAAAAATCCACTCAGAAAACTGTTGGTTGCACCCATGAGAGTTGTGCAAATACAACACCATGGCATGTCTCACCATGCTAGTTGTTACTGTAGGTAACAGAGTTCACAATTAGGCAAGACTGTTGATAGCTTTTTTCTCCCAGGAGCCTGCATAGCACCTTCTATACACATAAATAAACCTTTAAAAAAAATCCACTCAGAAAACTGTTGGTTGCACCCATGAGAGTTGTGCAAATACAACACCATGGTATGTCTCACCATGCTAGTTGTTACTGTAGGTAACAGAGTTCACAATTAGGCAAGACTGTTGATAGCTTTTTTCTCCCAGGAGCCTGCATAGCACCTTCTAGTACTATGAAAGATAGCTGCAGGAAGGAAGCTTTGTGGTCAATACCAACCTGATTTCTCTGATGTCCTTTGATCAAAGTTTGTGGTGTTTTTCACAATAGTGTCTTACCATCAAGTTCTGGTAGGTGACAGTCTTAGAGTCTCTATCACAGTGAAGAGACACCATGACCATAAAGGAAAACATTTAATTGCTTACTGTTTCAGAGGTTCAGTCCATTATCATCATGCTGAGACATAGCAGCATGCAGGCAGGTGCTGGAGAAGGAGCTGAAAGTGGAGAAGGAGTTACATTTTGATCCTGCAGGCAACAGGAAGTGATCTGAGACACTGGGTGTAGCTTGAGCATATATAAAACCTCAAAGTCCACCTCCATAGTACCACACTTCCTCTAACAAAGCAACACCTCCTAATAGTACCCCTCCCTTTGGGGGCCATTTTCTTTCAAACCGCCATAGCAATCAAAAGTAATGACAATTGCCTATATTGTTTTAGGGTACCTCCAACACTTAAAAGTTTCCTTAGCCACAAACAGCACCACTCTGAAGACAGGCATTTAAAAGATGCATCTTGGCCTAGGGTTGTAGCTCAAAGATAGAATATGATTACTTGGCATATGAGAAATCCTAGGTTCAATCTACAGTGCCATTGAGCAGGGGCAAGATGTGACCCAGACAGGCCTCTATGTGTAGGCTTTAGAGGAAGGGCAAGTCAAGAAGAGGACTAGGGCTGAGATTAAGCCTCTGTGTCAGCCAGTGTCCCTGTGAGAGATGAGGTCCAGGTGCTTGGGAGCTATTTCACATGGATTGGCATCCTCGGGTGCTGGCCAGAATGGAGATGGGTTGAGTCTCCTTGGTCTTTGGAGGCTTTGGTGGTTGGAGATGAAAATGAATTCTGAAGTTCTCTGAGTAGATTTCATGAAGTATATCTGGTAAATTACCAATAAAACTTAACCGAGTTCATCTCACGTCTGGGGACCCTTAAAGCTGCTATCATAAAACTCTCCTGATGAAAGACTTTCTTATTGATTGCAATCATTATTGGCTCAGCCTGCCCAGCAGAAAGCAAATATGCATTATGCCCCCTTGAGAAAACACATTTCAGAACCTCGCCAGTTTTATGGGACAGGTCTAAGAGATGAAAGCATCCATTCAACCCCTTTGTGACTTTCGGGAGACTGCTTTCCCAGGAACATCTCCACAATCCAGAAAGCTCCAGAGTGCAGCCTGCTCTGATTCAGGCAACCCAGCAGTGGCCGTGCAGTCTGATTGGAAAGATGCTCCCAAGCCCCAGCGGCCTAATTTGCTGTCTTATACAGTATTAAAATTTCACTTCTATTAACTCAGCACACCAACTATTGATCTGAAAATAAAAATTAATTCTTGCTTTCCCATAACAAAGAAGAATCGCAGTTTATAACGAAGTAAACGCTTGTACTCGATTGCATAATAGAAATCATTATGCTTCCTTATTACAAAGGTGCCTAATTAGCAAAGATTTTCATTTCCCCTGATGTCACGGGTGGGGAGGTGGGTGATCACTATTCTAAGCACATAGCTGTCCCTTAGGTGAGTCAAAATTTGCATTGCACCATTTCTTTTGAGAGGAAGCTTTAGAATGAAGCAGAATATAGATTTGGTGTGAGGTTTTGAAGGGTGAACGGTGGGTGGGGCAATCTTTAAGTATTTATTGTGATCTTCACTCCGTGGGGTTCTTTAGCCTCCCTGGGTCTCCTTGACCATTCTCCACCGTGCTACACAAACTCATTCTTTTGAGTACTCTGCATGATTAATAAGGTGTTTCATCTTTTCTTTATCCACTCTGGAAAGGTTCATAATATACTAAATAGATTGCCAGTTACATTTATAAATAAAAAAGTTAATTAAATGACAACATCTCATGCTGATAACCGTGAGGCAATTTTTTTTCCCTGTGTGCTGCTGGTTAAATGACAAACTCCTGAGTGAAATTTTAATTTAGTGTAAATAGCAGATTGGGCTGTTTAGGCTCGGCAAATGCTAAATGCAAGATTGTGTATCTACTTCCCGGGTGCTTGGTGCTTTTCTGCAGGATCATGCTAAATTGTTTGGCAGCCCAACAAGGGGAAGGGCTAGGTGGGAAGATGCTCTTTGAGGCAAGCCTTATGAAAGTAAAAAGTACAGTAAAATGGCCAGGTTTCCCCCAGGTAACAGTTGATAGATGTCAGGAGGGGCTACTTCATTTGCTATTCTAAGCAAACAGAGCATCAGGTTCTAAAGACATGTATCTAGAAGTTTCCTGGCACATGCTTGATCTCAGCACTTAGGAGATGGAAGCAAATGGACCTAGATGTCAAGACCCATCTCAGGTCTCAAAAAAACAAGCCAAAACACATGTGATAGAGAGAAGAAGGGAAGGAGGGAGGAAGAGAGGGAGGGAGGGAGGAGAAAGAGACCCAACCTCCCCAACAATATTGTGTTGGGAGACAGAAGTCTTGCTGTATCGATGCTTATATTAAAGTTAATAAATGAACTCTACATAGAACAACGTGTTACATACATCAAATTTATACAACAGAAGTTAAAGATGGAGTCCAGGGTTTTGCACAAGCTAAGTACACAAGCCTTACCACTGAACTACATCCCCAGTCCAGACTTGACTTTTATTTCTACTTATTTATATTATGTTATGTGCATGCGCCTACATGGACGTATCTTATCACAGACCAAGAAAAACATTTCATAATGATTTAGCAATCAATTCGTCAGAAAGACACACCAGGAATTAATTTCTATGTGCCTATTCGCATAAAGTTAGAAGTATACCAAGAAAAAAATGATGAAACTGAAGGAGGCATAAGTAAATCCACAATTACGGGTGGATAATAGTCTATGAATCATGACCTATCATTGGTCGCTTGTCTCTGAGGTGGCTCGTAATTCAGCCCAGAAGGAAAGGTCATAGGTCACATTCTCTTTGATCCTAGACAAAAGTGAAGGATAGGCATTAGGTTGACATGGAAGGTGGGAGAGGTCGGCGCAAGAGACTAGCTCTAAGGCTATGTAAGAAGAAGGTGAAAAAGAGAACAGGAAGCAGCGTGGGCTGCTGGGAAATTTTAAATGGTCCAAGTCAGAGTGCTACCCCTGTACAAAGGCCTGTTCCAACTCTCTGATCCTAAATTCTGACACAGGGAAATGGAATCCATTGATCTGAAGCTAAACCCGTACTATTGCGGAAAGCGTTGGCAACTCAGTATCTCCACCTCTTCGTGTTTCCTGAAGTGACCGTGCACTCGAGTTTTCTACAAGAAACTAGGGAATAAAGTACACAAGGGCCCCAAATCTCCAAGGACAGGGACAGATAAGTAATTCTGAGAAAATGTGCAGTGCCCCAAGCCACCCACATACGAAGCGTTTCTCTTGGCCACTGTTTTTGTCAGGCAAAGTGAACGCAGCTCCATGTCAGCCCTGAATCCCTTTCATTCGAATCTGAACTAGTGTTCTAGCTTCTTATCCACACACATACGCTGCCCAAGCAGTAAAACTATCCCAAGAAATTCCCTAGAGTTTGAATCTCTAATCGCTTGGCAGCTGTCAGTCCATTGACTGGACTCCAGATAAAGCCTCCTGGAAGGGAGTACAATTTCCTCCCATGTATCCAGAGAAAGCAAAGAACTCACCCCTCTTCCCTCGGATGTGTATTTCAGTGTTTTGTTTTTCCTATCAAGGAGTCCTTCCTGTTTTATCTAAAGCAAGGCAGGGTCCTTACAAGCTGAAATTGTGTTTTAATGAGCTTTAGGGATTGATGTGAGGGAGAGCCTTGTACGCTTTATGAAATCAGGAGCAACTTCTGAGAAAAGTGGCGCTGACTCCTGGCCATAGAGAATGAGGATTTCCACCAAACACCACTGAGGGACACAAAACTCCTGGGGAAAAACAGGTGATGGCCAGGACAATGGGGATCAGAGGGAGGGGAGAATAAAAGACATCGTGGAGAACCTCAGCTATCAGCAACAGGGAGACAGAAGAAATGATATAATCAGAGATGGGTCCCAGAGGTCTAATCCAGCAGAGAAAGATATTGGTTGGGAGGGAGATTGAGAGGTTGTCGTAGTTAAGATACAGACGCGGAGAAAGAGGAACCAGAGTGGATGTGTTGTCCACAGGAAAGGACCATGGTAGCAAGGAAATATGAAAAACATTATGTCGGGACTCACTCCTAAGGCTCTGTCAAGGTTCTAGGAAGCATCATTTGCTAAAGAATCCTGGCCCTAGCCGGGCGTTGGTGGTGCATGCCTTTAATCCCAGCACTTGGGAAGCAAAGGCAGGCGAATCTCTGTGAGTTCGAGGCCAGCCTGGTCTACAGAGTGAGTTCCAGGACAGGCTCCAAAGCAACAGAGAAACAGAGAGAAGCCCTATCTCGAAAAACCAAAAATAAAAAATAAAAAAAATAAAAAGAGCGAGAGAGAAAGAAAGAAAGAAAGGAAGGAAGGAAGGAAGGAAGGAAGGAAGGAAGGAAGGAAGGAAGAAAGAAAGAAAGGAAGAAAGAAAGAAAGGAGAGAGAAAATCCTGGCCCTGTGTCCAGTTGATGGTTTGGTCACTGTGTCTTTAAATCTGAGGTTATCCTGCTTTTAAATCTTTAAATAGCATACTTGTTTGGCCCTATAGCCTTAAAGAGATGCCACACAGACAAAATAAAAAGACTCAGAGAGGCATACTATGAACTTATTGTTACAACAATGTTGAGGATGTACCAGGCTCTGTGTTACACCTTTTTTTTTTTTTTTCTTGGTTTTCTTGGAAAAGGTCCTCTTTTCTATGCCTGGCTGTCCTGGAACTCACTATGCAGACTAGGCTGGCCTCAAACTCACAGAGATCTATCTGCCTCTACCTTCTCTGCGTTAGGATTAACACCATCTGTCATTCCGCCCTGCCTGTGTTCTGCTTTTTTAAATTTTTATTTATTTATATATTTTCTATGTGTGAGTGCTCTGCATGTATACATGCAGGTCAGAAGAGGGCGTCAGAGCCTATCATAGATGGCTGTGAGCCACCATGTGGGTGCTGGGATTTGAACTCAAGACCTCTGGAAGAACAGTCAGTGCTCTTAAGCACTGAACCATCTCTCCAGCCCCGTGTTGTGCTTTTTTTTTTTTTTTTTTTTTGTGTGTGTGAATTATCTCACTTCGTTTTCTCCACCTAAAACTAGACACTGCTATTCTCCTTCAAAGGAAAAAGAAACCAAGGCTTAGTTGAGCAAGAAATCTAGGCTTTGAGCAGAGGCACGGACTATCTTCTCCAGTACATAATGCCATGTAAGGGAAACAATCCACCCCGATCCCAAACTGAAGCAGTACTTGGCGCGAGACACTGTTCTGCCCTTGACTTAATAAAAATAAATGTCAGGTCGTCAAGAGAAGCCAATCTGCTCTTCGCTTTCTTTGTTTATTTTTATTACCAAGGGTATGTGTGTGTGTGTGTGCGCGCGTGTGTGTGTGTGTGGTGTGTTCATGTTTGCAGGTCCCTGAAGAGGTTCCTGGAGCTAGTTATAGGGAAGAGTGTGCTTCCTGAAGAGGGTGCTGGGAACTGAACTCAGGTCCTCTGGAAGAGCAGTTCCTGTTCTTCACTGCTAAGCCCCTTTTTCCCCAGCCTTTTTTTTTTCCCTCAGAAGAACTGAGAATTAAAGTACTCAAGCACCCGGAATGAGAACAAAGGACAAAACCAGCACTCTGTCTGATACTGAGCCCTGCGTTCTGTTCTGTCTCTGGTTGTTCTAAATTATAACGTTTCCTTCCTAAGATCTGTGAAGGTGTGAAATGCCTTTTGCTTCTGAAGGAAACTTTGGGGTGTGAACACCCCCTTTTAAAGGGAAAGTCGGGGGACATCACACAGGAGTGAACAGGGCTGAGCAGAGGTGAATCAGCTTGACAAAGTCAAAGGGCGGGGCAATCTAAGGAAAATCCTACGGGATGGGCCCACTTAGGTCCTAAGAGCACCTGTCATCAAAACTGTCAATAGAGCGCCATCCCCAGCCCTGACGTGCTAAGAGAGAACAGACTCCTGAAGGCTGACCACCACACCCACACTGTAGCATTCCCACACACAAAATAAATACATAAATAAATGTAAAAAAAAAAGTGACTTAAGAAAAAGAAGGAAAAATTATGCAATGACTAAGGGACCAAGACAGAGGCAGAGCAGGTCTCTTCAGCATGTCTGTGCCTTAAAGGATCAGCAACTGGCATCTTTGTCTTACAAGCTCCACCGAGAAGCATCTCATTGGCTGACCAGACTTGGGCATGTGACCATTCCTCAAGTATTAGGGGCTTCCTGCAGTGTTCCATCCTTGTCAACCGATATGCAATGCAATCTTTTCAGTCCAACCAATCAGACGTCCAGAAGAAAGAGTCCCCCAAGGTTCTGTTAGCAGAAAAGAGAGGCATGAAGGCCGGCAGACAACAGGTGCTCGTGTGGGGGCATTGCAGGAAGAGTGTTTCCGAGGTTCAGAGGAAGGCTCCCTGCCTTGAAGGCCTGCCCAGTTGAAAAAGCATCTCTCCGTCCCGCTCCCCCAGAGCTACATTGAGTTATAGGCACGCGTTTCAGTGCCATTAGGCAAGGAGCGCTGGAAATCCACTAGGAACATTTCATGTTAAACTTTGCTGATTTTTCAAATTTTCTCTGCCCTCTTGGTAATGATTTCTTTCCCTACTTTTATCCCTCCTCGGGAAATGTGCCATCGCACATGATGCTAGCCCATTAGACATGAAGTAAGCATGATTTATTATTATATTGAGGGTTGTGCTGCATTAAAAACAGGAAAGAAAGTGATTCCCATAGACCTGTTCAAGGACTTGGAAGTCGAGCTTAGTTTGTCAAATTTTTGCTTCCCTTATGTCAAGGTTGCCAAGGCAAAGCTGATTGAAGGCCTAGGGGTGTCTTGCTCACAGTATTGCGTGAAAATGGCAAGATGTTTTCTAGATTGCATTGCAGAAGAGTGGGGCCCGGGTTGAACTCATCCCTTCATGACTAGTTGAATAGAGAAAGGCTCTCACATCCGGATTTTCACCCAATAGGAAGGGTAGGTGGAGCAGCCATGGAAGACTGGGATGCCAGAACAACTCAGAGTACAGGCGACATGGCAGGTGACTATGGAAAGACAGCTGTACTCATGCACTATTATCCCAGCACATGAAGCAAGGATTGATGCCCACACACAACTCCTCTTCCTCCTTCCAGACTGGCTAAGCCTTCCTCTGTATTGAGGAAAATATCACAAGGGTGTTAAGAAGAAAGTCACATTGAAATTGAGGTGAAGCTGGTGGTAGTGGTACATGCCTTGAATCCCAGCACTAGGGAGGCAGAGGCAGGTGGATCTCTGTGAGTTTGAGGCTAGCCTGGTCTACAAGAGCAAGTTCAAGGACAGCCATGGCTACACAGAGAAACCCTGCCTCAAAAATCTACAGAAAAGAAAGGAAGGAAGGATGGAAAGAAGGAAGAGAAGGAAAGAGGTGAGGGACCAGCAGGATGCCTCGGTGGGTAAAAAGTCTTATCTACATCAGGCCTGATGACCTGAATTTACTCCCCAAGACCTACATGGTAGAAAGAGAGAACTGATTCCCAGGAATTATCCTCTGATATCCATGTGTGCACTGTGGCACAGCCACACACACTTAACTAATATATTAATTTTTAAATAATTAAATTAAAGTGGGACTTCAAAGGCAGAGACAGGTAGTCTAAGTTTCAGGCTAGTTTGGTCTACATAGCAAGTTTCAGTCTATGCAGAGCTACATAGTAAGACCCTATTTCAAATGAAAAGAATAAGGTGGGAGGACTGAGTGAAACAGAATAATAACAGCAGCAATGAAGAAAGTAAACCTTACTTTAGGCTCCCAAACAACCGATCTGCTTCTTTAAGATTTGCATCAACATTGAGCAAATGGCCAAGTCAATAAAAGATAAACCTCAACCCTCAAACAATGAGAATTTGGTCAACTTCATTTCTACTACACGTCTTCAGTTCAATGAGCTTCAGAAATTATTGTTAGTTGGGTGATTTAGCATTATTTTGGATCTTTTAGGTACTGCAGGCAGATTTAATTGGTCCTTGCGAAGATGGATGCTTTGGACGCTGCTGCCATTGGCAGATGTGGTTCCTGTGGGCTGAGTGGCAATGGGAGTAGCTGAACAGTGGGAGTAGCCGAACAGTGGGAGTAGCTGAACAACAGCTTCAGTGAGGATAGCAATAGCTGAGTCTAAAACGTCCTTCCTTTGCGCCTCCGTGACCATGATGCTGGCCAGGCCTCTCTCCAACTTCCACAGATATTTTTCCTCACCAAGTCATGCAGTGAGTCCCTGTAGGACTGTGGGACTTCCTCAGGCTAGAACACTTAATACAATAACATTTTCCTTTGTCTTTGATCTATTTAGCACCTATTGGTTAAGATGTGGATTTGGGGTTAAGGATTTAGCTCAGTGTTAGAGCGCAAATGCAAGGCCTTGGGCTGGGTTCTTAGCACCAAACACAAAAGAAAGTAGGCACATTGTTTTCATTGTTACTTTCTCCTCACTATGATAAAAAGGGGGGGGGGGCTGAAAAAAGCGACTTGAGAGTTTATTTTAGCTTTCAGTTTCAGAGGCGCAGAGAGTCTATTCTGGAGAGAAAGACATGGCAGCAGGCAGGGAAACACGGCAGCAGAAGCAGAAGATAGGCTGGGCCACACCGCATTCACGCGGAAGAAACGGACAATGAACAGAAGTGGTACCAGGGCAGAATGTCTCAAGCCCCCTGGCATCTCCAGAGACCCACTTCCTCTGCCAAAGGACCATTCTGAAGGGAGCAGGCAAAAGCCCCAAGGCCAGAGTACTGTCATTTTGACTTCATCCTTCGGGTGAAATAAAGTTCAGGTTCACCAGCCCTAGGGGAGCTGAGAACTTCCCAATGCCTGACCACCCTCCTCCCAAAACCACAGAAATAATTATTATGTATCTTTAGTTTTTTTTTTAAAAAAAAAAAGTCATGGCTGTTCCAAACAACAGAAGGAACAAATGAATCTGATTGGTTGGATTGAAAAGATTGCATTATATATTGGTTGAAATGATAAAACATTGGAGGAAGCCCCTAATCTCTAAATCCTGAATGGTGAAAATTATAACTGTAAATTGGCAGCAATTGTTGCTTATAAACCCCACTTCACCAGTGGGAGCTGTCAGGAGAAACAAGGCTCCCAGGGCTGGAGAGATGGCTCAGAGGTTAAGAGCATTGCCTGCTCTTCCAAAGGTCCTGAGTTCAATTCCCAGCAACCACATCGTGGCTCACAACCATCTGTAATGGGGTCTGGTGCCCTCTTCTGGCCTGCAGGCATACACACAGACAGAATATTGTACACATAATAAATAAATAAATATTTAAAAAAAAAAAAAAGAAAGAAAGAAAGAAACAAGGCTCCCAGTCATTGTCCTGCAGCCCTGACTGATCATTGACCCACTTACATAGTGAACTATTGAAATCTTTGAAATCGCTAAGGTTGTCTCTCTCCTTCCTCATGGCGAATAATGGGCCAGCTGTAACAATCTCCTAAACTCCACAACCTTCCCAAACACTGCCACCAGCTGGGAACTGAGGGTTTCAAACGTGTGAGCCTTCGGCAGACAATTCACACCCAAACCACAACTACAATACCAGACTGTATAATTAGGAAACGTCAATTCAGAAGAGTTTTGTAACTTTTCCAAAATCCCACAGCTGCTGAACAAAAAGGCAAAATTGCGTACTGTCTTTGTAGTCAAGACAACTCAGGAGCTAGGGAGACAGCTTAGTTGGGAAAGTGCTCGTAAGAAAATCATGGGGCCCTGAGTCGGGACTCCAGCACCCACACAAAAGCAGAGCATCCTCAACACTGGGAAGTAGGAACAGGCGGATCCCTGGGCCTCACTGGATAGCCGATCTAGTCAATCAGGGAGCTCCGGGTTCCTTTCTCCTGAAAGGAAAGCAGCAATTGAGGAAGACACCTGACCCTGCCCTCTGGCCTCCGTGCACACTTATATACACGCTTGTATGCGCCTGCTCCCCCCAAAAAAACCACTCAAGTTAAAAATAATAATAATTAGCTGGGCAGTGATGGCACATGCCTTTAATCCCGGCACTCGGGAGGCAGAGGAATGTAGATCTCTGTGAGTTCGAGGCCAGCCTGGTCTACAGAATGAGTTCTAAGCCAGAGTTACACAGAGAAACCCTATCTTGAAAAAAATATATATATATAATTACTATTTTTTTTTTTTTGATTTTTCGAGAGGGTTTCTCCGTAGCTTTTGGTTTCTGTCCTGGAACTAACTTTTGTAGACCAGGCTGGCCTCGAACTCACAGAGATCCGCCTGTCTCTGCCTCCCGAGTGCTGGAATTAAAGGCGTGCGCCACCACCGCCCGGCTATATAGTTACTATTATTGTTGTTGTTGTTGACTCTAGCTAAGAGTGATGAATTCTTCGTGACCTGAGCAGAAAGGACTATAAAGAGTGTGCATGTGCTTCCCATAGAAAAAGATTTAAAGTTGTTTACAGACCTAAGTACTAGGCAAATGCACATCCAGCAAAATTTAGATAGTGGAGTAATTTAATTTGAAAATGACTTGCAAGGGTCTCCAAAACAAAAGTTTGCAGTGTCTAGGATAATTTTGGAAGATTTTTTTAAAAAAAGTAAATAGAGATATCTCACAGCCCAGTGGTGATGGTGGTACACACCTTCAAGCCCAGCACTTGGGAGGCAAAGAGTTTGAGGCAGACAGCTCTGTGAGCTCTAGGCCAGCCTGGTTTACAAAGCGAGTTCAAGGACAGCCAGGACTATTATACAAAGAAACCCTGTTTGGAAAAACCAAACCAAACAAACAAACAAAAGATATCTCAGAAACAGTTAAATACTATTAGTGTGGTGGGGCAGGGGTGTAGGTTCTTGGTTTTTTTGAGACAAGGTTACTCTATGGAGCTCTATTTATCCTATAACTCATTATGTAGACCAGGCTGACCTTGAACTCAGAGATTTGCCTGCCTCTGTCTCCCGAGTGATGAGATTAAAGACCTGTGCCATCATGCCCAGCTACCACTAAAAAATTTACAGCCCTCACCATACAAGTTAAACAACAAATTAAACATAGCTAAGTAAAGAGATAGAGAATTAAAAGATAAACTAAGGAAATACTTGGCACGAAATACAAATAGCTATAAATTTAAATATGAATATTTATAAATAAATATAAATATGAAAGAGAAGTTATAAAACAGAAAAAGTGGATTTTAAAATTCCCAAAGTAAAGAACAAAGAACAGGTAGAAACTCAGCATATGATGGCTTAGAATTTTACAGGCTATGTTTTTAGAATACATTAAATTCTCTCAAGAAGCTAGGTTAAAAAAAAAAAGCAAAAATGAAACACAAATAGACAGAAATCATAAATTGTGTTTGGGACACATATACACACACAAAGTCATATACATTTAATTGTCAGTGTTCTCCTAGAAAGAACTCAAGAATCCATTCTGCAATTTGATGAACTTTGAAGCCAATAGCTAAGTGGAAGAAGCCAAAGGCCCACATATTACATGGTTCTGCTTATGATAAGTGTTCAACCTAAGCAAGTCTACAGAAGTAGAAAGCAGATTCATGGCTGCCACACACAGAGAGTAGGGAAATGGGGAACAACTGATCATCATCAACAACAGAATAAACAAAACAACAAAACATAAAACTGGCCATGAATTTCTTGTGGACATTAGATGTTAAAGGAAATGGAATAAAATCTTTAAATAGCTAGGGGAAATAGCTACCAATGAAGAATGTGGCAGAGACGAGTCTATAAGCAGCCATCACTACTCATCAACTGTAGATGACTACATTTCCCAACTTCCCTTGGGACTCTACAATTTCTACCAACACAATGCAGTAGAAATGATGTACGTCTCTTCTAGGTTTGCCAGAAGAAATACACACACACACACACACACACACACTCAAAGTCAAACATATTCAGTAGTCTAGTATTACCAAACTATAAAGTTGGAAGAGACAAGGATTTCTAAATCACATCTTAGACATGAATGGGAAGTTATTTAAATTGTGCTAAGCCCTGGAGACATAACAGTGGAGATAAGGGAGAGGAAATGGCAGGGAGTTGGCACAAACAGTTATTACGCATACTGGTCTGAATCCTGAGAGAGCATCTAGGCTTGGCCATGAGATGTGACCAGTTCTTTTCTGAAAGAAATACAGAGAAATACAGTTCAACAAAAAGAAATGGCTCCACAGAAAGGTTTGAGAAGCCAGTAGCAATAGAAACACAGAGCAAAGGCACTGCTAATATGATGCTAGATCTAAATTTTGATTTATAATAACAAAGCACAAATAAAGCACTAGATTAGATATAGAAAATTACAGGTAGGCATAAGGCATACCAGATGGAAGTGAGGCATGCCTGGTTCCTAATATTATTTAGAACACAAATAAAAATAAGGGTTACTTTTAGACTTTGCTAGCAATATGAAAATAAAATGCACCTTTGAAATTTTAGTGTTTCTCTCCAAGAAAACACAAGGTGAGACACAGGCCAGTATGGCCCTGTGTGTGCCCCTAAGTCTTGTGGTGCCCTAACAACCATTGTCTAGTTTGTTTCAGTTGTAATTTTCCACTCTTAGTAACAAGGATCAGTGGACCTTGATGAGAACACAGAGCAATTAGAAAGGGAGGTGAGGAGCAGAACAAGGCCAAGAGACTAGAAGAACCTTAAAGAATATGTGCCAACTTTCTGAGAAAGGGTATTACACAACACATAGAAATACAACCATTATCCAGTTGTTTCAAATGTGTGCCCTTCACCTACGTCAGGGCAGAGATCCCTGGCTAAACAATGTGGTGGTTTGAATGAAAACGGCCCCCATAGGTTCACAGGGAATTGCACTATTAGGAGGTGTGTTCTTGTTGGAATAGGTGTGGCCTTGTTGGAGAAAGTGTGTCACTGGGGGTGGGCTTTAAAGTCTCAGATGCTCAAGCCAGGCCCAGTTATTCTTCCTGCTGCCTGCTAATCCAGTTGTAGAACTTTTCCCACCATGATAATATGGGACTAAACCTCTGAACCTGTTGTAAGCCAGCTCTAACTAAATCTCTTCCTTTATAAGAGTTACCATGGTCATAGTGTCTCTTCACAACAATAGAAAACCTAACTAAGAAACAGTTATCCACAGAGAAAACCTGTCTCAAAGAACCAAAAAAAAAAAAAAAAAAAAAAATAGTTACCACTCATTAAAAACCAGAGAGTAATTTGCCAGTTTTTCAAAATATCAACCGTGAAGTTATCACGTGGCCCAGCAATTCTTCCTGTGCACACATCCCGGAGACATGAGCGCATGAATTCATATAGAAACTTGAACTATCTACGGCAACATCTCCGGATCATTGTAAAGAATAGACAGCCTTGGTATTTGCTAACTGATGAGCAGATGAAATATGATACAACCATGCTGTGTTTTATGGCCATAAAAAGTAACAAAGTACTGAGCCATTCTAAAATGCGGCAGACCTTGAAATGCTAAGTGAAAGAAGACAAACAAAGATCATGTATTACCTGACCTTATTGATGCTAAATATCCAGAGATGGAAAGTGGATTCATGGCTGTCACATACTGAGGGAGTAAGAAGGTGGGGGCTAGCTGCTGATGGAGATTTAGTACCCTTTTGGGAAATGACCAGCATATTTGGGTAATGATTGTATGGCTCTGGTAACCATTAGCTACTAAGAACTATATACACTTTAAGTGGATGAACTACATGAGTTATGGATCATATCTCAAAATATCACTTTTCTGAAATTCCCTATATCCCCCACCCAAAAAATACAAATCAAGGGTTTGGGAAAATTCTTTCAAAATAATTAGAATATTGGGCCAGGAAAATGGCTCAGCAGGGAAAGGTACTTGTTAAGCCCGACAAGCTGAACGTGCTTCTGAGGATTCACATAGCAGAACGCAGAGCCAACTGCTCCAAAAGGTCCTCTGATCTTCACATGCACACCATGGCATGTGTAGGCACACATGTGCACACTTTTGCGCACACATACACACACAAATAAATAAATAAATTATAATAAAAAGCTTGTTCAAAGGCAGCAATTGCTGCAGCTAGCAATTTTGGAGCTAGAGACGTCTTTAGAGGGTCAGTACATGGAGTCACTGATCCTGAAACTGAGGCTCTGGTGAGCTCACGACCTGCTGTCTGCCTGGGCCCAGCTGTCACCGTATATCATAACAGTAAAAACTCAAGCCATAAACCTACATTTCCACATCTCCCAGACAAAAAATAAACACAGGCTATTATTTCTAATCCTCCCCTACTCTCGGAGGGGGCTGGTTAGACGGCGTACGCCGTGAAAGGATGGGCTTGTCCTTTCTAGAGGATTCCCTTGTGTTGAGGGCACAAGTTCTCCCCATCTGAAAGATGCATGATCCAGCTGGCCCTTTTCTCTGCTGAAACTTCTCTGCCAACCTCCCTGGGATGAAGGCGAGTAAGACAAGGTTTAATTATTGTGACCTGAGCGTGCTCCTCCCAAGGAGGAGAGAGTCTTTTGTGCACCAAGTTAATAACTTCTTTGAACCATGGGTGATCTGTCATTCTAAGACTCTGCTTATAATTTCAGAAATATTTTATCTTCTGGGTTTTTTTCTTTAATGCCATATAGCAAGGGCTGATAAGCTGAGATCTAAATGTTTTAAGACCTCTAAAGTAATAATCACTAAGTGCTTAATTTCAAAACATGTGCCATTCATTTGCTCCCTTGGGATAAGACATTCATCACAGACTCCTGCCCGGGCACCAGGCCAGATAGTTCTTCTTGGGCCTTTTGCATGTTTGGACGCCTACGGCAGCGAACTCCCACTGGGCCTCCCTGCCTCTGCCTACCAAGGAGCTCTTCCCTTCTGCATGTAAATCCACAGGACCCATATCACAGGGATTCAAACCCAGTCGATGAGAGGCCCTTCTGCCAGGTCCCCTGCATCACACACCACTGGAAATGCCACCTGGAGAGCCTCAGGGGACTCTCGTCTGAAAGTCCATATCAATTCTTTCAGAGTTCACAGGGAGCCCCCATGCCCATAGCTGGCTGATGTCCAAGGAGTACCAGTGTTTAGCCCTCTTCTATTGAGAACCAGTTTAAGTCATATCAAGATGGAAAGAAGCTAGACATGGTAGTGAACACCTTTAATACCAGCACTTAGGAGGAGAAGGCAGGTGGATCTCTGTTAGTTCAAGGCTAGGCTGATCTATATAGCAAGTTCCAGGCCAGCCAACTCTATATATGCTGACAAAACAAGAAAGAAAGAAAAGGGGGAGAAGGGTGGGAGGAAGGGAGAAAAGGAAGGAAAAAAGAAAGAAAAAGAAAGCTTGTCACATAATCTAAAATATTCTAATACTTCAGTTACGACTAGCTCTCCTGCACAAATAGAACAGGTAGACCTGTTGATGGGCACAGACTACCTGGAGTCCGACAGGAGGCAGAAGTCAAGTTTAGCTGGTGCTTTTCTCTTAGGTAGAGAGCAGGACAGGAAAGTTGGGGCAGCGTTCTCTGGACTATGGATTTCCAAGTTTTAACCATGGGGAAGAAATATGCAAACAGGAAGTAAAAGCTCCCTCGACAGAATCACTGCCATGGTTACATAAGCTCATAGGTCAGAAACAAACCATCCCACTGTAGGCTAAACCTGGATAAGAAACACACACTCCTGCTTGTTTGGTTTGATGTAAGGAAACTCTGAACGCTCACTACATGCCTTTTTTGGATCTATTTTTAGTGTTTTCCAACCATGTCATCTTAGTTTGTGTTACTATTGCTGTGATGAAACACACATCATGGCCAAAGCAAGTGGAGGAGGAAAGGGTTTATTCATCTTACATTCATCACAGTTCATCATCATCAAGGGAAGTCAGGACAGGAGCTCAAGAAGGGAAGGTACCCAGAAGCAGGCGCTGATGCAGAGGCCATGGAGGCCAAGTCAGAGCTGCTTACGGACTTGCTTCCCACATTTTGCTCAGCCTGTTTTCCTATAGAACCCAGGACCACAAGCTCAGGGGTAGCCCCACCCACAATAAAGGTCTGAAGAGATGGAGTTCGGTGGTTCCGGGCAGGTATTGATGTATTGTTCTTGGAGAGGACCTGAGTTCATTGCCAGCACCCATCTCAGGCAGTTCACAATTATCTGCAGCTTCGACTCCAGGGGACCCAACACTTCTGGCTTCCAATAGCTCCTGCACACACACACACACACAGAGAGAGAGAGAGACAGAGAGACAGAGACAGACAGAGAGACAGAGAGAAAGAGAGCTTTCCCTCAGCGGGCATTAATTTTTACTATCAATGCCCAACACAAGGCAGCTTTCCTGTATCTCACAAGGCTAGCTTTCCGACAGGTCTATATCTCCTATTACCATGCATACACCTGTTCCTTCTGCCTTCGTTCCTCTACTCTGCCACCACCAGAGTCCTACACAGATGGCTTTGCAAAGATGGTGGAACCACGACCAATTAGGGCTCTATTCGGATCTCAGCTAAGGATGTTGGTGGCGTAAATGGGTTTAGCAGAGGTCAAAGAGAATTGGGCCAAAGAGAAACGGCAAAGCTAAAGAATGCAAGGGGAGGTAGTTCTTTTTCTCCTTTCAAGAAGCGTTAGTCTGGAGATGTCACCCAGTGGGAGAGCACATGCACAAGATGCTGCTAGGAGGGAAAACCCCCAAGGATGGGACTCGGTCATGAGAGGAGAGTTCAAAGCAGTAGGTCGCCGTGAGCAGCCTCTGGAAGCAGCCTGGGCTTCCCATCTCTTGCAGTTTTCCCACTGCTGTCGTCGCCTTTGTGACTGCACAGTAATTGCTCCGTAAATGTTTGCTGAACTAAGCTGTTGAAAAACAGAACTGTCTGACACAGGGCTTTGCTCCAGATTTCAAGCCCAAAGTATATATATACCAGAAGGCAAGAGAACATGTGGTGTATTTGAGTAAGTGTGACCAATTCCATTTAACTGGGACAACACTCATGTCTGGGAGAGCAGCAAGCAATGAAATAAGCAGTTGAGGGTTATATGATGTTTAATAGTTTTTTTTCCCACGATTGCTATAAAAATTAACATACAAATCCATAAACTCTTAAACTACAGCCCTTCATAACCACCAGCTACACTAGATGAGATCTGTGTGTGGCGTGCCTGGTAGACACTATGGTCAGACCTCAGTGTCACATTGGTCTGGGTCTGAGCCTGGCTACACCAGTGCTCCCAGACTGAGACCTTGTGCAAGTCATGTCTGTCCCAAGCAGAGTGCCTGGAGCTGCAAAACGAGGGTGTTCACCACAATGTTCCCCCAAAACACCAACTCCATAGCACTGCTGAGACAACTACAGATATAATTTGTTAATACACAAGGCCTGGCAATGGTCAGACCTCAGAAACGCAGGCATGGCTGAGGTCAGTATGGCTCTTGCATTCGCGTATGTAGGCAGGACAGTGAGCTCCTCGGGTATTACCTGATGCTGGCTATGGTCGACATCTGCCTTCAGGTCAGCTATTTCTGTAAAGTGTTTCTGTCTGGGCAACTTTGGCCCTTGCTAGAAAGACCTGATGGAGAGTGGAAGAATCTCAAGGGACAAGCAATGAAAATCAGCATCCAGGCCAGACAAGCCTGGGCAATAGAAATGTATTTTCATACAGTAAAGGCACATACTTGAAACAGATTTCTTTTTGTTTTTGTCTTTTGAGGCAGGGTTTCATGTATCCCAGGCTGGCTTCAAACTTGCTATATGGCTTGAGGATGGCTTTGAATTCCACCTCCCAAGTGCTAAGATTACCAGTGAGCACCCCCCCTCCCTGCCTAGTTAATCTTCAGCCTTCTGTTTGTTTGTTTTGGTAGTGCTGAGATCAAACTCAAGGCTTTGTATGTGATAGGTAAATGCTCTACCACTGAGATACAATCCCAGCCCTCGAAACAAATTCCTAAATTGTCCTTTAAAAATAAAACATCACTGAGAAGATGGCTCAGCAGCCAATCATGCTTGCTACTCTTCTAGAAGACCTGAGTGGTTGATAGCACTTACTACCCTTCCTGAGGCTCTGAGTTCAGTTCCTAGCAGCTACAACAGGCGGCTCATAGCACCTTAGCTCCAGCTCTAGTGATCCAAGGTCCTTTCCTAATCCGCATGGGCACCTGCACATACATGGCATACTCTCCCGGAGACATACGCATGCATGTATGCATATAAATAAAAATGAAAACAAATATTTTTAAGAAATAAATCAAAGCCAGGCATGGTGGTGCACCCTTTAATCCCAGCACTTGGGAGGCAGAAGCAGGAGGATCTCTAGGAATTTGAGATCAGCCTGGTCTACAAAGTGAGTTCTAGGATAGCTAGGGTTGTTACACACAGAAACCTTATCTGAAACCCTATCTTCCAAAAAGAAGAAGAAGAAAAGGAGGAGGAGGAGGAGGAAGAGGAGGAGAAGAAGAAAGGAAGGAAGGAAGGAAGGAAGGAAGGAAGGAAAGAAGGAAGAAAGGAAGGAAGAAAGAAGGGCTAGAGAGATGGCTGAGAGGTTAAGAGCACTGACTGCTCTTCCAGAGGTCCTGAGTTCAATTCCCAGCAACCACATGGTGGCTCACAACCATCTGTAATGAGACCTGGCGCCCCCTTCTGGCCGCAGGCACACATGGAAGAAATGCTGTACACATAATAAATTTAAAAAAAAAAAGAAAGAAAGAAAGAAAGAAAGAAAGAAAGAAAGAAAGAAAGAAAGAGAAGGAAAGAAGGAAGGAAGATATTAAATGTCAGAGCTGGAGAGATGGCTCAATGGTTAAGAGTGCAGGCTGCTCTCATAGAGGACCCAAGTTTAGTTTCTAGCACCCAAGTTGAACAGCTCACAACTGCCTTTAACTCCGTCTCCAGGAAGATCTGACAACCTTGTCCTCCTCAAACATTCATTAATGTGCATATACCCACATACAGTCACATACACACACACACTTAAAAATAACAAAAAATAAATATTGCTTTTTAAGTTTTTTTTTTTTTTCAGGGTTTCTCTGTGTTGCTTTGGCTGTCCTGGAACTTACTTTGTAGACCAGATTGCAAACTCACAGAGATCCAGCTGCCTCTGCCTCCAAAGTGCTAGAATTAAAGGTATGTATCACCATGCCTGGCTATAAAAATGAATCTTAGTGATAATAATAACAATGATGATAAAATATTAGGAGTTAAAATGACTTCTTGGGTAAGGATGCTTGCCATGCAAGCCTGACTTCCTCAGCTTCATGCCTAGAACCCCGTAGAAGAAGGGAATCAAATTTACAATGTTGTTCTCTGACCTCCACATGCAAGTTCACACACACACACACACACACAATAACAATAGGTAAACATTAATATTATTTGAAGATGAGCATGGTGGCATTCACCTGTAGGATCAGCAACTAGGAAGGCTGAGGCATGAGGATCACTTGAGCCGAAGGTAGTCCTAGATGACAACAGAGCCCCCAGATGACATACAGAGAGGACAAAGCAAAACAAGAATAATATTGAATTGATACAACCTAGATGACACACAGAGCAACTTAGATGACGTGCAAAGCCCTCCTTCAAATAGAACCAGCAAAACAAAAATAATATTGAATTGAAACAACCTCCAAGCCCTTTGGTTGGGTGGAAATAGCAAAAGTACAGAGACATGCAGGTAGATCATCATGTATATGTTAATACTTCTTACATGTGTCTGTTAATATATATGCTGTGCACATATGCTTGTCACTGCACAGAATATCTCTGGAAGGGCACATAAGCAAGAGTTTCCATTCCCTTTAGAAAGGAAAACCGACAAACGGAGTCAAAAAATGAGACAGTTCCCCCTCTTTATTGTATTTGTCTTTCTGCTCTGAAATTTTCCTCATGCCCTGTACATATTGTTTCTATAAAAATTAATTTTAAAAAGTTGTAAGAAAAAAATAAGGTGTTAGTTTCATGCAGGAAAAGCTTAGTTGGTAATAGTTGAAACATACATTGTTGAGGTCTCGGGACAGCAGGTGTTGGCAAAGTGGGGTCGGGTACAGCCTCCTCCTCTTTCTCCATGGGGATGTAAGATGGTGCCTCATTTTGAAGAGTAACCAGGCTTTGTCTATTAAAAGCTAATAAGTGTCCACCTTACATCTTCCCTCTTAGACAAACTCCTCCAAATTAAATGTGTGTCTAAAATGACATGAACAACGTTCACAGCAATATTATCAGCAGGAGACACTAAAACATAACCTATGGTGCAATTATAACACCATACACAGCAGTTAAATGAGATGAACCACATTTTCATACATCAATGTGAATAAAACTCAGAAATATGTTGGAACTTTAGGATTCCATGCATTACCATACAAACAGTCAGCATAATTCTATACATTATGTGTAGGTACATGCATTTATACCTGGACACAGAAACATTCAAGAGACTGTATCCTAACTTCCCATGATAGGAGCTACCTAAGTTTGGGTGTGCAGGGAAGGAACTAATTGTGGTGAGGTGGGAGTTCACAGCGTCTATATAGTTGTCTGTATAAAGCTGTCCATTTCATTTCTGTTGGCATCTCCTGCTGGGCACGCAGCCTGCCCTTAAGAGTGGTTTGTTTCCCCAGTGAGACTCCCTTGGAGAAAACTAAATTTCCATAGAAAATGGTTATCAACTGGAGACGGCTTCTGGGTTGGGATGTGGGCCTGTGTCCACGTCTCCTTTCAGCTCTAGACCCATCTGGGGCAGACCGGTGCAGGCCCTGCGAGTGCTGCCTTGTCTCTGTGAGTTCATGTGTGGCTCAGGACTGTTGATTTAGAGGCCCTGTTTCCTTGGTGTCCTCTATCCCCTCTGGCTCTTACACTCTTCCTTCCTCCTCTGCTGCAGGCTTCCCTGAGGTCTGAGAGGAGAGAACATTGAAACTTTTTTTTTTCAATACTAGGGTTGCTTTTGAGGCAACCTGTATTACCAAAAGCTTGATTATGAAACTTGTGGCTTTAATTGGCAGAAACCTGAAATTGACATGTTAGATGGGGAATCTCTAAAATCTGGCCCAACTTTCATTTTGTAGACAAAGTGACCAGAGAGGTGAGGTGACCAGCTCTGGATCCACAACTGGGGTAAAGCAGAGCTGTGCTCTACGGCCCCTTATCCTCAGGCCTTAGGTACCACCCCTAACTAGTCTCTGTCTCAGTTTCCTTGTAGAGATTGTCAGTTACTTATCCACAAATACTCAGCAAGGCATCTGGGTAGAGTGGGTATTGGCTGCTGGTTTGTCGTTGCTATCAGTGGGAAGTTCCTAGGGGTCACTTTCCATTGTATCCAGGTCTGTCCTTAAGTGACCCACCCTAGACCCAAATCAGTCTCAAAGAGCTGTCTTCTGATGGAGACTCAGGGACAGAAACTGTCCCATCCTTTCTTCAAATATTCCCAGCCTCCAGAGGTTCCAAAGCCAGATGCTCTCTTGAGTTCCTGTCACCACATATCATATGGGCTTCATTTACAAAGCAGAAAAGCTGTTCCCTTTACTCAACAGCCTCACACTTACAACCGCAGGGCCTTGTCCAGATGCTCTGTCTCTGGTGACTTTCGAGAGATGGTGGGACCATGTGGCCCTGTCATGCCTGTTACTCGCTGGCTCCACTGTTGGCTTCCTGCAACATCCTTTCCAGAAAGTGCCTCCCTTGGCCGTGCGGTCACTGACCACCCAGAAAGTCACCGCCTCTGACACACCAGGCATCTCTCTGACCTGGGGAGATCTTCTCAGAATGTGGCCATTCTCTCCTCCGGAAGGGGGGAACTCGTGGCTTGGCTCACTGCTGACCAATAGTAACAGCCAAGGCTTCTCTGTGGTGTGCAGACTTTGCTAGGCATTTTACATGTTTTTTTTTCCTTGAATCTTCATAGAGTCCTACAAGATGGGGATTAATTCTACTTTGCTGATAAACAGACTGAGGCTCGAGATGTTACAAAGCTTTCCTGAAGTAACTGCATGTGACTCTGGTGTCCCAGTCTGTGACTCCCAGAGCCGTGTCCTGCAGGGGATCATATGGATTATCCAACAACTAGCAGACAAATTAACCAGGTATTTATTCTAATCAGTATTCCTGCCCTGAATTCCAGATTGTGGTTGGGGCTGCGTTTGTTTATTTGTTTTGTTTTTCAAGACAGGATTTCTCTGTGCAGCCCGTCTGGTCCTAGAACTCACTCTGTTGACCAGGTTAGCCTTGAACTCAGAGATCCACCTGCCTCTGCCTCCTGTGTGCTGGGACTAAAGGTGTGTGCCACCACCATCTGGCCCTTGGTGTGTTAGTTTTTGTTTTATCATATTGTAATATATTTTATAATCTCTTAGAAGGCTGTTTTGTTTCTAATGAAGACAGAAAGGGGTGGCTCTGGATGGGAAGGGAGGTGGGAAATAACTGGGAGGAGCAGAGGGAGGGGAAACCAGAATCAGGATATATTGTGTAAGGGGAAAAAAGTCCATTTTTAATAAGAAAAAAAGAAAAAAGGTGAAACTGAGGAGGGGCAATGGGATTCATTCCAAACTATACACCGAAATATTCCATTTGAATATAATGTATGGAATTAGAGAATGTGGCGGGAGGGTGGGGGTTCAGCATTCTTATTAGAAAACTTAAGGGCTCTATGCAGCCATAGGAGGGAGTTATGTCCTGGTTGTTTCGGGAGAAGCAGTGGAACAGAGGGGCGTGGCATACACAAGAGTGTGGTTCCTGTCTCTAGAAAGTCACAAAAGCATCCCCTGCCTTAAAGTCATCCGTTCCACTAAACCAGGACCCCTAAAAAACAACCTTGTGACCTTCTCTGGGAATACTAAATAAGCCCCCAAGGTCTTAAGAAATATGGGACTTACAAATAAGGCCAAGCATTTCACCCCGATTCTGATGAAAGGTTTATGAGCCCCAGAGTAGCTTGAGCAGGACATGTCTGGATTGAATATTCGGTGCACACTTGACGCCGACGCATTTCAGAGGCTTCGTGTTTCACAGCCAAACGCTGCCAGAGCCGTGAGAGTTACGTGATACCCATGGTAGAGGACATTTTCTCACTTCTTGGTGCCATAAATAGTGCGGGCTCCTGTCTGTGGCACAAGCCAGCTAATTGGTCCCATTAAGCTTCAGGGATTTGCTAGCGTCACTGTCCCTTGACCTAGTCCCCATAGAAAACAAAGGCTAAGAAGATGATGACATGTGTCAGAGCGAGGGTCTGACAGGGGGACCATCAGGAGGAAGACTCCGGAAAATGAAATGGACATTCTGGGGAGGTGGGGAGGTAGCTGGTGGGGTCAGGTCAGATTTCAAAGACAAGGCCCTTTCAGTGCGAAATGGCTTGCTATCTGAGTCTTGTCCCAGGCTAGCACATGGACAAACCCAGAAATCAAACCCACTGAGCCTCATAGAAGACCCCCTCTGTGCAGAGATGGAAGAGAGTCACAATCTGTTCCCAAGTCACAGGGATCCGGGTGTTTACAAAACGTCAGGTAGGAAGTAAAGGCATGAGGCTTTGAGGATGCGCAGTGTAGCAGGCTCTCAAAGCACTTTCACACCAAGCCCTGCCCTTAGGGAGAGAGGAAAACAGTGTCTCTCATTCAATGTTCAGTCAGTACTAATCAAGACACAAGAATACAGAGAGCTGGGAGCTGGGAGGTGGTGGTGCACGCCTTAACCCTAGCATTCAAAAGGCAGAGGCAGAGGCAGGCAGATCTCTATGAGTTCGAGTCCAGCCTGGTCTACAGAGCTAGTTCCAGAACAGTCAACGGTATGCAGAGAAACTCTGTCTTGAAAAAGAAAACAACAAAAAGTGCCAGGCAGTGGTGGCGCATGACTTTAATCCCAGCGCTTGGGAGGTAGAGGCAGGCGGATCTCTGTGAGTTTGAGGCCAGCCTGATCTACAGAGAGAGTTCAGGACAGGCTCCAAAGCTACACAGAGAAACCCCATCGAGAGAGACGGAGCAGCGACAGGGGGCGTATCAAGGTCAACATTCATTGTGGAAACTGGTTGGGGGGACCTTGGCTCCGCCTTCACTCCATGTGTCCCCTCCCCGATGCTGATAAACAGCTCTGTCACTGAAATCCAGGAAAGCCTTCCACACAGGGAGCCTGGACCTCTCCTCAGCCTCCTAAATAACCGGAGGTGGCCCCACCCTGGAGAGGAGATGGGGTCTTCCCTGCCAGAGCCCAATGGGAGCCTCAGCTGGCTTGAGTCCCTAAGCCAGAGATGTTCTGCTGGGCGGAGTATCCAGGAGCAAGTGGAGGTATGAATCGAATTCTGCCGGCACCAAACTCTTTCTGCATAAGTGCTTTCTCCTCTTCAGCTCTCTCCTTCATCCGGTATCATCCGGTATCTTCCACGGCTGACCACTATCCTGGTGGGCTAGTGGGTCAGGCAGACCATTCTCGCTTGAAAGCTCATGCAGCAGAATTCAAACCCGTCTCCTCTCATTTAGACACTGGGGTTTCATGTTTTTAAACAGTAGTCAGCAGACTGCAGCCCGCAGTATAGACCAGTGAGCCTTCTGGTTTTGTAAATACTGCTTCATCTCGACACATCCCCGCCTGTCTGGTCAGGTACTGCTCATGGCTGCCTTTACAGCACAGAGCTGGGGAGTTACAACAGTGACCGTGGCCGGAAAGCTTGCTCCAGAAAAAGCCTGCTGACTCCGGTCCTAAAGGCATCATTGTTACAGTTTTAGAAATTGAGACAATCTCCTTTGAAGTTATTAGCAGGAGTGACCACACACCAGCCACGGGCTGCTCAATCACCTCTTGAAGAAGGGGAGGGTGACATTTATTAGCTCTGTGGCCTTGAAAACACTTAATCTTTCTGAGCTCCGGTTTCTTCACCAGCCAGAGGAGCACAACAGCCGTGCTTGCTTGCCTTGCTCTGCTCAGGTGACTTAAGCAACAGAAATACCGATTAGAGATGTAGCAGAGCAAAAAGAATTTGTTATTAATATAATTTGTTTATTGTGTATCACATTATTTTGAAACAAACTGACTCTGTGTAACACAGCCTAGCCTCCAATTCCAGATCCCCCTGCCTCTGCCCCTGCCTTCTGAGTCTTTGCAGGTATATGTCATCATGCCTAGCTAATGTTGGCATAATTTAATACAGTTGGGGTTACGTGTTTCTGGGAACTTATTTTTAATGGTACTGGCAGCTGGAAGTCTGAGATCAAGGTAGCAGCCAAGTCAGGCCCTAGTGAAGGTCCTTTTCTGGCTGAGGATGACTACCTTCTGACTACACCTCGCTGTGGGGAGGTGGGGGTGGGGGGGGTATTGGGGTGAGTGGCTAGGGTGAAAATCAGTTTAGTGTCCCCTCATATCATGTATCATTTAGCCTTAACCACCTCCTGAAGACCCCAGCTCCAAATGTATTCACTCTGGAGGAGCAGAGTAAGTGTTGTCTAAGGAGCACAGTATTTGAAGGTAGGGGATTTCCTTAGCTCTCCTCGAGCCAGTGTCTCGGCCATGCTGGCCTCTGTCTCCTGATCTCTGGAAGCAGAATGTTTAGAAAAATTCAATTAACAATCCCCCTCGATTTTTTTTCAGTAGAATCTTACATAGCCCAAGGCTTATCTGAAACTTACTTTGTGGTTGAGGATGACCTTGAACTCTTGAACGCCCTGCCCCCAGAGTGTGCCAACAAGCCAAGGCTACCTAGTGCTGGGATATGGACCCAGGACCTTGAGCATGACAAACCCACACTTTCCCAACTGAGCTGCGTCCCCAGCCACCTCATGGATATCACGCCCAAGGTGGAAGTAGGAGACACGTTCAGCTGCATCTGAAAAGCACAGCAGATGCTAAGGCCAGTTCCTCTGTCGGGAGGGTGGTGGCTGTGCCCCGGTCACCTCTGTCCCTGTACACCCCACTTGTATTAGAGTGGTCACAATGCAAATGTGAACCACCTCCAGGCTTTTGTCCCCTGGAAGGCCACAGTGGAAACCCTGAACCCCATCCCTGAACTGGTACCTGGTTCTGCCCCAAATGCTCAAGCAGGTGACTAGCCCACAAAGGAAGATTAAGGTCGCAGAAGGCAGAGTGTTATTTAAAGCCCAGGGTATAAACAGAGTGGAGACACCTCATGTCATGGGAACACCATCCAGAAAGTGTTCAGGTCCAGGGCAAGAGAGAAGTGGCTGACCCGATGGCATCCATGGGCATCGCCATGAAAGATCAACGCCCTCGAGTGGAACGTGCAAACGACCAAGCCTTGTTTACGCCAGGACCTTTGCGGCAAATATTTTGAAATTCAGATTTTGTCAGGCTGGTGTGACTAGGAAAGCCTCATTGGAGGAATATGCTAATAAGTCATTAAAGCACACTCATATCGTGCCATATGGTACACTTGAAACATAAAACACGGGGCTCTATTCTGTGGCCAGGGTTGGTTGATAAAAGAGAGCCCTGGGGAGAAGATTGTTGCCCCGACCACCACACTTTATATGCTAACTCTTCTTCCAGGGGCTTGTCGTCTCAACCAGGCTCGGCAGCTGTCTATAAATGGCACTCCATGGGAGAAAACTACCGCAGATAATGGGAGTGGAAAACCCAAGCTGGCAAAAATATGGTTGCATGGAGTCGGTTTCCGGGGTGGAGTTTGTTTCTTTGGGTTACTCATTAAGTTTTTAGTAAGTAGATTCTAAGTCCTCTATTTATATGATCTTGTTTTTAAAAAGAACCAAAGACAAGAGAGTCCTGGGAGGGGTGTGTGTGGCAGGTAAGCAGACTACGGATTGACAGCGTGAGCTCGCGGATGACTTTAATATGCAAGTCAGGCCCAGAGCGTCTTCGCGTTCAGAAGCTAAACTTGGTGGTTTGTGCTCTAATTGCATTGTGGCCTGTGGATCGCATTTGAGAAAATATGCAGATACATGCAGAAGCCTTCTAATCACTCCCTGGCTGCAGCAGACCCAAGCCCACCCCACAGCCTGAATTCAGCGAGAGGAACCCGCCTTACAGTCCTCAATCCATTGTCTTGGTAACAAATGTCTTCTCAGCCCTGGGCTATTATGGGAAATATATATTTAGGAACCTCAGGGCAGTAACTCGACCTTTTGTTTTTGCTCAGAGAGAACTCGCTTCAAGTCCTGAACATGATTAATAAGACAAATGCCTTCATTACACGTCTCTCTTTCACATTCTGTGGCATACAGCACAGCTTGGGTCCTGGAAACCTGACTGGGGCCGAGAGAATGAAGAAATGGCCAACATGGATACGCATACAGGAAAGCCAGGGTTAGGTGGAGAGACACCAACCCCTCCCTCAACAACCTGGACCCTTAGCGCATTTATTATGTACAGCACAATGGGGAAGAGTTAGTCTTGGTAGCAGGTCTCTGTAGGCAACAGTCTGAGGCTCTTTTTTGCATACTGCCAGCATTTGAACCCCAACCAGAAAAAGGCTTGGCCATTCCCGAGGGTCTGAGGCCTTGGGTCTTGATATGGCTATGCCCACATCAAACAACACACATTCACTCAGGGCTTCCTCAGCCCCCTACCACATTCTATACCTTTTAAATTTGAAAGCAAAAGAGGAAGAGGAGGAGGAGAAGGGGAGGGAAGGAAGGGAAGAAAGGGAGGAAAGGAGGAGGGGGAACTGAGGTTGAAGGGAGAAGAGAGAGAGGGGAGGGAAGAGGAGGGGAGGGAGGGAGACTACTGCCCTGCTGGCACTATATCCAAGGTAAGAACAAGCTCACAGAGCCTTCTATGAGAACATGTCTTTAATCCCAACACTTAAGAAGGAAGAGGCAGGTAGATCTCTGTGAGTTCGAGGCCAGTCTGGTCTACATGGTGAGTTTCAGGCCAGCCAGAACTACACAGTGAAACACTGTCTCAAAAAACCTTGAAAAGTCCATGAGGCCAATTGGGCCAAACCCAGGCAGGGGCTCGAGAGAAGATGAGCCTCAGGAAGGTCCTAGGGCTTCCCTGAACTAAGTCCCAAACAAGCTGTTTACAGTAACAAATGATACAATCTTCCCTCTGATTAACTAGTAAGAGGTGAGTTTTCTTTTCTTACCTCCCTCACTACAGTCTCTAAGCAATCCCTGCCCAGTAGCTCTACTTTAATGCCCATTGTAGACAACTAGACCTCCTACCTCCCAAGACATGTTGTTAAAGGAAAAGATGGGTATTAAAGCCACGTCTAACAGAGTGCTATTTTATTTAAATTATTTTTAATCTCATCTGTGGGGTTTTTGTTTGTCTGTGTTTTAGCTTAGCTTTTTTTCCAGATTCCAAGATGCACCCCTCAAACAAATTCCAGCTCCAAACAAGTTAGCACTGGATAGCCCTCCTCCCACCACTGCCGGAAATATCTGGCCGCAACGAAAGGACAGATTTGCTTCTAGACTTTTATCTACGTCACATAGGATCTCTTTTAGAAATTTCTAAGGTGGAAGGTACATCCTTCTGTGTGTCTTGTGTGTGTGTGTGTTCATTTTAACAAGCATAATACTGTTATCTGGAAAAAATAGCTAATTCAAAAAAAGTAAAAAATTTCCTTTTCCAAACTTTAAGGGCAGAGCAAAGACATAAGTGAGTTTTTAATTCATCAGAACGCTTTAACAGTTCTAGATAATTTCTGGTTTCTCTGTTAATCCCGGGAGCTCAGCTGACTCAAAGGTCACAGAACCCAGAGTTCTGGCAAACAAGGGGCTCTCATAAAACTACAGGACCCAAACTGTTACCAGCTCTGTGGTTGGCACCTTCCTTCTCAGAGTAGCGGCTTCCCTGCAGTCACATCTCATCCACTCGCGGCACGAACTGCCTTCATGGTCTGCTGTTCTGTGGTCCCGATCTGTGGCCCCGATCGGTGGCCAGCACACCAAGGCTCCCGGGAGATAGTTTCCGTTCCCGGTGCCTTTCTGGCCAATTTTCATATTTCACCACCAAGTTATTATCTGATGCTCAGAGACTGTGCACGGAACCAGACACAGGTATTAAGCACTCCACTAAAACCTCCCACTTCCTGGCTGGAGAGGGAGCTAAATGCGTTACAAAATGAGCCAAGGTATGGGAACAGCAGGGGCAGTGGGGTGTTAGAGAGGAGAGGATGAGTATGGACAAGGAACAATGACATATGTGTGAAACAGCTAAGAAAAGCCTTTATTTTGTAAACTAAGAAAATAACTTGGGAGAGGCAGACAAACAGGGCCTGGCACTCACTGCTTCCTCTAGAAGGTACACCAGTGTGTACCAGTGTGGCTCCTTGCACAACGTTGTGTCTAGGAATCTAATCAAGCTGATCGTTATCTTCCAGTTTAAAGGAAAGAGGATGGCATCACACAAAAACAGAGGGACAAAGTTGGAAAGTTCCGAAGGTAAAAACGTAAAGAGCCAGACCTGACTTCTTCAACAAATTCCAAGAAAACTACCGGAAGACAGGTGAAGGGTTTCCCTGAAAAGGTAGGAGACAGCAACAAGGTCCACGCCCAGAATGCATCTGGATTGCAACTAGAACAAAAGAAAGGCAGGCAGCACGGTGGCGCACGCCTTGATCAAAGCACTTCGGAGACAGAAGCAGGAGGGTCTCTGTGAGTTCAAGGCCAGACTTGAAGGTCTACATAGTAAGCTCCAAGACAGCCAGGGCTATGTACAGAGACCTGTCTCAAAAAGAAAGAGAGAGGGAAGGAAGGAAGGAAGGAAGGAAGGAAGGAAGGAAGGAAGGAAGGAAGAAGAAAGGAGGAAGGAAGGAAGGAAGGAAGGAAGGAAGGAAGGAAGGAAGGAAGGAAGGAAGAAGAAAGGAAGGAAGGAAGGAAGGAAGGAAGGAAGGAAGGAAAAAGAAACTATTTGCTCTTAACTTGAACTACCGAAAGTGTATGAATGTCCTCAGTGAACAACACTGATACTAAGGGGGTTACTGCTAATCTAAGCAGGATGATGGAGCTATGAGAGCTTTAAAGGTCGCATGGAAATAGTTTTGGACACAGTGACAGGACAACCAGGGGGCCGGAAAACGGAGAGCTCTGAGATCAGATTGGCCGATCTAACTGCAGGCCTAGGAGAGTGATTGCAGTGTTTTCTCCTCTTTGAATGCCTAAGGTTTTTCAGCTGCCTCAGGAAAAACTGTTTTTAGTCCTGTGGTTGCCCGGGCCTGGGTTTGCTGTTTGCATTCCCACAGTACTACTGTTTAGCATACTCAGGTGTGCTCAGATACTCTGCCAGTGACCAGAGGATCTAGAAACTCAAAGCTGGAGATTTATTTGGGGCAAGAAAATTTATAGGTTATTTTCGTGCTTCTATCAGGAGATGCATAATGCCTTCAATAAAAAGGTTTTAAAAGTTAGTTTTCCCCACTGAAAACTGGACCGGCTTCCTGGAGAGGTAATGTTTGGGATGAATTATTTATTGAAGTAAAGAACCAGGCACAGAGCCTCATGGATGTCAGACTCTTTCCCCCTGTAATCCCTCAACAGCCTTGCCAATAAGTCCCATTATTTGTTGGATCAATTTTTAAACATTATTTTATTGTGTGTGAATGTGTTGTGTGTACTAGCGCACTCAGGTGTGCGTGCAAGGGCATGCATATGCAGTGGCTAAAGAAGGACTTTGAGTGTCTTCTTCTATGCTCTAATTTATTTTAGAGACAAGAAACTCACTGTTTCAGCTAGCCTGGTCAACCATCAAGCTCCCAAGATCCACCTGTTCTTGCCCCCACCCCCATCCTAGAGTTACGGTCATGTGCAGTCATGCCCAGCTTTGATGTGGGTGCTGGGGATTTGAACTCAGGTCCTCTTGTTCACACAGCAGAAGTTCTCACCCACAGAGCCAGACATCTCTCAGCCCTGCAATCTGCTTTGGCTACAATCCTGTTTGTCACTGTCCCCCCGTAGAGCATACCCAGTCTCTTGACCCTTACTGTATCTGGAGCCTCAAGTGTGATGCGCATCTACCTCCTCCACCTCCATCAGCAGCCCTCCAAAGGCTGGAAGGCAGAAGCCAGGAGCACACAGTCAGTCCTGGCCTTGAGAAAGAGCACAAGCAGTGTTTTATCCATGATTTGCTTGTATGCTTCTAAAAGTCCCAGCAAGCCTACTTCTTTCCACCTAGGAATAGCAAAACACCATTTCTCTAACACGCCAAACCCCAGAAGCCACATTATGCTCCTTCAGGGAGCTTGTCATGTTTCTTATTCTGACATTTTAACAATTCTCCAGCAAGCAAGAACTGCAGACACAACGGTTAGCTCAAGTGCTCTTTATGAGAATGCTGGGCGATCTTGAGTGGCTTCTTTGAAGGCAGCTGTCCTTGTGTCCGAGGGGAGGAACCGTACCGTGTAAGGGAAAGTGTTGAGTAGTGACCTAATAGGCTGCAAGACAGCACCAGCAAAGCTGGGGAAGGTCATTCTGATTGGGGGGTGTGCTCCAGGGGAGCCGATGAGGGGCCCTCCCTGGCGACATCTCTCTCTGTGCTGGTTCCCCTAGCTCCTCTGGGACAGTCTAGGAGTAGCTGGCGGGCACAGTCAGTTGTGAACAGTGACAGAAACATGACATAATTCCCCCAAGCCCCTTGCTACTGTGCCAAATTCTCCATCGTTGCAGTGATTCCTTCCCGGTCGCCATGTTTTCACTGTAGTTCCAAAACAAAACCACCATCCTGTCCCCTCTTCTGCCAGCCAGACACAGTGGATCATTTTCCTAATTGCCTTACACATGTTTCAGTCTCTCTAGCTATCTAATGACAGCGCCAGGTAATCCATAACAGCAATTACATATCAGAGCTGCCAGGGAGTATCGGACAAGTGCATAATGGGGCATTTTAAAAGTGCTTAAAGCGTAATGCTAATTAGGAAGGGTATCAGATATGATACTTACCACAATAGGGAGCACGTTGGGATTTCTGTTGTAAAAAGAAAAACAACGGTACCTATTAGGACTCACAGTCTGTGGCTGTAAGAAGAGAGTCTGAGTACGTGATATCCACTTAGTGCAGATATAATGCACGATCCTCGTTGGTTGCTTGCCCATTTGTTGAGTTAGCCTCCGCTAACTACTGCATTTCCCCAAGGGTTAAATGCTAACACCAAAGAGGCAGGGAAGAGCATGCTGCATGTCCCTGTCTTGGGAAGCATGAAGTGTGAAGACACACACAGAGAAACAGAATCCCCAGCGATGCACAAACCAACCTCAATCACTGCTGCCGCTGTTCAGACAGCCCATCAGCCCCTGACACATCACAGCAGTCAGGAAACAGTACAGGGGACTCCCAAGCCAGAAAGAACCTGGAAAGAGCAGAGGGTTACTAAGAGAGTGCCACAGGGCAACACTATTGAGACTCTGCAGTTCAGCCTAGGAAGGGGCACTGGGATCTGAAGCACAGAATTTGGGTTCAAGCCCAGGCTGTGCCTCTTCCGAGCTTTTTGATCTTGAGCAAGAGAACCTCCCTACCTCTTCCTTTCCTCACCAGTGAAATACGGACACTCATCTTACAGCCTGTTTGTAATGATCATGCTAGGGAAAGCATGACGGCTCTGAAGACATCGGGCACAGAAAGCCCACAGCCACTGTGAAATGAACAAGAACGGAGTAGAGAACAATGCGTATCTGGATACAGACAAGTTCCTGAGCTGCTTAAGCAGGAGAGTTTCATCTGGGAAATGCCTTGACCATGAGGCAGAATCATTCCATTGTTTGAAGTATTTGTCAGAATCATTTGATGACTTTTGACTAGGGTGGGGGGAGGTAGCCTGGCTATTATTCAGATTTGATAGAGAAGGGATATATCTCAGTTAGGGAACCAAAAGACTCCTGAAATATAGAAACATAATAAAATAAACCATCCAGGCGTGGTGGCACACACCTTTCCAGCAGAGACAGGAGAGATGTGAGTTCAAAGCCACACTGGTCTACATAGTGAGTTCCAAGATAGCCAGGGCTACATGGTGAGACCTTGTTTCAAAAAAAGGCAGGGGATGGGAGTGAGGAGGAGGAAAGAAAAAGGAAGAAAAAAAGAATGGAAGGAAGGAAGAAAAGAAAAATCAGCAGCAAAAAAGAAATAGAGGGAGATGGCTCAGGCAGGGAAATGCATGCCTTATATTTACAAGTACCTGAGTTTGATCCCTCAAACCCACACATTAAAAAAAAGGCAAGTTGTGATGGTGTGCACTTATGATTTCAGCACTAGAGACTAGGGATCAAGGTACATATGCATACCCACTACACACACACACACACACACACACATAAATAATTTTTTTTAATTTGGAGAGCTCCTGAGAAATGATACCTGGTATTGACCGTGGGCCTCCACATGCATCACACACACACATATATGCATGAACACAGACCATGCACACCCAAATGTACACACATGCACACATACATGTGCACACCCACATGGACACACATATGCACACCCACATGTACACACAGAAAGATAAGAGCTACCTGTGGAAGATGCAACGTGGAAGTAAGCACCTAAGGTTAGACCTCCGCACCATCTCCCCAGTCAAAGCCACCCACTGTTGCCTAGAACCCACAAAAGACTCTAGGCTAGTCGGATATGCTTTCTGCTTCAGGCAGCAATTTAGCTATTAGTGGCCTATAAATCAAGGTGTTTTGTTTCTAGATCAAGGACAATCCTGTACAATAAAGGAACTTCTGGAGGCATCACAATCCCTGACTTCAAACTCTACAGTAGAGATACAGTACTGAAAACAGCCTGGTATTGGCATAAAAACAGACAGGGGGACCAATGGAACCAAACCAAAGACCCAGATATTAATCCACACACCTATGAACACCTGATTTTTGGCAAGCAAAAATTATAAAATGGAAAAAAGAAAGCATATTTAACAAACAGTGCTGGCATAACTGAATATCAACATGTAGAAAAATGAAAATAAATCCATATCTATCTGATGGAGGAAAATCATTGGTTAATTAAAAAAGAAACTGCTTGGCCCTCATAGGTTAGAACATAGGTGGGTGGAGTAAACAGAACAGAATGCTGGGAGGAAGAGGAAGTGAGCTCAGATGCAGGGCAGCTCCTCTCAGAGACAGACGCAATGCAGCTCATCGCCAGGGCAGATGCGATGAACCTCCGACCCAGGATGGACGTAGGCTAGAATCTTCCCGGTAAGCGCACCTTGGGGTGCTACACACATTATTAGAAATGGGCTAGTCCAGGTGCGAGAGTTAGCCGAGAAGAGGCTAGATATAATGGGCCAAGCAATGTTTAAAAGAATACAGTTTGTGTGTTGTTATTTTGGGGCATAAGCTAGCCAGGCGACCAGGAGCTGGGGCGGCAGGAACACAGCCCGCAGCTCTCACAACATCTATCACCATGCACAAAACTCAAGTCCAAATGGATCAAAGACCTCAACATAAAGCCAGCCACACTGAACCTCATAGAAGAGAAAGTGGAAAGTACACTTGAATGCATTGTCACAGGAGACCACTTCCTAAATATAACCCCAGCAGCACAGACACTGAGAGAAACAATTAATAAACGGGGCCTCCTAAAACTGAAAAGCTTCTGTAAAGCAAAGGACATGGTCAACAAGACAAAATGATAGCCTACAGAATGGGGAAAGATCTTCACCAACCCCACATCAGACATAGGAATGATCTCCAAAATATATAAAGAACTCAAGAAATTGGTCATCAAAAGAACAAATAATGCAATAAAAAAAATGGAGCATAGACATAAACAGAAAACTCTCAATAGAGGGATCTAAAATGGCTGAAAGACACTTAAAAAAATGTTCAACATCCTCAGTCATCAGAGAAATGCAAATCAAAACAACTCTAAGATTCCATCTTACACCTGTAAGAATGGCCAAGATCAAAAACACTGATGATAACTTGTGCTGGAGAGGTTGTGGGGTAAAGGGAACACTCCTGCATTGCTGGTGGGAATGCAAATTAAAGTAGTACAGCCCCTTTGGATATCAGTATGGAGATTTCTCAGAAAATCAGGAAACAACCTTCCTCAAGACCCAGCAATACCACTTTTGGGTATATATCCAAAGGATGCTCAACCGTGCCACAAGGACACATGCTCAACTGTGCTCATAGCAGCTTTGTTTGTCATAGCCAGAAGCTGGAAACAACCTAGATGCCCCTCGACCAAGAAGTGTTTAAGGAAAATGTGGTCCATTTACACAATGGAGTACTACATAGCAGAAAAAATGACATCTTGAAATTTGCATGCAAATGGATGAAGCTAGAAAACATCATTTTGAATGAGGTAACCCAGATGCAGAAAGACAATTATCATAGGTACTCACTCATAAGTGGCCTTTAGACATAAAGCAAAGGAAATCACCCTACAATTCACAATCCCAGAGAACTTTGACAACAATGAGGACCCTAAGAGAAACATATATGAATCTAAGCTATATGGGAAGTGAAAAAGACAAGACCTCCTGAGTAAATTGGGAGCATGGGGACCATGGGAGAGGGTTGAAGGGGGAAAAAAGAAGGGAGCAGAGCAGAGAAAAATGTATAGCTCAATAAAATCAATTTTTAAAAAAGTACCAGGAGACTTTATAAGTCTATACTTTTATCTCACTTTTTGTCCTTTTTGGATGTCATTTATATTGAACTTAAATATAAAATACTCTGCAAAAAATAGTAGCCGCAGAAAAGATACATAAGTGTTAAGGAAGGAAATTTCGATAGAAATTCCCCTGGAAATGTTTATCTTTGTGTTTAACTATCGCGAGTCATGACTCAAGTCATTACTAGTGGGAAGAGAGATGATTCTGAGTCATGTAAGGATGAAACTCTGTGACAGTCTTGTTGGGGAATATTATTTTAAGGTGTCTTGTATTTGTTTATGCTGCATTTGTTTAACTCTGTGGAGCTGTGATTCTTTCCCTGTCTACCACACCTGATGGTCTAATAAAGAGTTGCATGGTTGATAGTGAGGCAGGAGCAAGCATAGGCGGGGCTAGCAGACAGGCAGAAACAATAAATAGGAGAAATCTGGGAGAAGGAGCAAGAGAACAAGGAGAGGAGGATATCAGGGGCCATCCACCCCACTACACAGCAAACCACAGAGAAAGATGTAAAGAAAGGTATACAGAAATAGCGAAAGATAAAAGCCCAGAGCAAAAGGTAGTGGGGATAATTTAAGAAAAGCTGGAAAAAAACAAGCCAAGCTAAGGCTGGGAATTCATAACTAAGCATAAGCCTCCATATGTGATTTATTTGGGAGCTGGGTGGTAAGCCCACCAAAAAGCCAAAAGTGTAAAACATCACCCAACAACCTGGCAGAAGCCTGTGATCCAGTGTCTGCGGAGTTAGCTTCAGACCCCAAATTTGTGTGGCTTACATTCCCACTGTAGTCCAGGAACTCATACTGCTAGAAATAAGGGCAAAAAGGGATGCCGTATCTTCAGCATTTCTTCATTTTAGAATTTGTTTGGACATCATCAGTGTTTCTCATGAGTAGACCAGTAGAGAGGAAGAAAGGGGAAGCTTCAAATGAAGGCTCCATGTTTCAAGACATCATTCACAGGTGGGGTGAAAAGATCTATTGCAGAGACATGGAAAGCCTCAAAGATTCCATCTCTCTCCTGGACCCTTCAAGTCTAGACCTGAAATTACTGAGTCTCTCTGTCTAGCCTGAGGGCAGAGGACAGAGAGGGACAAAAAGCAGAAGACAATCAAGTTCCTATTAGGGGGACAAAGAATGGCTGAAGTGACCCAAACCAGCAAGAATAGGGGTACCAAATGGCAAGGTGTCAAGTGGGAGGAATGGGGATGAGAAATAAAGAAAAGCAGTAGCTGGGACCAGGAGGTCATGAATAAGCTTATACCAAGCAAGTTTACTAAAAAAGCACAGCATCATATATACGATTTGCAGGG
Organism: Chionomys nivalis; assembly: GCF_950005125.1. Classification (NCBI taxonomy): domain Eukaryota; kingdom Metazoa; phylum Chordata; class Mammalia; order Rodentia; family Cricetidae; genus Chionomys; species Chionomys nivalis. The sequence goes on from NC_080086.1 coordinate 144,235,505, forward strand.
GAGAAGGTCGAAATCATCAGAGAGCTAAGTCAGACAATGTGGTGGGCAAAGGGAACAAGGGACACCCCCAGACACTGCTGCCTAAGGACTAATAACCACAGCCCAGAGGGAGGGAAGAGTTGGGTCCCCAGAAACTACAACCTTGACTCCTCTGGGCACTGGCTCTTGCCCTTGCCAAGTCCACTCCTCGACAAGGACACAGAACTAAAGTTCCCTTAGTCCTTTCTAAAGGGTCTCTGAGAAAGTCTTGGGTTTGTCTGGCTCTCACACTGAAGGAAATCAGAGTGGAGTAAACACCTCTAGGGACTGAGTAGGTGTCTACTTCAGAAGAGTAAAAATGTTTCTATGTGATTGCAGGCGTGCCAAGAAACAAACAGTGCCCAGCAAGGAAGACAGTTGTGTGTGGCTCCACCTTGCTCATAAATAAGTACAATAAAAAGTATTTAAAAGACACCACTTTCACCCCTCAGATGACTAAGGATAGGGACTGGGGACATAGCTCAGTGACAGAGTGCTTGCCTAGCATGCTTGAGAGCAACCGTAAATCCAGTCCCTGGCATCACCAAAAAGTCGACCAACAGCAGAAGGAAATATGAAAAGCACGATCACACCCAGTGTGATTGTCGGGGGGGCGGGGCTCCCACACAGTTTTAGTGGAAGTATAATAGAGCTGGTCCTCTCCAAGAGCGGTGTTTACCACGTGTGAAGCTAACACAGCTCACGCTGGATCCTACCACTTGCATTTTTTAAGTGAATATCATACAATCCTCATGGGGTCTGGGGGACATGGTTCTAGGACCCCAAGAGACGCACCAAGTCCCAGATGATCAATACCCTTATAAAATGGCATAATAAACAACTCAGCTTAGCTACAGAGAAACCCTGTCTCAAAAAATAAAAACAAAACCAGATGATTATGGTGGACAGCTCATAACTTGTTACTGTCTCTTTTTACTTGTTACTGTCTCCATAGATTGGTTTACTTTCATTATAAACACAAGCCCCCTTAAAGGTCCAAAGGAAAGAGGGGCTGGAGAGACGCTCAGAGATGGCTTAGAGGTTAAGAACACTGGCTGATCTTCTAGAGGTTCTGAGTTCAATTCCCAGCGCCCACATGGTGACTCACAACCACCTGTAGTGAGATGTGGTACCCTCTTCTGGCATGCAGGTGTACAGGCAGATAGAACCTATATACATAATAAATAAATAAGTCTTGGGAAGGGGGAGAAAGGTTCAAAGGAAGAAAGACACCCAGGTATATAAAAGTGTTTATGTCCTTTACCCAGAAATCCCATTTCTAGAAAATTTGTGCTGTGTTTGTGTGGGGAGATAATGGTATAATGACCATCACCACACAGCAGTTTTCAAAAGAAAGAGGACTTTAAGATGGTTTGGTTGGTAGTGTTTGTAGAGCAGGCATGAGGAACCAAATGTCCACAGAAAGAGTCAGCAGTGCCTGCCATCTCAGCACTGGAGGGTGGAGACAAACAGATCCCTGGAGAGCCTCACCCAGCCTGGATGAAGTGCTGAGCCCCAGGTCCAGTGAGACTTTCCCTAAAAACTAAGGTGGCTGAACCAGGGAGACAGCTCAGTGGGTTTATGAAAGTCCAATCCTGACTACCTGACTTTGGATTCCTGGAGCCCAGGTCAAAGCTGGGTACGTGGTACACATCTGTAATTCTAGTACCTACTATGGAGAGATGGGAAGTTGAGACAAGAGAATCCCACCCCCTACTCTCCTGCCCCCAGAAGCTTGCAGGCCAGCTAACCTGGACTACACAACACAGCAACAAACAAGGGAGACGCTGTCTCAGATAAGATGGAGGGTAAAGCTGACACCCACAATGGTTGTCTGATCTCCATATATGTGCCATGGCAGTCGCATGCCCATACAAACACATACACAGAACTAGCTCTTGAAGACCAGGCTGGCCTCGAACTCACAGAGATCCGCCTGCCTCTGCCTCCCAAGTGCTGGGATTAAAGGTATGTGCCACAATCACCTGGCAAAGATTTATTTATTTACTATGAATACAGTGTTCTGTCTGCATGTGTGCCTGCAGACAAGAAGAGAGGACCAGATCTCATTACAGACGGTTGTGAGCCACCATGTGGTTGCTGGGAATTGAACTCAGGACCTTTGGAAGAGCAGGTAGTGCTCTTAACTGCTAAGCCATGTCTCCAGGCACAAAAATAAATATTTTTTTCTTTTTTTTCACCACTATACTAACGAGGAAGAAATAAATATTTTAAAAAATAATATTAAGGTAGAGAGCAATTAAAGATGATATCAATGTCAGCCTCTGGCCTCCATGCAAGCAAACACATGCGCGCACACACACATACACACACACACACACGCACGTGCGCGCGCACACACACACTTAGTACCGGCTAGTTTTATGTTAACTTGAAACATAAGCCAGAATCATCTGAGATGAGGGAACCTCAGCTGAGAAAATGCTTCCATCAGATCAGGCTGTAGCCAAGCCTGTAAGGCATTTTCTTAATAAATTGTTGATGGGAGAGGGTCCAGTCCACGTTGGGTGGTGCCATTCCTGGGCAGCTGGTCCTAGGTTCTATCAGAAATCAGGCTAAGGAAGCCAGGAGGAGCAAGCTAATAAGTAGTACCTCTCCATGGCCTCTGCATCAGCTCCTGCCTCCAGGTTCCTGCCCTACTTGAGTTCCTGTTCTGACAGTGGACTGTGATTTAGGATACATAAGCCAAATAAACTCTTTCCTCCCCAAGTTGTTTTCAGTTTTGGTGTTTCGTTATAGCAATAGTAACCCTAACTAAGACGCAAACACATAGAGCACATTCGAAAAAAACAAACAAAAAACCATCAAGAGCTAGCGGCACTTACTTTTAATTATCTCAGCACTCAAGAGACAGAGGCTAGCAAATTTCTATGAGTTTGAGGCCAGTCCGATCTAAATATGGAACTCCCAGCTATCCAGGGCTACATGGTTAGATTCTGTTGTCATCATCATCATCATCACATCAAAATAATAATGATGATGAAAAGAAAAGAGAAAAGGAAGGAAAACGATAAAACCTAGATACCACCAGATTTCCCCATTGAGGAGTTGGTTGAATCAATTCAGGTATATTTTTACAGTGACATGTAGAATGACCACCAAGAATGGAAGTGACCTATACACACAGAAGTATAATGATGAAGCTCAAGACATTATTTACAAAATAATGTTACAATCATGCTTTTAGAGCTCTTTAAAGGGCACACATACATTTGACTCAGAAGTCTGCTGGTAGGAAGTTTTAACCTGCTTCTTCCTGACCAGTAGACCTAAGGCTTGAGAAGTAAGGCAATAGACTCGTTCTTCTGTTCTGTCTTCCTGTTCATTTTTCATCCTTTAACATATACCCCTTTTATAATTTAAAAATCACTCGACTTTTTTTTTTTTTTTGGTTTTTCAAGACAGGGTTTCTCTGTGGCTTTGGAGCCTGTCCTGGAACCAGCTTTGTAGACCAGGCTGGTCTCGAACTCACAGAGATCTGCCTGCCTCTGCCTCCCAAGTGTTGGGATTAAAGGCGTGCACCACCACCGCCCGGCTTACTTTTAAAAGTATAATAAGCATGTGTTTATATGTTTAAAAACACCAACGCATATGCATTTGATATTAAAATTATCAAATGTGGGTTGAGAGTGTATACCTATCCCCAGCCCCATATACAGGCATGCGTACACGTGTGCACATGCTCACACACAAATGCATACACATCAGATGTCATGAAACATCAAAATGCAGATTACGAAAATATGTTCTTCGGTGGTTTCTTTGTTAAATAATTTGCTGCTAATTGTCAAACATCTTGATGTTGGCATTTGGGACACCTTGAACCTTATGGCACTAATTATTCAACACTAACTATTTCTCTAGGAAAACGTATGGCCCCACTGGGAGACCTGATTGCGGAGTACATGTACCATACTGGATAGAGTCCCTGTCTTCTGAAATCTTCAACATTCTGCAGAGCATTTGAGAAACATTTAAAGTCTAATATCTAAAAATGAGAAAATCAATTTAATGTGTGATGTGTAAAGTACAGCAGTTTGGAAATCTATGGCTAAGCACTTTTGTCAATTGTATTGATGTAAATCAAATCTTTGAATAATAAGGATAATTATAAAAATCTCCTTGTATCTGTTACAAGCACATTTTTCTTTAAAAGGTGAGCGTCTGCTAGCGAAGCGATGTCCTGCAAACTCTTGAAAATTAAATTCTACATATGCCCCTATTATGAACCATTTCCCACAGCTCTCCTTTACAGGTCTTTTGGATTTTACCTGGCACGTGTCCCTCTCCAAGTGGACTCTTATCTCCATGATGAGAAGTAAATGCATTTCATGGTAGTTGGTAATGTTCTAAGGACAGAAACGGAAAACTTCAAAAGTGGCAGATTAGGCACAGCCCTCAGAACAGGGACACATTTTTAAGAAAATTAGGTCCAAGGTGTCTACAGCATAGAGTGCATAAGCATCCTTTGTCCTCGCTGCTTGGGCGCCTGCTTTTTTGCGCTTCTGAAAAGCTAATGACCACACCAGATAGCAGCTAGTTTTATCGAGCACCCCCGAGTGCCCACAGAAATCATCTGACGATTCAGAAACCATTCTGACGGAAGGTGCTCCCCAAAAGCAGCTGTGACAACAATGATGTAGCCGAAGGCCTGGTGAAGTGTGGTCCAATGCCAAGCTCCTTGTTTCCTGCTGCCGAGAATTAAATAAATAATAAATACATAAACCCACGGGTGTCTTTTAAGCATCACTTTCTTTTGTTTGCCAAGGAGAAATGATCATGACATCTGTTTCTCCTGAAGATCAGTTAGTGGTTACTTGTGGGTTCCACAGAAGCGTGAATAGGAGGAACGGATGAAGCACGGAGTAGAGACACTGTTTGGGTGCCTGTTGCTGGCCCGACCACAGAGGCAGCAGAGTGCAGCCCACTAAGGTCTCCAAACCTAGCAGCAGCTTGCCAGCCTCCCAACACATGCTCCACCTCTGATCTCCACACTCCAGTGTCCTCCTGTGTAAAAGAATCATTTTAATTGTTACTGATGCTGTTTCCTGTGCAGGGATGAGGCAGGTAACCATTCTGCTCAGTGCTCACTGATATTTGTAGGGGTGTTTTGTTTTCTGCTGTGAATTTTGGTGCTGGGGATTGAACCCACAGTCTTATCCATGCTAAGTCAGCCCTCTACGACCAAGATACACCCCGGTACTTGTTGTTTTTAGTAGCTTGATCACAGCAACTTCCAATTGTGACCTACAACCCTTAAACAGATTAGACCTTCCCTTTCAGGATCCGGAATTGCTGCTGGTCTTCATGCCCTTCGTTGTCACCTTCGGCAGTGATGCCTCCAGCTCCGCCCCTTATACATACTTAGCAGAAATGTGGAAATGAAAATGGTCCTTATGGAATGGGAGCATGACTCGGAAGTTATGAGCAGAAGACCCGAGATCCATGGCTAGCTTCCAAGTCAGGTGGCTCACAACCACACTCCAGCTTCAGCCCTGACAGTCTCTTCTGGTCTCCTTAGGCACCAGCATACATGTGCATACCCACACAGACACACAGCAGCCATACATAATTTAAAATAAAACTTCCTTTTAAAAAAGAAAAATAGCTGGGCAGTGGTGGTGCACGCCTTTAATCCCAGCACTCAGGAGACAGAGGCAGGCAGATCTCTGTGAGTTTGAGACCAGCCTGGTCTACAGAGTGACTTCCAGGACAGCCAGGATTACACTGAGTAAATCCTGTCTCAAAAAAATAAATAAATAAAAATAAAAGTAAAAATTAAAATTAAAATGTTTCTTGGTTATCTAGATCTGAGTCACTTTTATACTGTAGGAGAAACTCTAACTTAATGTGTGAGTGTGTATCTGTGAATTTATGTGTATGTCTGTGAGTCTCTGTGTGTGTGTGTGTCTGTTTGTCTGTCTGTGTGTGTGTGAGAGAGAGAGACAGACAGAGAGAGACAGAGACAGAGACAGCTTTCAAGTTTATCATTCTCAACTTTATTTCCTGAGAAAGGCTCTCTCAATGAACCCACAGCTCACAGGTTGGCTCCACTGGTTGCCCAGTGAGCTAAGGGGGACTCCCTGTCTCTTCCAAACAGCATTGGGATGAACATGCTTTTTATGGTTTTTATACATGGGTGCTAGGAATCTAAACTCAGATCCTCATGCTTACGGGGAAGGTCTAATCCTTCCAAGGGATGTCAACCCTACTGAAAAGGGCAAGCTAAGATGCTGAGCCGTGGGCTGGTCCAGCAGCGTACCAACACCATCTGCACCACAAAAAAGGTGCTTCTCCAGCAGCGGGAAGTGCAGTAAAGATACACTGTAACTTCCAACAGTGTTTGAAGTCATGGGTTTCTTTCTCACAGTATCTCATACAAATTACGTCTCTTTCCCAGGAAAAAAAACTGCATATGCCAGGCTGGGAGTGTAGCACCATGATAGTGATGAGCATGATCCAGGCTCTAGGTTCAGTGCCCAGCACAAAATACTAATAATGATAGTAGCAGTATTGAATATGCCCATATGCATGAAGAATTTCAGAAAACTTAGGCAATCCTTGAAGGCCACCCAGAAGTAATCTCAGTTCGATATACACCAAGCACCTGCCAAAAGATAAATTTTAACAAATACAAAACAATGTTACTTGTTGCTGTTTTAACTTTTTATTGCATTCATTTCCCGTAAGTGTGTTTGCGAGCACACGCTTGCGTAGCACACATGTGTTGTGTGGAGGTCAGATAACAGCCCCTAGCAGTCGATTTTCTCCTCCTACCTTGTGGGTCCCAGGGATGCAACTCAGTTGTTGGCCTTGGAGGCAAACATCTTTATCCCCTGAGCCACATCACCAACCCTTTTGTAACTCAGGCTGGCCTTGAACTCCTTATCCTTCTTCCTCTACCTTCCTTAAAAAAGGTTAAATCTCAGAAAGCCCCTGCCAAAACATTGGGAATTTACTTTGTTTTGGTCAGCTTGCATTGTTTTCCTTGATGAGTTTTTGTTACTTTTATGAGGTTTTTTTTTTTTAATTTAAAGGCATGAATATTTACACAGTACTGAAAATAACAGATTTTACTTGCAACCTAAATTGAAAATATATTCAGAAGTAAAAATTGAGGAGGGTCTGGTGGTGAGGCCTGTAATCCCAGCTACCTGGAAAATTGAAGCAAGGAGATTTAGATTCAAGACCTGGGTTACAGACTATGTTCAAGGCTAGCCTATGGAAAACACTATCTCAAAATAAAAATGTGAAAAAAATGGGCCTGTTATGTAACTCAGTAATAGAGTACTTACCCAGCATGCATTAAGCCCTAGGTTCAAGCCCTAGTATTGAAAAAAATTGCTTCTTGATATTTGAAATTCATAAGTGACAGGCTGAACAGATGGTTCCATGGTTAAGAGCACTCACTGTCCACTCTTCCCAAGGACCTGGGTTCAATTCCCAGCGCCCACATGGCAGCTCACAACTGGCAGTAGCTCCAGCTCCAGGGGTCCCGACATTCTCACACAGACATAAATGCAGGCAAATCATTAACACACATAAAATAAAAATAAAGTTACAAATACAATGTAAACAGAAGAAACCTATAAGTAACTTTGTTGACTGGCAGGGTGAGATTCAAGAAAAGAAAGCAAGTAAAGAGTTCAAAACTTCTGGAAGAGGAGATATCTTGGTCCCTGAGACTGGGGGTCCCTGATAAGAGACTTGAAAAGAGTAACTGTCTTAGTTAGGCTTTCTACTGCTGTGCTAAAACACCATGACCAAAAGCAACCAGGGGAGGAAAGGGCTTATTTCTTCTTCCAACTCTCTGGCCACACTCCATCACTGAGGGAAGTAAAAGCAGGAACTCAAGCGGATCAGGAGCCTGGAGGCAGGAACCAAAGCAGAAGCCAGAGAAACACTACTGTCCTAGTCCCTTTTCTATGCTGTGACAAAACACCGTAACCAAGGCAACACTCAAAAGGAAGTGTTTAAGTGGGACCTAGTGCACTCACTTTTAATCCCAGCATTCAGGAAGCGGAGGCAGGAGGATCTCTGTGACTTTGAGGCCAGCCTGATCTACATGAGTTCCAGGACAGCCAGAGCTACATAGTGAGACCCTGTCTCATAAATAAATGAATAAAGGAAAAAAAGCCAGGTGGTGGTGGCACATGCTTTTAATTCCAGCACTTGGAAGGTAGAGGCAGGTGGATCTCTGTGACTCTGAGGCCAGACTGGTCTACAGAGTGAGTTTCAGGACAGCCAAGGCTACACAGAAAACCCTTTCTATTTTTCTTTGAAAAAAGAAAGAAAGAAAGAAAGGAAGGAAGGAAGGAAGGAAGGAAGGAAGGAAGGAAGGAAGGAAGGAAGAAAACACTGAATTGGAACTACCATTTCAGATACTTGGAGTCCACAATGGCAGAGCAAAGGTATGGCTCTGAGAGCTCATATCTTAATCCACAAGCATGGCAGAGAGAATACTCTCGGAACATCTGAGTCTTTTGAAACCTCAAACCCCACTCAACAGTGACACACCTCCTCCAACAAGGCCACACCTCCTAATTGTTCCCAAACAATTCCACAGCTAGCGATCAATATTTGAGCATATGAGCCTATGGAGGCCATGCTCATTCAAACTGCCACATTCTTCTCCTGTCCCCATAACCCTGCAGCCACATCACAATGCAAAGTTTAGTTCAACCTCACAATTCCCCATAATCTCTCAGTCTCTCGACACTGTTCACAGTTTAAAGTCTCTTCTGACCACTCAAGGCAATCTCTTAATTGTAACCTTGTAAAAAGTCAAAAGCAAGCTTCATATGTCCACATACAACGAAACAGAATATACATTACTGCTCCAAAAGGGAGGAAGGGGAGCATGCATAGTGAAGAAATACTGGGCAAGGCAGAACGAAGCCTTGCAGTGCAAACTTCAAGTCCTGTAGCTTTATCTGATGGGGCTCTGTTCTCCCAGTCTTGTTGCCTGCGAGACACATCTCCGAGGTGCTTCCTTCCACGTCCTGTGTGCGGCCATTCTCACTCAAACCACCACAGCGACTTACTGACTTGTTCCTCACAACTTGCTTAGCCTCCTTTCCAGAGCTCCATCCAGGACCACCTTCTCAAGGGTGACACCGCTGGGTCCTCTATTGCCAATGGTTAAGCCAGAAAATTCCCTACATACTTACCTACAGGCTGGCCCAATGGCGTCAGTTCCTCAGCTGGGATTCCCTCTACCCAGGTAGGTCTAGGTTTGTATCAACTTGACAAACACCAACCGGCATAATAATCGTGACAACAGCGCCTGATGTCAGCATTGTCATCCCTGCTCTAAACTGGTCAGCACTGAGAAAATCCATGCGGGAAAGAGCCCGGGGCTGACCCAATCTGAAAACCAAGGGCTTGAGACTGAAGGAGGCTGAGAGAACCAGTCAAACAGGCAAGGGGTGGGGCGGGGCAGTTAGACATCAAACCAAATCAAAACCACGTTGGTTCTCAGGGCTCACTACCTGTGCCAATGACAGTCAGGAAGAGACTAGCCCGGGTAAAATGTCAGGCTGTCATAGGTGAAGCTGGGGTAAAGGAGAGGCGTCGAAAGTCTGAGCCAGCCTGTAACCAAAACGAAGGCAAACAGCATTTGCCCCTGAGTTTTATAACAAAGCTGTTTCGCAGTGATACTCGAGAGCCTTGCTGATCATTTGGTCCTAATTTCAGTCCTAGATATCAATAGAACGTATGGCGAGTCTCAATCTTCCCCATTCCTGTTCCTGCCGGTGGAGCCTGAACTTTGATCCATGAAGATCTGAGGAAGTAGCTCAACCACAGTTCAGCAGAGCCATGAAATCTCTTTGAAGCTCATGTGTTATTGAAGTTGGCTCAGAAACACGCGCTTTTCCTACCCCAGCAATAGTGTGTCTGGCTGTTCATTGGAAGCCATTAGTCCTACATTTCTTTTCTTTCATCGTCCCTTTCTTGTTTGCTTCATGACAGGGTCTGACTGTGTAGTCCAGGCTTGAACTCGCGATCCTGCCTCAGCCTCTTGAGTACTGAGATGACCAGCATGTCCTACTACGCCCAACTGTTTCTAAATGTACTAAATGCTGGACCAGCTCTACCTCCCTGGGAGTAGTGGGCTTTGTTCTTTCTCCATTTTACAAATGTGTGCCTCAGAGCTGTCTTGCAAGAAGTCTGAGTCTGGAGACATACCTCATTTCAAATTGGCAACATTCTTTCTATGATTGCCTTTAGCAAATGAGGAAACGGGGGAGGAATGGGAAGGTAAAAGGTTTTTTTGATGGGAAATTTACGGTAAGAGGACAGGATGGCAGAATAGGGATTTCTTGAAAATTTTTTGAGGATGAAATAAAATAGGAATCAGCCAATTATGTGAGCATTCCAAAACACTCAGCTGCTCAGTTTCCCCACGTATAAAATGGAGCCAATGGGTTCTATTCCTCGGGGCCACTGCCCTGATTAAGGGTGAGCTGCAGAAACTCCTCAGCCCAGTGCCTGGCCCATCCAGAGCAGTCGCTCACAGAAAGACTTCAGCGAGCCCTGGCATGGGCATCTCTGTACCTCAAGTACCTTAATTTTGAACATTTCCCAAGGCGGATGCCTCATGCCTTCTCCCCTCTTCCTTCATCTTCCTTACTCTCCAAAGAACCTATTCTCTCCCCTGTATCACTCCCAGGCAGGTAATGGATCCACATTTATCCACACTGACCTTCAAAGTGTTCCTCAGTCTTCCTCCTTTGCTGACCAACTATTCCCACTCTGTGAACAAGCAGCTTGTGATGGTGGTGGTAGACATTTGTTCTATCTTAGTGTTGTTTTGAGACCGGGTTTCCCTATATGAACCTGACCCGCCTGGAACTGGCTTTATAGACCAGGCTGGCTTTGAACTCCTAGAGATCTTCCTGCCTCTGCTTCAGAGTGTTGGGATTAAAGGCGCGCGCCACCCCCTGCATGTGCTGCCATGCCTGGCTGCTCACAAATTCTGAAGGGCTTTCCTGTTACATAAATCTTGGCTCTTCCCTCCTCTCTGCCTTTCTCACTCTCTCCCAGCTCCTGGGCTTTGTCAGTTTTCTCCAGTGGATAGACTGTTCTAAGATACAAACCAGATGATCTCACTGCTTGATGAAGAATTTACAAAATTAAGCTACCTTCTGCAAAAGTACAAATTCTCTTCCCAGCATGGCCCAGTGTTCTTCTCCAGCTCATCAAGTTCTGCAGATGGATGCACACACAGGCCCACATCCATTAGAGCCCAAAAGACCATTTGAACAGTCCTACCTGAATCTGCTTTCCAAAGAATCCAGAGCATTCTTTTCCAATATACATCTGACCTTGGTAGAGCTCTAAGTTCGAGGCCAGCCTGGTCTTCAGAGCAAGTTTCATAGTCAGGGTCACACAGATAAATCCTGTCTTGTTTTGTTTTGTTTCATTTTGTTTCTGGTTTTTCATGACAAGTTTTCTCTGTAGCTTTGGAGCCTGTCCTGGAACTCACTCTGTAGACCAGTCTGGCCTGGAACTCAGAGATCCTCCTGTCTCTGCCTCCTGGGTGCTGGGATTAAAGGCGTGCACCACTGTTGCCAGGCGAAACCCTGTCTTGAAAAACAAAACAACATAACTGAGCGGTGGTGGCGCATGCCTTTAATCCCAGCACCGGGGAGGCAGAGGCAGGCGGATCTCTGTGAGTTCAAGGCCAGCCTGGTCTACAAGAGTGAGTACCAGGACAGGCACCAAAGCTACAGAGAAACCCTGTCTCAAAAACCAATAAATAAATAAAGAGAGAGAGAGAGAGAGAGAGAGAGAGAGAGAGAAAGAAAGAAAGAAAGAAAGAACGAAAGAAAAACAAAACAGCAACAAAAATGCTCTGTGTCTACTGAAAAGACATGCTAAGCCCATGGCCTTACTTGGACCTACAGAATCTGCCTTGTTACAAAGACATAACCTAGGCCTCTGTTGCACCAATCTCTAGCCAACCACACTGGCCTTCTATCTCCTCAAATCACCACGAGGTGCTAGAAAATGTACCTTCCTACTCTCTGACCTTTTTGCTGGTTAACTCCGAACTCCTTCTCTTCCTTGATAACTCAGCTCACATTCAGACTTCCTCACTTTAGCATCTACACTGAAGTGAAAACCATGTAGTGTGGACTTACTGTCTGTCTCACTGCACTTACCATTGTTGTAAAACTGTACAAGAGAGACCCTGGCGGGTGAGAGCCTCACGGTGGTGGGAAACAAATGAGCCCTGCAGACAGAGCCTGAGTGTGGAGTTTGTTGAGAGAAGGGTAAAGGGGAGAGGAGAGAGAGAGAGAGAGAGAGAGAGAGAGAGAGAGAGAGAGAGAGAGAGAGAGAGAGTGACCTAGCAGCCATAGGACCTTGGGCTAGCCAGGGTACTGCCCGAGTGCACCCTGTCAGCAAATTGCCTGGATTTTAACACCATAATGTTAATGCATGAATCCTAACACCACATTCTCCAGTTTGCTGCAAACTATAGGACTTCATTTTTCGTTGTAGAGGAGTAATATTCTACTGTGTATCTAGTTTACTTTTATCATCCATTCATTCAAATGTCATCACCTGCAGGAAACCTTCCAAGACCATCTGTCTTAAATCAGATTATGTCCAGCACCTAAAGTAGAGTCTGGCATATGAGAAATATTTCATAGATATTTGCTTATATCTCTCCCCTATTATATATCTTTGGCCCTTAACACACTGATATAAAATTTGTATCCTGTGTGCTCTTGGGAATCTGGAAGGATGTTTCATTTTCTTTTTCTTTATTTTGTCTTTTTTTTCCCCTTGGTATCCCCTCAATTAAAGAAAATGTTTAGGTTGGGTGTGGTGACACACACCCCATAATTTGGGAGGCAGAGGCAGGTAGATCTCTGAGTTCAAGGCCAGCCTGAACTACAGAGTGAGTTCCAGGACAGGACAACCAGGGCTACACAGAGAAACCCTGTCTCAAAAAACCAAAGAGAGAGAGAGAGAGAGAGAGAGAGAGAGAGAGAGAGAGAGAGAGAGAGAGAGAGAAACATTCACTTAAACAATAGGTTCTACCAACACCATAGCCTATAGGGCTAACTGGGATCATGCCTCGCAAACTGTTCTGTGGATCAGGCCTCTCTCATAAAGGATAAAACATCTAATTACATTTCCCAAAGAAGGAGGACAAGAAAGTCCCCAGCTCTGCCATGCTCAGCCACGCCGTTCTCACAATGCCCTGCAAGTGTGTTTCTCCCCCTAGAGAAAGCATCCTGACATAGTTTCTGGCTATATTTATGTGCCTTCTCTGGGGTCATTAAAGTTACAGAGACATCAGGTTTTCAAACTCCTTGGCATGGGGATATACATCTGTCATCCCAGCACTTGGGAGGAAGAAGTAGGGGATCACAGCCTGGGGTCTAAACAGGGCAGGGGGAATAGGGAGCTTCGTGGGTTTTTTTGTTTGTTTGTTTGTTTTTGTTTTTGTTTTGTTTGGTTTGGTTTGATTTGGTTTTTCAAGACAGGGTTTCTATGTAGCTTTGGAGCCTATCCTGGAACCAGCTCTTGTAGACCAGGCTGGCCTCGAACTCACAGAGATCTGCCTGCCTCTGCCTCCTGAGTGCTGGGATTAAAGGTGTGCACCACCACTGCTTGATTTAGGGACTTCATTGTAAGCACACAGGTTCAATGTTGTGAGATGGATGGCTCTCGAGATGTACCACACACTATGTGCATACCCTTAACAGAGCTGAACACATAAAAACAGTTACCAGAATAAGCTTTATTTTCTCCATGCGTGTCTTTTGCTTATTGTGTTGTTTTGAGATAAGGTCTCAAGTAGCCTTGGTGTGCCCCAAACTTACTATGGAGCAGAGTGGCAATTCTGACTGGTTATAGAAATGCCCTTGATCACTGCTTTACAGTTTTATTTTATTTAGTTTTTCTTTTTTTTTCTTTTTTCTTCTTTTTTTTTTTTTTTTTTTTTGGCTCCCTGTCGGGGAATTGAACCCCGGTCTCCCGCATTTAGTTTTTATTTTTAACTGTGTCTTAACATGTGTAATTTCCAGGCCCCACCCTGGAGATATTTGAAGGTAAGTCTGTATAGTAACCAGTTACCCCAGTGGTTTAAACACACATTCAGATTTGGAAACCCTTGCTCTTGGACGTATTTTCAGGTCTCTGAGCGAACAGGTGTACCTCCTCCAGCTTTGCGTCCTGTGAAGGGGCAGGTGAGCTGCCCTAGTACTCTCCATCACAGCATCCAACCGGCATCTATGCAAGCAACAGCCTTGAATACAGTCCCTTTCTCCCTAGACTTTTAGCTTAGCCAGGCCAAGGATTCAGCAGCTTAGGGGAGTGGAGACAGCCCGCCCAGGTCAATTTCAAGATTTACTCTAAAGGAATATACAGGGAGCAGAGAACCAGCAATCGACTCTAACACAAGTGCGCTCACTGCTTGCCTTCTATCCTCCCCTTTAAAGTCACTCACCCCTCACCCCTGGCCTGCTTCCGCCTACCAAACCCAAGCTTCAGTCCTTCCAGCTATCATCTCAGTAGATCTATATTCGCCATCAGCTGTGTCCTCAAAGAGCTGGGAAATCTAGTTTGGAATCATTGGGGACCCACAAAACTATAGACAGCAAATTAAAAAGAAAAAAAAAACCAAACCTCATGTGCCTGGTCAAGTTTGGGCCAGTCTTCGGCGTTCAGGGTCTTTATAGTATAGGCACATATGAGTGTGTAGGGCCGGAGTGGGTATGAAGAGAATCTACTCGGCATAGCCTGAATCTCCTTTGAGGTTCTAGGGTTACTGACAATAACTCATTTAAGGCTGGTGCGATTCGTACAGTGAGTAAAGAAATCTCGTGGGTTACAACATCTACAAACTAGAATGGGGACGAGCCCAACAGAGTCCATGAGTAAATATAAACATTGTTGTAGGAAATATTTGTTCCAGAGGAGTGTGTGTGTGTGTGCCCGTGTGAGCTTGTGTGTGTACTGGGTCATATAAAACGTTCAGAGCTTATCTATTGTAAAAAGTTTGTTATTGAAAGAAACTTTTAAGAGTCTGAAAAATGCTGGGGCTGAAGAGAAGGCTCAGTGGTTATGAGCCCTGGCTGCTCATCCAGAGGACCAGGTTTGATTCCCAGCACCCAGATGGCGGTGCACGACCATTGTAACTCGAATTCCAAAGGATCTGATGCCCTCTTCTGGCCTCCACAGGTACCAGGCCTGCTTACAGTGCACAGACATGCATGTGGGCAAAACACTATACACATTCGTTTTTTAACTTTCTTTCTTTCTTTCTTTCTTTCTTTCTTTCTTTCTTTCTTTCTTCCTTCCTTCCTTCCTTTCTTTCTTTCTTTCTTTATATTTTATTTATTTATTTATTTATTAAAGATTTCTGCCTCCTCCCCGCCACCACCTCCCATTTCCCTCCCCCTCCCCCAATCAAGTCCCCCTCCCTTGTCAGCCCGAAGAGCAATCAGGGTTCCCTGCCCTGTGGGAAGTCCAAGGACCACCCACCTTCATCCCGGTCTAGTAAGGTGAGCATCCAAACTGCCTAGGCTCCCACAAAGCCAGTACGTGCAGTAGGATCAAAAACCCATTGCCATTGTTCTTGAGTTCTCAGTAGTCCTCATTGTCCGCTATGTTCAGCGAGTCTGGTTTTATCCCAGGCTTTTTCAGACCCAGGCCACCTGGCCTTGGTGAGTTCCCGATAGAACATCCCCATTGTCTCAGTGTGTGGGTGCACCCCTCGCGGTCCTGAGTTTCTTGCTCGTGCTCTCTCTCCTTCTGCTCCTGATTTGGACCTTGAGATTTCTGTCCGGTGCTCCAATGTGGGTCTCTGTCTCTGTCTCCTTTAATCGCCTGATGAAGTTTAATATTCAAGAGGATGCCTATATGTTTTTCTTTGGGTTCACCTTCTTTTTTAGCTTCTCTAGGATCACGAATTATAGGCTCAATGTCCTTTATTTATGGCTAGAAACCAAATATGAGTGAGTACATCCCATGTACCTCTTTTTGGGTCTGGCTTACCTCACTCAGGATAGTGTTTTCTATTTCCATCCATTTGCATGCAAAATTCAAGAAGTCATTGTTTTTACTGCTGAGTAGTACTCTAATATGTATATATTCCATACTTTCTTCATCCATTCTTCCATTGAAGGGCATCTAGGCTGTTTCCAGGTTCTGGCTATTACAAACAACACTGCTATGAACATAGTTAAGCATATACTTTTGTTGTATGATAGGGCATCTCTTGGGTATATTCCCAAGAGTGGTATTGCTGGGTCCAGAGGTAGGTTGATCCTGAATTTTTAAAAGTTTTTCAGAGAAGCTGGACGTTGGTGGCACACACCTTTAATCCCAGCGCTGGGGAGGCAGAGGCAGGCTGATTTCTGTGAGTTTGAGGCCAGCCTGGTCTACAAGAGCTAGTTCCAGGACAGGCTCCAAAGCTACACAGAGAAACCCAAATTAAAAAAAAAAAAAAATAAAAAACAAATCTTTCAGAGGACCTGGGTTCAATTCCCAGCACCCCCATGGCAGCTCACAACTGTCTGTAACTCCAGTTCCAGTGGACCTGACACCCGTGACAAAACACCAACACATATTAAAAGGAGAAAAAAAAAAGATTTCTTTCTTTTTAAAAGTTTGCAAAGGAAGAACATTTGGAGGGACAGATGTCCTTCTAGGCCAGAAATAGCCCTAAGACACTGGAAGAACAAAGCTGGGTTGGTACCATCCCCACGGTCCAAATCCCCACTGGGCTCTCTAATAAAAGTCCCCTCCAAATACTTCAGAAAGAGAAAAAGAAGAACTGTGTCTCCCAGCCCAAGAATGGCCTGGCCTTTGGCTGAGCACTGGAACTGGCCTCAGTCTGCCAGTCTTCGGTAAGCCGAGCCAGCCAAGGCTTCTGAGACCCAGGCACCAGGCACTGTCTCACAGGGCCTTGGTATTTCCCAAGATTCCAAACACTCCAAACAGGATTTTACCGACGTCATTTGCAATTCCCGTCGCAGGCTGCGTCTCCTCAGCAGGGGAGGTAATCCCTGCTGACAGGGTCTGCACTTCAAAGGTCCCACCTCCTCTTCAGGTAGGTGGAGGTGGTGGGGGAGGGGATGCGGGCTAATCATTCTGCCTTGGGAGGGAGGCAGGAAGTCTGGGTGCTGATATCAGTTTCGAATTGGTCACTGCTCCAGAGATGGGTGGAAACTCTTACTCAGAAACATCCTGGGGTTGATTTTTCACACACGGCTAATAAATGATAAGAGAGGATTTGAACTCAGGCTTGCCTGGTTTCAAAGTCTAACCCCTTTTCAGGACCTAGCTGCCTTTTTATTCCTGAGAAAGCAACCCTGCCTGTTACAGATCCGGACTGCCCTCACTTTGGCTGTTGAAAAGTCTTCACGCCGCCCTCTCCGTGGAAGATCTCAAATTACCTTCTGCAGCCATAGCCAAACCCACTGTTTCCAATCCCTCCGAATTTACAGTGAACTTGGGCTCTTGGTGGCTGCTTTAAACGGGATGTTTTAAATCATACGGGATGATTTCTTTGTTCCAATTTAGCAGCTACTTTGAAGAGACAGCCGGAAAATTAAATGTAGAGAGACCAGTCATAGAGGACGTTGTTTGACATGAATACTGGAATGCTAAAGCTACCACGTGTATTAGATCAAAACCACACCAAATAATAATAGGCGTTATTAGCAGGGTGTGCCTTAAAACACCGTTCCTTGCACTGAAGCGCCTAAGTACAAAAATGAAATCAGTCATATTAGCCTTGCTCTTTGAAAACCACTTAGCACCCTCACAGCAGGGATATTCCGTTTAATTTGGCTCATTTTGCCTTTTGACACAAAGCAGACACGAGGCATTTTCATCCTTCACAAAAATCAACAGATAATAGCACCTGGTAAACACAATTTTAGAAATCAGTTCTCCTCCCCTGGTCCCTATAACACTGCCGGGTTGTGCCGTTTGCTATGTAGTTTTAAATCCAGTGTGATAGGAATTAAAACACAGCCTGAAAAATGGGATTAAGAGCAGAGGGCCTGCAGCAAACAAAAATAAAGCTGTTGCAGATAACCCTCCTCCCAAGAATGTATTGCTTTGCCCTGAAATTGGAATAATTGACTTTGAAGGGTGGAAGGAATGGGCACAGAACATGCTGCATTAGCCAATAACCGAAGTGACTTCCTTTAAGCAACAAGACTGTCCATCAAGGGGTAACACTGCACAAAGCATTCGAATGTTATCTACGTCAAAGCAATCTTGTAGGCATGATTTGTCCAAAAATTACACAGTAGAAAAAAGGGCCAAGCTAACTCATTATGTCATTGGGACTTAACACCACAGGAAAAGGAGAAAAATTAGAAGATCCACAGCTTCTCACTGAGGATCGAAAGTCATCTCAAAGTCATCTTGGGTGTAAATAAAGTACCACCCATCAATAGGAAACCCTATAACACACATCCAAAGGTATACTGTGAGGCTTGGGAGTATAATTCAGTGTAGAACACATGTATGTGGGCCTCTGTGTGTGTTTGTATATGCAGTTAACTTCACAAAAATCACTTTAAATCACTTTCTTCTTTCTTTCTTTCTTTCTTTCTTTCTTTCTTTCTTTCTTCCTTCCTTCCTTTCTTTCTCTCTTTCTTCTTTTCTTTTTGTTTTTGTTTGTTTGTTTGTCTGTTTGTTTTGAGAGAGAGTTTCTCTGTGTGACAGTCCTGGCTATCCTGGAACTCACTCTGTAGACCAGGCTGGCCTTGAACTCACAGAGATTACCTCCCTTGGCCTCCAAGTGCTAGGACTAAAGGTCTGTGCCACCACCACCCAACTTCAATAGACATTTCGACTGTGAGACATGGTAATGCATACCTGTAATCTACCTGTAACCCCAGTTCTCAGGTGAGAACCAAATCAAGACCGAGCTGGAATACACAGCAAAAATTCCTTTTCCAGAAAACAAAACTACAAAGTCTGTCCATTCAACTATCCACCAACTGAAACTATCTCCAAAGGCCTCTAAAAACCTCTACATTTTATAAATAGAATCTCTGCTTTGAAGAAATCCCCCAGTGGTACTGAAGGGAGGTGTGTAGGAAGAGGATCTGAGTCTCCATTGACTCTAAGGAGAGAAATACAAAATTTAGAAATTCCAAGTCTAAGATGGAAGGGACACACATTCATACAAACGTACAGCAACCCAGGAAGACAGCCTAAGGCCCACTGGGAAGCACAACATGGAATACCATATCCACGCCCACCTTGGGGACTGCTGGGTTCCATGTGCACATCACATCCTAAAACTGGAGTCTTACTTCACAGAAGACATAAAAGCCAAATTGAAATGACTAAAAGACCCGAATAAAAGACCCGAAATCATAAGGTTTCTAGAAGAACACACAGGGAGAAAGTTGCCTGATGCTGGCCTTGACAATGATCTTTAGGATACCTTATTTAAAAAAAGCAAAACCCTAAGACGGCAAAGATTCTGCTCAACAAAGGAGTCAACAAAATAAAAAATAAAATCATTGTGTAGATGGTAAAGTATATTTGCTCAGCCTCTCTGACGATATCTAAAATGTATAAAGAGGTCTTACAGCAAAATAGCAAGAAAAGAAAAGAATTCAAAATGAGTTAAGGAGAGATAAAAAGATAAAAAAAAAAAAAACAGTAATTAAGAGTGCTGGTTTTTCCTCCTGAGGACCCAGGTTTGAGTCCAAGCACCCACATGGCGGCTCACAACCCTTTGTAACTCTAGGCACTGAAGGCAGAACACCCATACACATAAAATTTTTGAAAGATTTAATTAAAAAAAAACAGTAATTCTTAAAAAATGAGCTAAAGACCTGACCGTATATTTCTTCCAAAGACAGGCATAAAATTGGTCAATAAGAAGCCTGATGGTGGTGGTATACGCCTTTAATCCCAACACTCAGGGGGCAGAGGCAGGCGGATCTTTGAGTTCAAGGTCAGCCTGGTCTAACAAGTATATGAAAAATGCCTGATCATTTTTCAGTTTTTCATCATCAGCAAAGCACAAATTAAAAGCAGTAGAGAGTATCAAATCAAAATACGGGAGGGATAAACAGGTGAAAAAGAAATTAAAAAAACAAAAAACAAAACAAAACAAAAAAAACCAAGAGACCCGAAAAGGTTTCTGTGTGGTAGCTACTGTGTTTCAGCTGAGAGTGTCCAGGAGCAAAAGCAGTCAATGTTCTGTATCATCCTATGGTTGTGAATGCAAGGCAGAGGAGAGAGAGAGAGAGAGAGAGAGAGAGAGAGAGAGAGAGAGAGAGAGAGAGAGAGAGAGAATCCCAGCTACTTAGAGAACTGGGGCAGGAAGACTGAAATTTAAAGGCAAGCAAGTTCAAGGCCAGCTTGGAACACTTAGCAAAGCTCTGTCTCAAAAGGCATTTCTAAGCATTTCAAGGTAGAATATAAGCTTAGTGGTAATGTGCGTACCTAGTATGTATAGGGCCCTGGGTTCAACCCTAGTGAGGGGGAGGGGCACAAGAAATGACCAAGGGAGCCCCTGATGTACCATTAACAAGAATATAGATTGGCACAGCCTTACAGAAGACCGTAGGAAGTTTCCCAAAGAAATTGAAACTAGAACTTTCATTTCATCCGGCCTAGCAATCCCTCTTCTGGGTAAACCCTGAACTCTAAGGAGGGGAAGTCACCATCCGCTAAGGATATGTGCATCCCGAATTTATCGCAACGATATTCACAAACACAACAAAGGAAACAGCCAACAAAATTTTTTAAAAAATCAATGTATAGATGGGAGAAAGTATATGAAGTCAACCTCTCTGATAAAGGGTTAATTATCCAAAATTTATAAAGAAGTCTTATAGCAAAATAACAGGAACAAAAACATCAAAAATGAGCTAAGGAGAGCTGATGAGATGACTCAGTGATTGAGACTGGGAAACAAACGAAGAGTTCATCGGTGGACGGATGGATAAGGGAGGGAACCGCAGTGAAGCCAGCTGGGAAGCCCTGACTGTAGTGCACTCAAACCCTGCTACATGCGAAATAAGAGTAAAATCTCATCAGGCTAAATCGTAATTCTAATTTATTAAAAAGATCCTTAGAAATGGGGCATGTTGAGCCGGGCGGTGGTGGCGCACGCCTTTAATCCTAGCACTCGTGAGGCAGAGGCAGGCGGATCTCCGTGAGTTCGAGGTCAGCCTGGTCTACAAGAGCTAGTTCCAGGACAGGCATCAAAAACTACAGAGAAACCCTGTCTTAAAAATAAAATAAATAAATAAATGAAATCATGCTATTTCAGAAGCCAATCTACTCCGGCAGCGCTGAGTGCTTCCCTGGGGGTGGAGACATGTTCTGTGGACTGCCAGAATATTTCAGCCAGCCCACCCCCACTCCTGCCAGCCCATCTCTGATCCTAAACAGTCTTAATTCCTAAGGGCACCTGGCCAGTCCTGGTCATTTAGATAACAGAAGTCGCTCAGGCTTCCAAAGGTTTCTTCCCCAAGCTCCCTTGAGTCAACACAGAGCTTATCTCCCAGTGTCTGTAACCGGAGCTTCAGCGGGGTCACTCAGCTCTTGCACTTCCTTCCTGGTGGTTTAGTAGGGTGACACACAGGTGAAAGTACGCCAGCAAGGTCGGTCCTCTGTGCCCTGTCGGAGCTGTCCTGTCCACGGCCACCCCAGCCTTTGCCTTTCACTAGGTTCCTCCACTAAGTTCAACTCCAGAGACGCTCAGCTAGAGCATGCTATTCCCAGCGGGGCCACCGAGAAATAGAGTTATCCCTTACTTACATCCGGACATGTTAACTTGGCCCAAGTGAAATATATCAGGCGTGTAAGGTCACCCAACTTTGGTAAACAGCGCGTTTCTTTGCCTCGAGATTTTCTTGGAGAGCTGCGGAAACCGCAGACGCCCTGGTCGCGGATGGTAAGAGTCACATTCAGCTAATTTAGGGCACGGCCTAGTGGACGGTCTCCCGCAGGGGACTCTAATATGCAGCAGCATGGAACTTTCCACAGCTCATCCACCACCATCAACAGCAGCAGCAGCAGTCTGCCCCAGCTCTGTGACAAATCTAACAGGTAGAATCTGCAGATAATAGCTCTGACCCCAGAGAAAGTGAGACTTGCGGTTAAATCATATTCTCTGCCCAAAGGGTCAATGAATGATTAGGGATAAAGGGAAGAGGGCAGACCAGGGAGATGTTCTTTGTCCATCACTTGATTCTAGCCTTCACCTCAGGAGATTAAAGGTTCCTGCCCACTCAACCAATAAACAACAACCAGGAACTAAACCCAGTTTCTCTCCCCAGACCCTGCCTCTGTCCAAACTGCCTCACCCTCCTGGAAGTTCAGAGCTGAATATAGGGACTCACGCCTATAATCCCAGCAGGCTGAAGCGAGAAGATCCTGAGTTCAAGACCAGCCTGTACTACATAGTAAGATCCTGTCTCAAAAAAAAAAAAAAAGGAAAGAAAGAAAGAAAAAAGAAAAAAGGAACAGGGCTGGAAAGATAAAATTTCTTGTTATATAACCCTCATCCCTAAATTTGATTCACAGAAACCAGAATAGAAACTCCTGAACACCTTCCTGTGACCTCCACCTTCCATGTGGGTACCATGGTACACCTCTACCTGCACACACACACATTCACATCATACACATAATAATAATAAAAATAAAGATGATGACTAGTGAGGAACCCCAGTTTGGTAAAGTGTTTGCCTTGCAAGCAGGAGGACCTAGGCCTTAGCTCTAGAACTCACTGGGGAGGCAGAACTGAGCCTATCCTGGAGGGTCACTGATCAGCCAGCCTACCGTGATTGGCAAGCTACAGGCCAGTGAAAGACCCTTTCTCAAAAATAGGATGCATGGCCGGGTGGTGGTGGCGAACGCCTTTAATCCCAGCACTTGGGAGGCAGAGGCAGGTGGATCTCTGTGAGTTCGAGACCAGCCTGGTCTACAAGAGCTAGTTCCAGGACAGGCTCCAAAACCACAGAGAAACCCTGTCTCGAAAAAAGCAAAAAAAACAAACCAAAAAAAAAAAAAAAAAAACCTACCTATCTTTGTGGGGCGATGGTGGCGCACGCCTTTAATCCCAGCACTCGGGAGGCAGAGGCAGGCGAATCTCTGTGAGTTTGAGACCAGCCTGGTCTACAGAGTAGTTCCAGGACAGCTCTAAAGCCACAGAGAAACCCTGTCTCGAAAAAAAAAAAATAGGATGCATGGAGCCTGTAGTTGGGGTAGGAGAATCTTCATGAAGAGCTGGCCATTCCATTAAATCAGCGGGAGAGGACAGTGGCAATTAAACGACTCTTCTAACTCTCCATAAATATAGAGCCATGTAATGCAGCAACCCTGTAAGACCTCTAGAATAGCACGCAAAGACTCCTGCCTCCTACATCTGATGCCCTGTGCCTGTGCACTTGCCCCTTAAACTTGGGTTGGACCTAGTGGCTACTTCTGATAACTATAATATCCCTATCCCAAGTGATGGCATGTCACCTCCACAGTTACTTAACAAAAGGGCAATGGTTTCTGTTTGTCTCTGCATCCCAGCCTTTGCACATTCACTCTGAAAGAAGGCAACTGTCCTACTGTGGGTTACTCTATGTGTAACAACCACAGGCCTGTTTTTCTCATCTCAGTTGAGCAGATGGGGAAATTGAAACTCAGGGTTTGAAAACTTTCAGGGTTACACAACTTGTAAGGATCAGCGGTGGAAATTTAAGCCCAGGGATCCTGACTCCAGAATAGGATTGTTTTGTTTGTTTTTGTTTTTGAGACAGGGGTTCTCTGTGTAGCAGCCCTAGCTGACCTGGAACTTGCTCTGGTAGACCAGACTGGCCTTGAACTCACAGAGATCCGCCTACCTCTACTGGGGTTAAAGGTGTGCACCACCTCTGTCCTGCCAGACTATGATTCTTGTCATTCTTTTTAGTTTGGTTTTGTGTTTGTTTGTTTGTTTGACATAGGGTTTCCTCTGTGTAACCCTTGCTGTCCTGGAACTAGCTCTGTAGACCAGGCTGACCTTGAACTCACAGAGATCTGCCTGCCTCTGCCTCCTGAGTGTTGGGGTTAAAGATGTGTGTCATCACCATCTGGTCAGAATATGTTTTTTTTTAAAATATTTATTTATTTACTTACTTATTATGTATACAATATTCTGTCTGTGTGTATGTCTGCAGGCCAAAAGAGGGTGTCAGACATCATTACAGATGGTTGTGAGCCACCATGTGGTTGCCGGGAATTGAACTCAGGACCTTTGGAAGAGCAGGCAATGCTCTTAACCACTGAGCCATCTCTCCAGCCCTCAGAATATGTTTTTATGTGACTCAAATTATTTATACTTTTGCCAATAGGTGTCAATACACTTGTATTTTGTAAAACATAAAGTTTCGATACTAAAGAAATGAAGGCTATGAATCAAACAGCAAACGAGTTGAGGTATCTCCTGAGTTCTCTTCTGGCAGGCTCCCTGCCAAAGCTACTGTGTGCCCCCCCCATAGGAGCCTCTTCACCACAGCTGTCACCACTAATGGGTTATTTTTGAGCACAGTGCAAATTAATAGTGAGGAGGCCCCCAAAAAGCCATATCAACACCAAATGTGAAATGAAAACATTATGCAAACTTTAATCTGGTATCACCCATATAAAAGATACTAAAGATCTTCATTGAATTCATGTATTGGGCCACATTGCTTGCAGAATATCCTCTAAAAAGCACTGACTGAAGAAAGAGTTACGCTATTTGGAAACAGACATCTGCTAGGTGTATGGTCTTTAATCCCAACACTTAGGAGGCAGAAGCTGGCAGATTGCCTTGAGTTTGAAGCCAACCTGGTCTATACATTGAATTCCAAGCCAGCCTGAGCTATATAGTGAGAACCTGACTCAAAAAGTCAATAATAATAATAATAATAGACATCTAGAGCAGAATGCTCACCTAGTATGTATGAGGTCATGGGTTGGATCCCAAGCAACAGGCACAAATATTTTTTGTTAAAATAGATACATGAGTGTCAGCCCATCCCGTTCCCCCACACTGGCTGCCTTTATCTAGAATTGATATTTGATATTAGCAACTCAAGGAGAAACATATCATCTACCCCAGTCACCCTGCTACATCAGGAAGTTAGCTTTAGTGGTGTGATTGTAAGCACAAGTTCTGGAGTCAGACTGATCCATGGACTGTGTAACACAGTCCAGGAACGAGCCTGCTCCGAGCTCCCCGTGTCTCAGGGTGAGCATGAAAACAGTGCTCAACTCAGCAGAGCTGAGAGTCAGGGAAATGATTCCGGGCAAGCACAGCACAGAGGATGCTACCAGCAGAGACTCAGCCCCCACTGTGTCTGTCTCACTGGCCAGCATCATCACCTCTGGCCTTTCCAACCGAAGGTAGACAGACTCGGAAACCATCCTTACTGCTGTCTAGAGGAAACCTCAACGGGATGCTAACTCATCTTCTTTGAGGGGGAAAGCTTGGAGTACCAGCCTAGCAGCTGAGTTCTCTGCTTAGTAAAAAATAAAAAGTGATTTCTCTTGAAATCAGGTAGCGAGTATAATTCCAACTGTTGAAACAACATTTAAATAGAAAATCGGCAACATTTGATGTACATATCCTTTCTTAGCAAATTCCGAGCCCTTGTTCCCCAGGACTCCAGAGAGGGCTCCCCCTCCCACCTCTTCTGCAATTCCTTCCACACCTGCTCAAGGAGCTACTGTGTGCACTGTCTGTCCTCAGTGACATCCCTGCAGTCTCCTCAAGTTTTTTTTTTATCTTTTCTTTTTAATCAGTTCCATTATACCTCACTCAGCAGCTTCTCTGTCATGCAAATATGTGCCCATTCTATTCTTGCCTTCAAAATTTCTTTCCCTGTCTTCCTTTATGACACATATTTAAAAATAGTGGGGAAAATAGGAATTGTTAATCGGCTCTCCAGTTTAAAAGCACACATGTCCCACCATGACTAGCACAGAGTAGGCCCTAAATATTTGCTAAATGAAATTCTCCTTGACTGAACTCTCTGAGGTTAAGTAGAGACAGTGCAGAGGAAAGGGAGTTCCACTTTCTAATTCTCCTGGGGATATGGAGGAAAGAAGGAAAGAAGATCATCAGCACGAAGCATCTCCTGTCCATTTCATACAAAAGAACAAGCGGACTGGGGAGAATATTGGGATGCTCCTCAAACAGCTCTCAAGGGGCAAGTACCCAACCGGGAGCCACATTTCCTGTGTCCCATGAGTGCTAGTCAAGTGGTATACAAACACCCCTTACTTCCTAGTGGAGGAACTGGAACATGAGAGCCTTGAATTCAGAACCAGCTACTTTCTGATCCCCAAGCAGATTCCTCCACAAATTGGAAAAAACACCTCCTACTGGAACAGCCTGATTTGGATTCTCAACTTAGCAGGTCTAGAAATTGGCCATTCCAAGAGCCCCAGAACTTTCCTTTTCCTCCGCCTTAGTGCAGCTCTTTATTCCCACCCTCCTCCAGGCTCCAGCAGGCTAGCTGGCTGTGATGCAGGTCTCTGCTCCGAGGCTCAGCTCCCAGCGCCTTGATGAGGCGTGTTTAATCTTCCACCCGGATTATTTAACCTCCGCATCCTTGTTAACAAACAGCCATTATTAACGAGATGGGAGACCACATGGGGTTGGGCATCTACAGACAATGCAAACTCCCTTGGCTTTTCTGCAAGGAAATTCATAAGCCTCGGCGACTTAGCCGCTCTGACGCTCCTGCACAGAAAACTGAGCAGAACACTCGTGTTCTGGACCCTTCCCCTTGGACCCCCGAGTTTGGAGGATGTATCCTCAGCAACACAGAGTTGCCACTCTCCCTTCGCTTCCTCCCTTGCTCGTTACCCTCCCAAGGGGTTCCCACAGCGCGTTATAAATTTTACCTTTTCAGTGTGCAGGAGAGTCGAGAGGAGGCTGCGTCCCAGCTCTCGGCCTGCCCGTCCCTGAGGACGCCAATTAAAGGCACTAATTGGACAGCAATACATCAGAGTCGCTCCCAGGAGTAGGTCCTCCGGAGCGCCAGTGACCCGTTAGTTGGGCTTTTGTTTCAAATAGAGAAATACAGAAGTAGAAGAAAATGAAAAATAAAAAATAAATAAACCATCCCGAGGCCAGAGCTGGAAGGCCGCACGGATTCCTCCTGTGTTCTCAGGATCCACTTGTTCTCCCTCATCCTCCAGGCTCTGCGGAACAGAACAGACCAATCTTCCCTGCTCCTGTGTTCTGAGGCCACCCCAATAACTTCCCCCTAAGAGCGCCGCCTAGAAGTCTCTCTCTCTCTCTCTTTCTCCCTGGGACAGGCTCTTTTAGCTGGCTGAGATGAGACTCGTGCTTAGAACCCATCTCTCTGCCGGCCTCATGCCATGCCGGTCTTTCCTAAACAAGCCGCACGGGGGTGATGCGGGCGGGAGAGACGTTCTGGGAAGACACCTGTCCCCTCAAAGTCGTAACAATCACCCTGACTCCATGTGTCCTGGTAGAGGACCTCCTGACAAAGAAGGGAGACGATATGAGCCTGGCCTCGTGGGAAAAGATTATTTCAAGATTTAGAATCAGGATGAGACACTTCAGAGTGGGGAGACCCAGGCGTTGCTCTTGGGTGGGAAGACAGCGGGCTGTACAGAAGGGAGCAAATCGAGGGGCCTGCGGAACCAAGAGCCCTTCAGTTTAGAAGGATGCTAAATTAAGAGGCGATAGAGCCTGCAAAAACTATCAGCAACCTCCACTCTGTGCACAGGACACCTTCTGCTGCTCCACCACCAAGACCACCTGGTAGAGGTGAACGGAGAAAGGCTGGAGTCCGGCACAAGGGGAACTGAGACCTAAGCACAAACTGGGACCCCTGCCGGGGACTGTTCCTCAAGATGCGGGTTCCGGAAAACTGCTGGACTGCCTTCTGCACTACTAACGCAAGAGCCTAAAGGAAGCAAGCAAGGGCCAGATTGAGGTGATCGCGCAGCAACATCGACAGCTAGAGCGCAGGCGCCCTCAATTCCCGGCCTCACCTGGGCCCGGGAGAGGTCAGAATCTGCCTCTCTTCCTGAGCGGCTATGGCGCTACCTTCTCTCCAGCTGCCAGATTGGAATGGCTGCGTTTGATTCCATTTGTTACCAACACTGGCATTTGTTTTCCATTTTATAAACGTTTCCCTTTAAGTAATTGTCCCTGTTAACGGCGTATACCTTTCAGCAGCCCTCACTGCGCTATAAATAATCTCGATGAAGATGTAAGGATATGACTTTCACAAGATTGGACAATTGATTCAATCTGTGACCCGCGATCGCGAATAATATTGGAAGGCTATTTAAACAGATGAAGGCCTAAATTGTCTTGCTTGTATCTGAATTAATTTCTCATTCATCATCATTATGAAGTGATTGGTCTATTCAAGCTCTTCAGCCTGCTGGAACGGAGCAGGATTTAAATGAGATTGTAACACAATTTAAATGCTTGCCGACTTTAACGAGGCCAATTGAGCAGCTGCAATAAATACAAATATTTTTCTAAACAGCCTTGTTTTAAATAATTACTTAATGCTTTCATGTTATTTTTAAGTGGCAATCTTTCTCCCTCCTACTCAGACTATCACATACTTCTGTGCTGAGAAGGCAATTTTGGAAACGACTTTGTGTTTCTGTTGGTTTTGTAGATAACGTGATGGGTTTTATAGTTAGGATTTGGGGTTGGGTTTTGTTTTTGTTTTCCCCACTCGGGTCAACATTGCCAGGGTCCCATACATTGAGTAAAGAGTGAGCTTGGCCTTGGTGTTCTCTCTACTGCACTCCAATGTTCCTGTCCCTGCAGAGCCTAGGAAGAGGGGAGCGGGGAAGAAATCTGCCCATGCATCTATTCTCTCTCGCAGACTGGCTTTAGCTGGAGACTGCGAATGAATCTGTGCAACTGCACTTACAAATGACACCCTGAAGAGTGTCATTGTTTGCAACTTGTCCTGATGACCGTCATCATCTTGAACAAATCAGAATTCCAGCATACCCCAAAGGTGTTCCTTAAGAAGTTCAATCTTCGAGCCCTTTGGCTCTAGTGCAAGTTTTCTGGCGTGAGTGGAGACAAGCTGAGGATTTCTTTGTCGGGAGCTGGGCACACAGAAAGAAAATGCTGCTGCAAATAGCCGGGAGTGGAGATGATTAGGGCACACACACACATACACACACACACACACACACCTTGCTACACTCTTTTTCTTTTCCATCCCTCACTGTGCAGGGGAAAGATGCTGAGTCCAGGAAGCTCGTCCCATGTGGAGCACGCCATCCGTCTGGACATCTTCCACCACTGTCCACTGTGACACCCGTGCTCTCGGGAGGACATATGGCAACGGGTGTTTCCTCGGTTGGAGAATAATAGAAGCAACCAAGCAGGAGAAGCCTGGAGAACAAAGGGATCTTTTAAACTTCCATAAAAGCATTTAGGATGGAGGAGGCATACTGTGGGGTCCCCAAGGCTTCCATTTGGGGCCGTGTCCTCTGGGTGACAGGGTGCACGATGAACCTCTTTTTCTGGCTGCCTGGAGTGTGGAGGGCTCCATGTCGAGTGATTCCTTACAGGTTTGGAGTCTAGGAAGGTGGATCTGTTATGGTGACTAGAAAAGTCATCAGTAGGACAGACCACGTGATCAAACTGTAAAGCACCTGCCCCCCCCATCGCCAAAAAAATAGTGGTAACAATGGGAAAGCTAAGCAATTTGCTATGTAACTGAGTAATTTAATGCCAGAGTTCAGGAAGTGCTGGCCAGAATCATTTCGTCTTCGAGGCTCTGCCGAGCTCATCCGCTTTATCCTGTTGTTTAAAATGAGCATTATCCCAAACATATGCAATGCAATCAGTTTGGTCACACTTACAAGAACACGCTTTAATAAGGCAATCAATCACACACTAACAAGCCAGCGACGGGCCCGGCCTTGCGCACGTACACTCGGGTTGCAGGGTGGTGGTTAGTCTTGCGGGTCTAGGCAAACCCAAGCTGAGCATTGGACCTTGTTTTCAGATCTGCAGGTCCTGCCAGGACTCAGAAGCTGCAGGGGGAAATGAGTTGGAAGTGAAATGCTAAACTTTGTTGAGATTGATCTTGGACTCAGAGCTTCAGAGCCTGGAGGTGGGTGGAGGTGGGATGCTGATGAGGGTGGGGGTGGGGATGGGGAGAACAGTCCGGAACCTGAAGCTCACGGGTGCACCCTAGCCCCTGTTTGATGCACACAGCACAGAGCCTCGGGCAAAATGGGACCACACTAGGGTTCAATTAAGACAAGATACTCAGAACTTAAAAAAAAACAAAAACAGTCCCACGTTAGGCTCCTTGCCTGGTCTGTCCTGCCCCTTATACAGACAGAAACTGAAGCCAGAGATGGACAGTGTCTTCATAGTCAACTCCACTCTCCCAGACAAAGTGGGGCATGTCAAGCCAGATGGCATGGCCTGGTGCAGGCGGCTAAGCTCTTTGGGGAGTGAGGGGCCATAGAGTGAGAAGTGGTGCCTACCGTCAAACCGCAAACCCTGGCAAAAGGGAAATTTCATTATGAAGTAATGAGTAATTCCTCCTGGCAAGATGTATTGTTATATCTTCCACTTCAATTTGGAGGAAGAGAGGCTCAATTACCCAGAAAATACAGTCAATTAAAGGCTGCTGATTGGACACGAGGCCGGATCATCGATCTTGTACTTTCCAATATCGCTGCAGACACCTCATTTTCCCTCCCTATTAACTGAAAATACGCCTGGCATTAAGGCAACCCGCAGCCCATTTACCTGTCGCAAGCAATCTCTGCCCAATGCCGAGCAACTGCAAAATTTGCTCCGATTTGGCACTGGGGAGCCTCTGGCTTTGGAAGGAACTTTGAGGGCCTGCGGTGGGGTTTGGTTGTTGGGTGGAAGGCTCCATATAGGGGCCACTACATATAAGAGGGCAGAGCCCCCACCTGCCCAGCCGAGACACCAGCAGAGAACCCTCACTACTAAACGGTCTAAAGTTTCTTAGCCTTGATAATGAAGGCTCTTGAGCAGGGATTCTAGAATGAGTGGATGTGTGGGGTGACTTCCAAGCACTACCTGACCCTCCTGAATCTTACCCTGAAGTCCCAGAATTCTATCCTTCAGGTGGGATTTCTAGCACGTGGATGGATGGCACCAAGACTATTCCAACCCTCATGCAGTGACTTCCTCCTATGGAGGAAGGCTTGACCGCGCCAGCAAGCATACCTCTCTGTAGTCTGGCACGTGTCCGTGCCCACTTATTGCATCTGGGGTTGGGCTGAAAGAAGGTCTCAAGATGGCAAACCTTGAGGAGCCATCCATTCGAGGGGTGAGCCCTAGGCAGACTCAACCCTTTAGGGGAGGTCCCATTTATCTATTGCAAGTCTCAGATAGTCCCAGAACTTACCAAACATACACCCAAGGCAGCTGAAAGACAGCCTCCATCTTCCAGCTATGTCTGTGTGGAGCCTGCCAAAGTCCAACAGGGACTTAGGAGACCCCTTTTGTGAGCCCATCTTTTTCTATCCGTGTCCATGGTAGCTAAATTGGAAATTCAAAAATAGTAAACGTGCTCCCTGATTCCAAAAAAAAAAAAAATGTTTAAATGCTAAAGTAAGAATCGTGTTCAGCTTTTATTGCAATATGGTTAACAAATCATAACAGCAAATTCTTTGGGTTGCAAAGGAAAACCCCAGACCAAACCAAATTCATGCCCTACAGGAAGAACCGCTCCCTCCCGGTGGGGTGAAGCTTGCATTGGGTGATTAAAGTTGCCCTTTTCCTCAAACGCTGGCTAAAGGATGAATACAGGAGTCCGGGGTGGCTCCCCAATAAACCCCAATGAAGGGTAGAGACAGGGCCCTCCAGAGTGCTGAAGGTTTCTGCGGGCAGGTGAAAGCCAAGGCCTCGTCGCAATGTGGGGAGATAATGAGAAGATGTAAGTCTCCGTTCCCTAAGATCTTCCCAGGTGCCTTGTTAGAACAGCTCAGCTCTGGGCTTGGTGGCCCAGCAGAGTGACGGATCATTATTATACATACATTCAACATTCAACCCTCCTCACACATGACTTGCTAATCAGGGTGTGTGCTGGGTTAAGGGAGAAGAGGTTGGTCTCCTAGGGACCCTGGAGCCCCTGTAGTTTCCCTGCAACCTGAAACAGAAAGGGAGAAGGCTGGAGCGGCAAGTTGAGAGACGAATGCGGAAAGAGGTCAGGGGCTGGCAGAGGCTAGATCAGAAAGATGCTGGACTCCAAGAAGGTGAATCAGCCCCAGGTTCCTTGCCAAGGGGCAAAATTCTCCCTAGCAGTAAATCATCTCTCCCCTAAATGGCTGGTATGTTGCCATCAACAAGCCCCCTGCCACGCTTTGGAAAAGCTCCTGAAGATTAATCTCTACCTGCTCTGCATACACAGCATTTTGTTTCAAGAGACCGCGATTTCCCTTTTCAATGCTTGCCCTTGACAGGAGAGTGGGGGCCCAGGTACAGGGTATGAGGGGCGTGGGGGTAGGTTGTTGCTGCTGAATTTTGTTTAGCTGTTGAACCAAGGCCTCCACCTCTGACAGCGCTGTGGTTTTGGTGGAGAATGGCAAAGACCGGCCTCTCCAGAGGAAGCTCCCACAACCTCTGCTTTCCCAACCCATTCCTGCTCCCAAGTAGATGGCCACTGCCACTTCCGGGGCTCCTGGATCCTCTAGACCGAGTTCTTTGTGGTGCCCTCTCCTTTCCCCCCTCTGCATTTGGGAAGAGGGTTGGCAGGTGGGACGCTAGAGGAGTCCCAAAGGGCCCCCACCCCACCCCCATGGCGTCCTGCAGCCAGCAGCCCGAGGGCGACCCCTTATCTTGTGAGGGGCACCTCCTCTCTCTGGTCCAATGACACGGAGGAGGTCTTGCTGAGCACGGAGGGGGCGAAAGTGAGGAAGGAGTCCGAGCGGGAGGTGGAGGCACAAGTGAAGTCCGAGGCTGCAGCGGCCCGAGGTGCCAGCCCATTGGCCGGGCTGCTGTGGCAGGCAAGGCAGGAGCAGGGGCCGCCGGCCGAGGCGCCCAATCCATGCGCCGGGCCGGGGTAGAGCGGTGGGTGGCGGAAGGCGCACAGCAGTTCGGGTCGCGGGTAGGGTTGCGACAGCACGCGGAACGTGTCAAGCGGACGCAGCGGGCCACTGAAGGGCGAAGCGGCAGCCGAGGCCGCGGACGCTGCACCCAAACCCACGGGCGAGTAGTAGGGCAGGGGCAGGTGCGACGGGAAGGGATAGGGCAGGCCTCCCGCGGCCGCCGCGTGGCTCATCATGTACGTGTAGAAGGCGGGGTCGGCCGGGTGCGGCCACGTCATGGCCAGCCGCTGACGCTTGTCCTTCATGCGTCGGTTCTGAAACCACACCTGGGGAAACAGGAGGGGGAATGTTGGATGCCTGCAAGAGACCCAGACCCAACTCGGGATGAGCACTGGGAAGCAATACCCCTAGGGCGGGGAAGAGCCAAAGCCAACTCCGCCTGAACAAGAGCAGGTCACCCACAGCCATCCCAGATTGAAACCGTAGGAAGGAGAATTAGGGACCTGCTCGCCTTCTTCACTGCGAGTGAAGATGCAAATCGCAGGACCTGCCTCGATTGGTCTGAGGAGGTAAAAAGCATTTCCCCCAGATTTATGTCCCATATCCTCCCTGTCCTTTGAGACACTTCCTCTAAGTCACCTGCCTCGGTAGACTATTTGCCTAGGAAAGGGACTGTCAAAGGGCAATTCTGCACGTCTCGGATTGGAAAAATCCAGGCCTAGACTCCCCAACTGCAATTCAGGAGATAAGTGATTGGCATTTCCTTCCTACTAACCCTGTTTTATGCCCGCCTCGAGCGTCCTAGACCAGCATACCTTGATGGTAGTTTCAGGAAGGTTTAGGGCTGCTGCCAACTCGCATCTCCTCGGCCTTGATACATAGTTCTCCCTGTAGAACTCTTTCTCCAGCCGTGCAATCTGCTCCCGGGTGAAGGCAGTGCGGTATCGGCGCATCTGGTCACTGGCGCTACAGGCCAGGGTGCCTTGTGAGCCGCTACTGCCACTACCACCGCTGCTTTTGGGGACCTCACTGCCACTGTTAGGACTGCCGCCAAGTGCATCAGAGCCCGACCCTGCACAGGAGCCCAGAGCACACAGGTGCATACACAGAGACACAACACAAACACAAACAATACTGACTTCAGGCTGAAGGAGAGCCATTAGGAGAACCCTTCAGCTACCTCAAGTCACTGATGGGGGGGTGGACTCTGGAAGCATCGGCAGAAGGTCTTGAATGATTGGAATAGAGGGTTTGGGGCAACTTTGAAGAGGCTGTTTGGAAGACCTGGACCTGAGGCATGCTGGGTCTAACCTCTTCCAATTTCCTTTCCCCTTCTCTTGCCCCTGGGTACAGCAAAGGGCATAATCCCTGAGCTCTCTGCTCCGGTTGGCAGGGATGGCCAAGGATGTTGCTGGAACACTATGAACTCTTGAGGTTGGTTAGTAGATTGTGGATTGTTGAGCATGCAGTGAGCGCTCTTGCTCTTGGGTGTGTGCCAGAATTCCTGCACAGGTGTGAGAATGTGTTGGGTTGCATACATTGCAGGAAGGGTAGATTTGAGTGCAGGTTGTGAGGACAGGGTACAGTAGAGAATCTAGGTTACGCCGGTGACATGATGGTCGGAGAAGGAAGTAGGTAGTCAACAAGGCGGTGTTGGCCTAAAAGTAGGTGCAAGCCTTTCCCACCCATTCCCATGGCTTTGTGGAGGTGTGTCTGCTGATGGGCTCCTGTTCCCAGCTTTTCATTCCTAGTAGATATTGTTGGTGTAGAGAGAGGCTCCCTTCTGAGCTATCCACCCCCACTCCCATTAGCTCCTGGTGAGAAGGTTTCTGTAGTCAAAGGATCAACCCCTTAGACCCACCCCAGAGAAGGGTGGGGCTCTAGCCCCCTGCAGCTGCTTTTCCTTTGGGTGGAGAAGTGAGACTGAAGGAAAGGGGGAGGGGAGGGCCCAATCCCCGCCTTTTCAAATGCAACCGGAGACCAAAGGCAATTAGACCATTGGGACCATTTCCGACCTGGCGCCGCCAGCCCGGGAAGTGACAAGGTAATTTGGACCTCTGACCGACGTGCAAACTGGTCGGAGGGCTGCAACACTCTGGAGACCAGAGTCCGCCGCGATTTTACGGTCCTTTATATACTCTTGGCTTCCGCGCCTCCATGCGCCTTGCACCCCTCCAGTCACAAACTGCCCAGACTAGCGTTTGATCTTGCCTTACCCGATGCAAGGTGTCTTCCCTGCGCAGCAAAATCATTCCTACAAAAAGCTAGGGGGGGGGTTGGGGTGCGTTTTGGATCCCTCAAGCCCAAGACTTGTGTCAACCACCCTAATATTTCTGAGAGCTGTCACTCTGAGTCCCACCAATACGGTAACACAAGAGACCCTACACACACCAAGGTGCAGAAAGCATAGGAGTTGTTCAGGTGTTCTCCCCCACCCCCAACCCAGGCATCCTGCCCCAAGGGAAAGGAGTATCTTCCACCTGGCCTGAGATGAAGTAAAGTGTGGGCGCAGTGCGTGGACCGGGGACCGGAGGGGCAAGGTGGCTACCTTTGCTGTGCTGGTACTCGGCGTTCCCGGTGGCGCAGTCCGGGGTGCAGCTCACCTCGATTTCTTCATAGAAATCCGATTCGGTGTCTGAGCTACTGGGTTGCCCTTGGCCAGAAAGGCTGTCCGC
The DNA here is from genome assembly GCF_950005125.1 of Chionomys nivalis. NCBI lineage: Eukaryota > Metazoa > Chordata > Mammalia > Rodentia > Cricetidae > Chionomys > Chionomys nivalis. The sequence continues at coordinate 144,271,255 of NC_080086.1, forward strand.
GGAGGAGACTGGGGGTCCCGGGCCAAGCACGGCGGCTCCGGCAGACCGTGGCTCGGCGCCCAGCCCTGCAGCACCGCCTGCTAGTCCATCGACCGGCTCCTCCTCCGGGCCTCCCCCGCCACGCTCCCGGGCAGACGGAGGGCCGGCTCGCGGGCTCAGGCAACCATGGGGCACCATCTTCTCTGGCGGTTCAGGCAGTGGGCTGCTCACGGCTTCGGACAAATTAGAGACCCTTTTACCAACCAGAGTGCCAAGCTGACCCCCATCCAGAAACAAAACCATGTCCTTTCGGCTCTCCATCCCCGGGCTCTCCGGAGGGGGGAAGGGGGATGGCCCCCCAAGTAAGCTCCTAACCCCAGGCTCCCTGGGATCTTGGCTGAGAAAAGGAGTTAAGGAGGCCAGGAGACTAGGCGGGGCGCCAAGTAGCCCCAGGGCGGTGTCTTCTGCGACCGCGGAGCTGGCCGTGGGGAGCTAGGGTCACCTTGTGATGCGAGCGCTCCTCTGTGCCGCACCGCCTCTGGGAGGAAGCCCCATTGCCCTCTTCTTTCTAAGCTGTCATCCTCCTGCTGCAATCGTCATTACAGTACCGCTGGTGACGCCACTCGGCGAACGCAAGTGGATAAATAGAAACGTCTGCCACAGCGAAGATGAAAGGAAACCCGCAGCTAATGGCTCGGCAGTGATGCGCCAGGTGTGGGCCTCGCTCGAATGGGGAGGAGAGTGTGAAAACAGAGAGACACACACACTGAGAAAGGGGGAGACACCCAGGCAGAGAGGATGCAAATGGAATTCCGCAGACAGAAAAGGGAGCGCTTAAGGCGCCCAGCGAGTTCCACAGGGGCAGCGGGACTCGGTAATTGAGAACGCTTTTGAAATTTTATTGTTGTTTTGACTTCTATTTTCTTAACTTGGTGTTTCGATCTAATACTAATGGAAACATTCGTAGCTGCTTTTTAGACGCTGCTTACAAATCCGGCTTCTCTGAGCATTAATGCAACCGCCTGTCCTTCAAGCCGGCTTCAAAATTTTTTTTTACAGGCTACTGAAAAATGTAAACCCCCTCAGGTTGTCTGGAGAGTTTGCGGTACCCTTTTCTCCCTCGTCTTCCCAACCCCACCTGTCTCTTTTCTAAGAACCAAAGTTTATTTTTCTTCCCCAAGAACCAAGAGATAATCCTTTTCCCCCCTTAAAAAACTGGCCTTGGGTGCTGACTCGTTATTCCAGGATTTAAGAAGAAAAGCCCCCCTCCCCCAGATAATCTGGCTTAAATTCGAAGTGTTCGATGATTTGTTGTTTTTGTTGTTAATTTTCTCTCCCTAGCTAGATGGCCTGACTTGACTTGGCGTTGGCTATTCACAGAAGAAAACATCTTTTGGTTCCTGCGGTCTCCAGGCTATTTCAGGTATGTTGGATGGGGAAGGGGTCTGAGTGATCTTTCTTTTTCTACCGTGTGTTTTAAATATTTGTTCAGAGGCAACGAATTCCGCCACAAATGGCTTGTTCTTAAGGAAGAGGCACTGGCAACCAGGGGCCCTATTCTGGTGGCACTGAAGGACATTAGGTAGGAGAAGGTGCTGGCCTTTCCTGGAGGTTTTAGGGCAGCTGTGGATAGAGTGGAGAGTGTGACAAATGGCACCAGCAGGGTTTGAACTTGTAGGGTCCTCTCTAGGGCTCTGCCCAGAAGAGATTTCCTATATCCAAAACTTGAGGATAGAAGAGAAAGTCGTTGAAATGTCCTGAAAAACCAGGTGATCAGGGACTGGGCTGTGGAATTCTGGGAGTTGCTGTTGGAGAGGGAATAGACTCTCCTTGGAAGCCTGGCAGGTGGGATGGGTCTTTTTCATCTTCTAGGTTTAGCTCCCCTCTCTCTGGCCCCTCCACGGCAGTTTCCCCCAGAGAGCAGCGGCCTGCCCACCTAGCTGAAAAAAAGCTCCTCTAGGCAAAGCCCGGGCTTCTAGGAAAGTTTCTACAACTCTCTCAGCTGTCTTCCCTTTTTCTCATTTTCTCACCACCTTTCCTTTCCTCAATCTTTCTCATTTGGGATTAGGGAATGATGGAAGAAGCAAGAGGTTGGGGATGGGGGTGGACGGCTTGTTCCCCCCCCCTTACATACTCCTGGTCTCCTCTTCTGTTATGATGCCGCAAATATTTGTTAACCTTGCCTGGGGGACAAGGGCAGAGGATCATGGAGGGTAGTGTCCAGTAGGTATTTCCACTCCCTATGAGTACCTAAGCCACCATCCTGCTGAGCACTGTTAGCCCAGAAATCTAGAGAAATATTTCAGAGGTCAAGAGTAGTGATGTGGGGGGTGGAGAGAGGTCATAGTGGGTCCTTCTGCCATGAGGAAGTAGCCACCAATTCTTGCTTGTCCCGCCTTCCTCGCCTTCCTCACTGCAGCCAGAGCCTGTGTGCCCCAGTACCTTGCTTGCTCTCTCTACTGTCTGGGTCTGTCTCAGGACTATGCAGCAGCTGCTGCTGCTGCTGTACCAAAATCTTCCAGTGCTGCCTCTGTGTGACACCCACTCTCCCTGCCCACCCCCCACGAACAAACCACCTTCTCACAGCCTCCTCACTGCCCTCCCCCTCCTAGGGAGGTTGGTCCCTAGAGTGACTCTGGGCTTCCCTGCCCCGCCCCCAGCTTTGCATTCAATGGGAATGTTCGATGTTTGATCCTTTTTTACTCAGTATTTTCCCTGGAGATGAAAGCAGAGCAGGGTTGTGAGATCAAGGGGTGCCACTTAGTCTCCTTCCTGGGTCAGTCTTATGGAGCAGGGCTTCCCCTTACATCCCCAGGAGGGGGGCAGCAGCCTCTTCTAAGCTCCCGTGTGCTTCACGGACATCCCTCCTCGGCCCACCCCCACCTCCATTCCTCTCCAGACTTCAGGCCAACTTTTTTAAAGCAGCCTCCGTTTGTTTAGTTTTTAGGTCCCTACTGATTATCGTCTCCCCTCCCGTCCCACCCCAGTGCTTACAGGAAAAAGATATCCAACTAAATGTCACTTCTAAAATAAGCAGTTGGCCGACGTCAAATGAAGAGAGGTGAGATTTTTTTTTCCCAACGACAGTTGAAAAGAGGGTGCCGGAGTAGGTAGGGCACGTTTTCGGGTTTGTTTTGTCTTACGTTTTTGTCTTTGTTTTCCCCTGCGTGGGAATTGTACTAAATTTAATCGTCACTGTCGTTGTATTATGAAGGTTGCTTAGTGCACAGAGGAAGAAGGCAGGAAAATTCTGATAGCGCGTGAAGCAGAATAACCCTTCGAAAACGAAGAGGGGGCAACAACAGTCTAAAATGAGTCCGGCCCCGAGCATCCCTCTCCCCTGACGCCCTGCCGATTTGCCGTCCTTTCCCCCCTGCTGGGGCGACAGGCTCGGGTGCCGCCAGCTTCTTGCCGCCGACTGAAATTCTCTGAACTTCAAAAGCTGCAGGCTCGGCTTCCGCCTTGGCTAGGAGTGGTAGAGGGTGGCTGGGAATCCTGGAGCGCCGACGGGAGATAAGTCGCGCCGGTCGTTTTAAATGGAATCTGAAGCACTGTTTCTGCTACTAGCCGCGCGGACCCTGGGAAACAGCTTCGCTTCGCTTCTTCGGATGAAAACCCAGCTCCGGAGAGAGCAGGCGGCTGTTGCGGGGGCTGCCTGGGTGATCCGAGGCCCACCAGGCGCGGTGGACAGCGGTCCTGAGCCATCCCCAGCGCCTTCGAAGCCTGGATCGCGGAGCTTGCACCTGGTGAAAGGCAAAGGGTGAAAGTCCGGAGACCTGGTGCTGGAGCTAGAGCCGCTGCTTCCTGCCGGTGGGTGGGTGGGGGCATTATCAGAGAAAAAGAAAAAAAATTAACTTTTCTTTGGTCAAACGTAAGAACAAAGAGAGCATCTTTTTAAACTAGTAAGAGTCTCCCAGCTGTCGTAGATACTGTCCTCTGGTCCTCTGTGACCTTCCAAGCTGTGTCGGGGCTATTCCTTGGAAGTTTCTGTGAGGCTTGATCTCTGCAGCTAGAAGGGCCGGCAGTGGGAGTGTCTATCAGCTGTCCAGGCCTCTTTTGGAGTTCAGAGTCACTGAGTGGTGCCCCTTGGGGGGAACATTACCCCCACCCCTTGCCCGGAGAACAAGCTTCACTGGAAGTCAGACTACAGGAGCCTAGTAATCAAAACTGAACAGATAGATTACCTCCCCCTCTTCTTCCCTGGGCACAGGCTCGGGGTGTGGGTGGGGTGAGGAGAGGTCTGCTAAGGACAGCCGCGAACTGTTTCCGCTTCAGAAGGTCGACCTGGAGGCTTCTGAAGTCCGGTTTGAACAAGTGCTCTCTGCCTCTGGGCCTCCTGATGTATCAGGACACAGGTATCAGTGACAAGGAACTGGGTGCTTCCTGCCCCCTCATGCCTGATGCTTTTAAGAACCGCCAAAGGCACCCAGTTCTGCCTTTTCTTCCTCTGTTCCTTGCCCTCCTCATCTTCCCCGAAAACCAGTGGCTTCCTGTTCCTGTTCTGCCATCTGACTAGAGGCCCGTACCCCACTCACTATGAGTGCCGACAGCGACACCTGAGGCCGTTCCTAAGATGATGCAAACCCCCTCCCTTGGGACAAGGCCTGGATGGGGCCCATGCTGTTTGTTCTCTCCACCTGCATACAAAGGCCAAGGCTTGCTCTAACAGGGGGGCATGGTCTCTTAGATCATTACTGTTCTGAAACTTGCTCTTTTTTTGGGGGGAGGGGGGTCAAAACTGGGTTTCTCTGTGTAGCCCTAGTTGTCCTGGAACTCACTCTGTAGACCAGGCTAACCTCGAACTCGCAGAGATCCACTTGCCTTTGCCTCCTGAGTGCTTGCTGAGATTAGAGATGTGCGCCACCACCGCCTGGTGAGAGCTGCTGTTATTACAAAGCTAGTTGACATTCATTTCTTCATCTACAGAAGAGTTCATCAAGGGTCTCTGGTGGGCTGCAGTGCCTTTTCTCCCCCAGATGTTAGGGTCCTAACAATTAGCATTAGCCAGGGCATGATGACTGTCAGGCCTAGGCTCTTCATAAGGTCTTTTTGTCTTCTTGCCTGTCTTTGAGGAATCCCTCAGCAATGACTTCTCTTCACCCTGTTGAGGTAATACTCCACAGCCTTTTTTTTTTTTTTTTTTTTTTGGAGACAGGATTTCTCTCTGTAACAATCTTAGCTGTCCTGGAACTTACTTTGTAGACCAGGCTGGCCTCAAACTTAGAGATCCACCTGCCTCTGTGTCTGCCTCCTGAGTGCTGGGATTAAAGGGGTACACCACCACCACCACCTGGCCCCTACGGTCTTTCTAGAATCTAGCCAGGTCTGGGTCCTCAGCATGTCCTTTCCAGCCTCAAGAGCTCTTCCTTAGAGGAAAGGATCCAGAGTCACTGATGCCACCCCTCCCCATCATACATTTCTTCCCAGGAGGACAAAGAGTCCCGTGGTAAGATCAGCCACTGTTCTGTTTTCTGTGGGATTATGTTCTCCAGCCTCAGCAGGCTTGGGGTGGACAGCACAGAATGAATTATCCCTGGCTTGCAGCCGAGAAGCCTAAACAGGAAGCAGTAGATGCACGAGTAAGAGGATGCTGCTCTCCTCCTTCTGCCTTGGAGTCCACGCTCAAACCAGGTTCTGAGGCTGGGGTGTTATCTGTGTGGTAGAATTCTTGCTGGCATGCTGGAGACCCTGGTTTCCATACAGTGCCAGGCACTGGCTTTGAGGCTCTCCTCCTAAAAAGTCAGCATATGATTTTCACCAGGGTCTTTTCTCCCCTGCCTCATTCCTTGATGAACTCAGAGAGGGGGTAGAACAATGAAACTCTGGTTACTCCCCTCCAACCTGCAGGGGAGTAAAAGGCAAAGAAATAGCTGTAAACCATTTGGAAACACTCCCTCTACAGGATAGGGAATGGCAGCTGGGTGAAGACTGTACAGGGGTCTGTAGGAGAAAATAACCATGTGGCCAAGCAGGTCTTTAGGACCTGAAGGTAGAAACTCAGATCTTCAGGATCCAGCTCCAAAATACCCAAGTGTCACTATAATCACTGGTTTGGGACACATTAAGGCATCCCCTCAGACCATTGCAATTGACTCTGAGTGCTTCTCCCCGGGCCACAAGACCAGTCACACAGGGCAACCTGAAACCCACTAGCCTAGCTCCAAATCACAGGCGTCGGCCTGCCAGGGTGCTGGGATTTACAGGCCTGTGTCGTCACCATGCCCAGCCAACTACCACAACACATTTAACTCCTTGGGAATTATAACCTCATAGATATTGGCATCCTTTTTCCTACAGAATTCACAGAGGTCCTGAAAGTAGTCTTTGGTTTCTGGGATTTCTCTCCCCTCCCCTAAGATCTTTAGAGCTACCATACTCCAAACAGAATGACCTAATCCATTTTTAGGGAGATAAATATATATATCTGGGGCTTTTCTTTACATGACAGGGTTCACCTCAAACTGTCCTCCTGATTGCTTGGCCCAAGGGACAAAACTTAAGTGTCTGGCCAGGCCTGCTTATACCACTGGGCTGGTCTATACGCATCCTGCACTGAAAACTTCTAGGCTCTGGCCCTGTATCAAGGAGAGATGGTCTGACTGAAGCTTCCCTAAAAGGTGGGACTTGACTCTGGATGACCGGCTATAGAGATAGAGACAAGAGTGACTGGGACTGCCTGGCTGTTACCACATCACTCTGTTACTTCAGGACTTCCTTTCCCAGCCCAGGGAGGGGTGTCTCTGCTTTTGTTGGTTTGGTTTTTATTTTGTGATTCTGCAGCTAGAACCTGGGGCTTTGCCTGAACTAATCAGTCACTTTGCCACCAAGATGCTTTGCACTTTACAGAGGGGTCAGCGGGTGACATAAGAGCCTGGCTGTGTAGCCTAGACTGATAGGACCGGAAGTTCTGTGGTATTCGGGCTGTCCTCAAGTGGGGTGAGTCTCCTGCCTCTGTCCCTGGGACTTCATGTATGGGCACCATGAATGCCCAGGGCTTGCTCTGCTTTCCAGCATTTCACCCAAAGGCTAGCCTTTTCCACTGCCTAGTTTCCTTTTCAAGCGCCTTCTAATTCTACCAAAAGCAATCTATAGATTCAACGCAATCCCCATCAAAATCCCATCAAAATTCTTCACAGATCTGGAGAAGACAATAATCAACTTTATATGGAAAAACAAAAAACCCAGGATAGCCAAAACAATCTTATACAATAAAGGATTGTCTGGAGGCATTACCATCCCTGACTTCAAACTCTATTACAGAGCTACAGTACTGAAAACGGCTTGGTACTGGCATAAAAACAGAGAAATCAAGCGCCTTCCACAATGTACACCGCATCCACTTAATAGTGTATGAAAGGGAGACAAACCGCGGGCCACCAGGACAACCTTCAAATGCAGCAATCAAAATGCCCCTATTGATCCTGAAGCATCCTAATGAGTGCTGGTCTCCCTGTCTTCTCTGGATTCCCAGATTAGAAGGATATTGACACCCCTTCCACTCTCATTGCCCTTTGTCCCCGACAGGAGATGCACGCAGTCAGCCATCCGACACCAGAACTCTCTGGGTGCATGATGGGAAAACTGACCCTGCGTCCCTTACTCTGCCCAGGCCAGCTAGTCCAACTGGTCGGTGAAGCCGGACTTCTCTAGGGTCTTCTGTTGGATTTTGAGACTTCCGGGGGCTGACTTTCATAAAGTCCCCTCCCAACCCAGATGAGTCCGTGCAGCTATTGAAGAGAGGAAACGGAGTCTCGGAAAGATTAGAAAATTTGTTCAGGGACACACAGCTAGGAGCGAAAAGCGAACGATTTTTTTAAACTCATATCGAGGAGCTTCCAAAAGCAAGCTTTTTCGTTCGGACATTGGCCCTGTGTCCCCAGAACCCGTGACCACATTGCATCCTAACACCCAGACAATCAAGATGCTTTGAGTATTGAAATATCTAGACAAGGGCCACCCTTCCCTAATTGACAGGGAGGCTGCGGCTGTTAGGGTTAGACTCAGAGGATCCGACACTACAGAAAGAATAGATCAACTGCAATATGGCCCGCAGGGCGCCGCAACGTGGAGGGACTGTGTGTCCCCGGCCCAGACTGGTGAGTATTGGAAAGCGCACCACCGCGGGTCACCGAGGGTGGGACACAGCTCGTACCAGCTAGGGAGGCGTAAAAGTGATGTCAGCCCAGAAATCAAGCGCTGAGGGCCAGGAGAGAAGTATGCACACCAGCTGGCCCGCTATGGTGTCCATGTCCCTTCGGTTCATCACCACAGCGGCACCAGCTGCAGCCTTACAATGTCCCTTTTTTGCTGAGAGACAGTCGGGTGTCCCACCCAGTCTTCGCAGTCCCATCCTGCGTTCTCCGCCCCTCGCTGCCGCGGTGACAAAGCAGGGCTCTCGAACTGCTGTCTTGGTGCGCCCCCCACTGCCTATCGCCAGAGGCGGAAGTCGCGTCTTGTCGCAGCATCCTCGCTGGCTCAGATCCCTGGGCTCTGCCGCGACAGGCACCCAAATTCTGCATAGCTAGAGGTCAGTTGATCTTGGCGCCTTAGTGAGCCTCACTCCGGGTTCGCCCTCCCTGGAGTTAGACTCCTGTGGCGTCTGAATGCGAGGTCTCCGCCCACACAGTCTCAGCTCCTAGGACCGGTAATTAAATACAGGTGGGGAACTGGATGTAGCTCTCTTTTGATGCCACCCTACCTCCTCCCCAGTCATTTGAGAACCAGGGCAGAACCCCCTCGCCCCCCAATATCATGAAACAGATATTGTATCATGAAACAGAAAGAAGTTCGGTCGTCTTTCCAGCATGCATGGTTCCACTTGATGTGACTCACCCGGCCTGGGCTATGGAGCTCCTGGGCATTGCTTTGCTTACCAATCTTGGGCAACTATTCCCACACTTAATCCTGGGGTCCACTGATAAACAAGCAACATTTTCCAGATTCACCCCAACAGTGCTCTTGGAGTGTGGTCTCCACAGCATCGGGGAACTCCACTCTGGGGTCTAGTAAATCAGATTCTTTAGAATGGGCGCAGTAATGTGTTTCAACAAGCCCCTCAAGTGATTACGATGCATATTCAGGATGAAAATCTGCGACCCTGGGGATCTCACCATTTCTGCGATTCTTTGCCTGAGACATACACTGTATTTGCCGTATTTGAGCATCCCTGTCCTTTCTACTTTCTCACCTCTAAGTAGCTCTTCACACTAACAGAACGCAGAAGAAGAGCACTGGAAGTAACTGAGGACGAGGAAGGATAAGGTACAGAAACGGGTTTTCCGGAGGCTCCCAGTATTATGGGCATATTAATCCGTAAGGGGGCATGGTTCTGCAAGTATCTCGTGAATGCAGCATTTTAGGCTTGAGTTACACACAGATACCTAGGCTGGGAATGTAGCTCAGTTGGTAGAACACATGTCAAGCAGGCATAAAACCCTGGGTTCCACTGCCAACGTGGCATAAACTGGGCATGGCAGTGTAGGCTTACAATCCCAGAATTCAGGAGGTGAAAGTAGGGGAATCAGAAGTTCAAGGTCATTCTCAATATAAACCAACAAGAGCCTGGAGAGATGGCCCAGAGGTTGGGAGCACTGGTTGCTCTTCTGGAGAACTGGGTTTCTGGTTCCAGCACCCATGTGGCAGCTCACTGCCTGCTGTAGCTCGAGTTCCAAGGAATCTGATACCCTCTTCGTTCCTTTGCAGACATTAGGCATGCATGTGATGCACGGCTTTCCATGCCTGAAAAATATGTACACGTATAAACTAAAATTTAAAAGTAAAATAAATTTGTTAAAAGTTAAATATAAGGCAGAGGCAGGCGGATCTCTGTGAGTTCGAGACCAGCCTGGTCTACAAGAGCTAGTTCCAGGACAGGCTCCAAAACCACAGAGAAACCCTGTCTCGAAAAACCAAAAAAAAAAAAAAGTTAAATATATCAGCACTCGGGAGGCAAAGGCAGGCGGATCTCTGTGAGTTCGAGGCCAGCCTGGTCTACAAGAGCTAGTTCCAGGACAGGAACCAAAAGCTACGGAGAAACCCTGTCTTGAAAAATCCAAAAAAAAAGTTAAATATATATATACTTATATACACAGAAATGAGTCCATGGTCTTCCTAGTCTATAGGAGGTCCTAGCTTACAAACAAAACAACAACCACAAAGATATCACTGCACTCTCTACCCTTCACTGGGATGAGCCCAGGGTTTCACTACTGAATTATACTCCCACCCCATAGGAGGACTTTCCTTTGGAAATATCTCAAGATGTTAATTTAGGCTAAGATCAAACATCTCTAGAAGGGCCCCAAAGAACTGAGACATTTAGCTATAGATGTGTATATCGTGTCTCATTGCCAGATTTTTCTATACATACTATACCTAGGCTGACATTTGATAAGTTATAGATACAGTGAGTTTTATAAATTAGGTCCCCTGGGCCTAAGGTACCAAGATGATTGAGGAATAAAGAAGAGCTGTGTCTTCTGAGTACTGGGTACTAGACAAGGTGCTCTGCTCATAAGCCACTCAATCCCCACAACTCCAGTAGATTGCTAGAGTTGTCATTGTGTCCATTATACAGATGGAGGAACTAAGTCAAAGAGCAGTCAAATGCTTGCTCAGGAACACACAGCTAACTAAATGGCAGAAGCAACAGCTGAATCCAAGGGAATAATATTGTGGGCCAGGCCTCCCCTACTTCCTGGCATCCACCAGGCCTGCCTCTATGAGCCTTTGATCTTAAAAGCACTGGACTTCACAGGGGTTACAGGGAGCGGTATGACAGTCAGCAGGGCGGGGAGTTAGGTTTTGGCAGAAAGCAAACTGAGCCCATATAAGCTTCTGGGTCCATTCTCGGGTGTCAAATATCAATAACAATAGTAATAACAAAACTAAAACAGGGGGCTGGAGAGATGGCTCAGAGGTTAAGAGCACTGACCATTGTTCCAGGGGTTCTGAGTTCAATTCCCAGCAACCACACGATGGCTCACAACCATCTGTAATGAGATCTGATGCCCTCTTCTGGCCTGTGGGCATACATGCGGGCTGAACACTGCATACATTAAATATATAAACATACAAACATACTAAATCAGAATGATGGCACACCTCCTTATTCCCAGCACTCTAGAGGCAGATATCTTTGAGTTTGAGGCCAGCTTGATCTACACAGTGAGTTCGAGACCACCCAGAATTACACAATAAGATCTTACTTAAAAACAAAAACAAGAGCCGGGCGGTGGAGGCGCATGCCTTTAATCCCAGCACTCGGGAGGCAGAGGCAGGCGGATCTCTGGGAGTTCGAGGCCAGCCTGGTCTACAAGAGCTAGTTCCGGGACAGGCACGAAAGCTACAGAGAGACCCTGTCTCGAACAAAAACAAGAACAAGATTGGCATAGTAGCGCACACCTGTAGACTTGGAACACTAGAGGCAGAGACAAGAAGATCTCTGCAAGTTTAAGACCAGCAAGGTCTACATAGCAAGTTCCAGGTCAGCCACTGTGACATGGAGAACCTGTTTCAAAAAATAAAAATAGGGCTAGAGAGACAGCTCTGTGGTTGAGAGCACTGGCTGCTCTTTCAGAGAATCGGGATTCTATTCCCAGGACCCTGTGGTGAATTGTAACCACCTATAACTGCAGTTCCAGGGGCTCTGATGCTCTCTTCTCACCTCTACAGGCAACAGGCACACAAACAGTGCACAGACATGCATGAAGGGGGAAAAAAAAACCTATAAGCATAAAATGAAAACTAAGAAACTAAAAAACCCTAACAGTTGGATTATCTGCCATATTCATAGAGGATTTTCTTGGCTACTATTCCAGCTGTTACAAGACACTTGTCAAATAGAAAATTCTAAAAGTAGCTGGGATTCAGGAGGCAGAGGCAAGTATCTGAGTTCAAGGTCACCCTGATCTACAGAGTGAGGTCCAGAATAGCCAAGGCTATACAAAGATCCTGTCTTAAAAAACAAACAAACAAAAACAAAAACATTCTAACATCTATTTTATATTCCCTCTTTACAGGTAAAGAAATACACCCCTCCCCAAAAAAGAAGAGAAGTAGTTCCAGAGGGATTAAAGCCAGAGGGATTATCACCCAGCTAATAGCAACCTGAGAGACACTGTTATGCCTTCTGACATCTTTGTCTTTTCTAATTTATTTATTTATTTATTTCTTTTTTTTTCCCTCAAAGCAGAGTCTTTCTTTTCTTTTTCTATTTCTCTCTGTCTCTCTTTTGTTTTGTTTTTTTTTTTGTTTTTTGAGACAGGGTTTATCTATAACTTTGGAGCCTGTCCTGGAACTAGCTCTTATACACCAGACTGGCCTCAAACTCACAGAGATCCGCCTGCCTCTACTTCCAAGTGCTGGAATTAAAGGCGTGCACCACCATCACCTAGTTGTCTTTGTTTTGTTTTTTATCAGATACCACCCGTAGTCCTCCTTTTCTTCTGCTTTCTTTTTTTTTTCTTGTGTTTATTTCTGTAGTGTGGGTGCATATGCCATGGCGCACAGGTGAAGGTTGGAGAACAACTTTCATGAGCTCTCCTTCCACCATGTGGGTCCCAGGAACTGAGCTCAGGTCATCAGCCCTGGCAGCAAGAGCCTCTACCCTCTGAGTCATCTCACCAGCTTGGAAGCAGGGTCTTGCTGTGTTGTCTAATCTGGCACCTCAAATTCACTGTCCTCCTGCCTCAGCGTGCTCAGCAGTAAGATTATAGGCACTCATCACTATATCTGCCTCATGTTTCATTGTATCAGTACCAAGCATCTTCTTCTCCTTCCTTCCTTCCTTCCTTCCTTCCTTCCTTCCTTCCTTCCTTCCTTCCTTCCTTCCTTCCTTCCTTCCTCCTTCCTTCCTTCCTTCCTTCCTTCCTTTCTTTTTCCTTCCTTCCTTCCTTCCTTTCTTCCTTCCTTCCTTCCTTCCTTCCTTCCTTCCTTCCTTTCTTCTTCCTTCCTTCCTTCCTTCCTTCCTGCCTGCCTGCCTTCCTTCCTTCCTTTCTTCTTCCTTCCTTCCTTCCTTCCTTCCTTCCTTCCTTCCTTCCTTTCTTCTTCCTTCCTTCCTTCCTTCCTTCCTTCCTTCCTTCCTTTCTTCTTCCTTCCTTCCTTCCTTTCTTCCTTCCTTCCTTCCTTCCTTCCTTCCTTCCTTCCTTCCTTCCTTCCTTCCTTTCTTCTTCCTTCCTTCCTTCCTTCCTTCCTTCCTTCCTTCCTTCCTTCCTTCCTTTCTTCTTCCTTCCTTCCTTCCTTCCTTCCTTCCTTCCTCCTTCCTTCCTTCCTTCTTTCCCTTCCCTGTCCTTTTCTTTTTTATCTGTTTAAGACAAGTTCTTATGTCTCATGTAGACTAGATGGGTCTTGAACTCCTTATCCTCCTGCCTCTACCTCCTGAGTACCAAGTGCTGGGAGTGTAAGTATATGCCACCCCAGCCTAATCATCCTCCCCACCTCTCTCTTGTTTTTTAAGACAAGGTTTCTGTACAGCCCCAGCTATTCTAGAACTCACTTGTAAACCAGGCTAACCTTGAACTTAGAGATCGACCTTCCTCTGCCTCCTGAACGCTTTGAGTAAAGACATGCTATCACACCCCAGCTTCATTCATCTGTTCTTTAGATGTGCAGGCTGCCTTCCCTGCCTGGATTCTCTTTGTTCCTCCCCCAGGTCTCTAGTGAAGCAGGAAAGTAGAGAATGAATTGTTCTTTTCAGTGACCAATTTCAGTAGCCAAGATGTGGACAGATCAAGAGTCTTAGTCAACATCACCTCACAGCCATGACATGGAACAAAGTCTCAAGGAACAAAAATTGTTTTTTTTATATATTTTTATTTATTTATTTATTATGTATACAATATTCTGTCTGTATGCCTGCAGGCCAGAAGAGGGCACCAGATCCCATTACAGATGGTTGTGAGCCACCATGTGGTTGCTGGGAATTGAACTCAGGACCTTTGGAAGAGCAGGCAATGCTCTTAACCTCTGAGCTATCTCTCCAGCCCCCCAAAAATAGTTTTTCAAGGGGTTCGACAGAATGAATGAAGAGTTATTCTTGGTCCCTGGCCCATCATTAAAACCTACCAATATACACACAGACACACACACACATACACACACACAGACACACACACACACACACACAGAGAGAGAGAGAGAGAGAGAGAGAGAGCTGCAAGATGCTACTAACAACTGAAAGTATACACCATGAAGCTGTGGACTGTGGACCAGGGCTCTTACCATTGGCCTGAGTTTGTTTCATTACCTCCGTTGTTGGCAACTTTGGAATGCTTTCCTAATTAGCCTGGACTTAACCTTACTGTTCTTAGAAAGAGTCAGGGGAGGAAGTAAATGCCAATGTTATGAAAATAATTATGAAAAGGGCCAAAAGGAACCCAAGTTCCAGATTAACTCTGTCCTGAAGCTGGGCTCTCGGGGAAGGATTGGAGTACCGGTGACAACAGTGCCATCAAGTCGTGATTTCAACGCTAAATATGGTCCTCTGGCAACTGTGGGCCAGATTAACTCCAAAAGTAGACGAATTTTGTCTTTATTAAACCTGCCTTTCTATTGCTGATACAAACAGTGGACAGAGCAAAGGCCATGTCTTGGCGTTCAGCTTAGAACATATTTGCATACTTCATTTATCTTATTTTAGTTTTACTTTTTAATTCATATTTTATGTGTATGAGTGTTTGCCTGTATGTATGACAGTGTACAATGTGCATGCCTGGTACCCATGAAGGCCAGAAGAAGACAGCATCCAATTCTAGGGGAACTAGAGTTACAGATAATGCCGCGCAGCCACGTGGGTGCTGGGAACAGAATCTGACTCTTCTGCATGAGCTTCCAGCCCCGCATACTGCCATTTAAATATTACAACAACCTTCACAGGGAGAGATGGGTCTCCCCACTTAACAGATGAGAAAAGCAAGGCAGAAACACATTAACCCACTTGCCTGAAGTCACACAGACAGGGAATGGGAGATCCTCGGGAACCCTTTGCTTGTAAACTACACATTTTACTTTCGGTAGCCACAAATCCATTTTTTTGTTTGTTTGTTTGGTCTTGTTTGACTTTGTTTTTGGTTTTTGATACAGAGTTTCTCTGTATAGCCCTGGCCATCCTGGAACTCACTCTGTAGACCAGGCTGACCTCGAACTCAGAGATCCACCTGCCTCTGCCTCCCCAGTGCTGGGATTAAAGGGGAGCGCCATCCCGCCTGGCACAAATCTATACAGATACAGGTTTTTCTACATAGATATAGACTGTGAGATCTTATGATCTAGCAGAAGGGCATCAAGGAACTGGTCTTAAATAGAGTGAGGCCTGGACTTAGTTCAGGAGGAGAGACAGGCCCCCGGGACAGCTCTTAGCTGGAAAATGTCTATAGCTGCTTTGAACATGAATCGATGGGAAGCAGTTTTCTCTAACCTGTCTATCCAAGACTTCTGTCCTTCAAAGAGATTCATGACATGGCAAGAGGATACATTTGCAAGCCAGACCTGAGTTTGAACTTCAGCTCTGGCACTACCAGTCAGTGACCTTGGACCACCCAAAACTGCAGGATGTTACATCTAAAACCCTGCTGCCAAATGAGAGAATAAGAGGTCTGCCTCTGGGGCTGTTCTGAAGGGTTAACGAGATGGAAAAGAGTTAACACTGGCCTAGAGCTGGCGCTGTATAAGCACAAGTTCCTATGCATACCCTCCCACACATGTTACTGGCTTCCCGATCTTACTTTACAATAACTGAGACACTCATTCCTCAACATTTCTCTCAAAGTGGGAGGAAGCAGGGAGCATGGTGGGAATAATGCCCAGGAAATAACTTCACAGAATACGCCCTGTTCCTACATGGCAACTACATTGGGTTATAAGTAAAATGGTTCTTTTCATGACAACCTAGTGGAAATCTAGAATAGCAGGTGAGCACGAAAGCTCAAAGTACCCGGCCTGTGTTCTCATTCCAGCTTTGCCACTCCCTTTACCTGCTGTGCGGTATTGAGAAATGTCTTAAATTATTTCAACCTCTGCTTCCTCATCTATAAAAATGCCAGTAAGGTGCCAGTAAGGATTAAATGAGTTGGCACATATAAAACACTTAGAAGACACCCTAACACATATTAAGACTCAATAAATGCTGGCAATTGCTGTTATGGCATGCCAGCTCCCTACCGTGTGCTTGTAAGATAAAAGGAAGATGTGGACAGCAAAACTCCACCCATGGAGGCAATACACCATCGGGAACAGCATGTGTTCAAAGCCAGACAGACCCGGCTTCAGTCACATAACCTTAAACGCTTCAACTTCCTTGAAAATGGAGTGGGTGGAATCTCACTGGCCATCTCTGCATAGCTGTTAGCCCACACATAACCATATTGCCTGCCATTAGAGCTTTTACTCTTTGGACTTGTAATGGTTCTTTCTCTTCTGCATATTACAGAGTTCATACTCCGGGGAGGAGCCACATTTCAAGGCATTGCTGACTCGAGACTTAGTAATCCATTAATACTTAACCAGCACTATGGGGATGGGTGGGAGGAGGGCTAAAGAATGGGGACACAAGAGAAGAAAAGAGAACTCGGGACACGAATGGACTTCCAAGACAGCTCACTCCTTCACTGTTACCCAAGGAGCTCAGTCCTTAGAAGACTTCCACTGGTGTGCTAGCATTAATTGCTCAGTAAGAACTATTCCTGCCAAGCTTAGCCTAACATGATGGAAGAGTTACAGTTGATGGTGTAAGACTTTCTTCTGTGTCAGCAGGAGGTGGATGTATTTGAAAAGTCAAGGGATGCTGGGCATGGTGGCACTCAACACCGAGGAGGCAGAGGTAAGTGGATCTCTGTGAGTTCAAGGCCAGTTTGGTCTACATAGAAAGACACCCATCTCAAAAAAAAAAAAAAAAAAAGGAGAAAGGAAGGAAGGAAGGAAGGAAGGAAGGAAGGAAAAAGCAAGCCAGGCATGGAGCCATGTCTATAGCCCCAGCTACTAGGAGAACAAGAAAAGTGAATGAATTGAACCTAAAAGTTTGAGGCCAGCCTGAGCAAGTGGAAGAAAGGAAAGAAGAGGAGAAGAGAAAGAGAAGAGAGGAGAGGAGAGGAGAAAATGGAAAAGAAGTCTTATTGGATCCATCTCAGTGGTGTTTGAGATGGGAAAGATGGTTTAAAGGTGCAGCAAATTTGAAAAGCAAAAGTCCTTTGGTCTCCTTTGCGCATCTCCTCCAAAGCTGTTCTTCCCGAGCACAGAGAACATCTCCAGTGGCTTGTTTTAGTTTTTGCTTGTTTGGACTCAGTGTTTTTGTTGGTGGCGGTAAAGCAAAAACCTTACTTGCCCGGTGCTGGCCTTCAACTCCTGATTTCCTCTTTCTACCCTCTGTGCCACTGTGCCCCCACCGACTCATATCTTATTAACATCCCTAGTGAAGCTCTCAGAAAGTTCTCCAAGGACACTTAAGCTTACCTCAGCCTATACAACATTTGCTGAGTCCCTACTCTGTGCTCCTCTCTTTGCTGGTCACCAAGTTCTAGAACCCTGGGCTTCTGGGATGCTAAGCCACCCGTCTACATACTTGACTGCTCCCCTAGCCCCTTCAGCCATGGTGAAAGGGTTTCTTTCTTCACCTGAGCACATGGATGTCAAGTCTGAAGATAAATCCCCCTGTTTCAGTGACAGCTGGAAGAGGCCTTGGGACTAAACGCAGACTCAAAGGAACAGAAACCGAAATCTGTAACTGAAGGCTTCTCTCCCACCCACCAGTTCCCAAATAACCACCCCAAGGCTTACTATTAATTACAAACTGTTTGTGCCTATTGGTTCAGACTTATTAATAACTAGCTCTTAACCCATTTCTATTATTCTATGTTTTACCATGAGGTTGGTGCCTTGTTACCTCACATTTTTCTTCTCTGGTGGCTGCTGGCGGCTCCCTCAACTCTGCCTTCTTTTTCCCTTTCTCTTTGCTTGGATTTCCTGCCTGTCTCTATTCTGCCTGGCTAGGGTAATAAGACATATTCACAGCATACAGAGGGGCATCCCATGTCAGAAATCACATGTCTGCTTCTAGCAGCATTCCAGTAAAGACATTAAGGTAGAAACCCACTGTCAGTCTTTACCATTCTGTTGTCCTGCCACCTGGAGCTCGTCCGCTGACAAGCTGAATTTAAATCGACAGAGCGGTAAGATGGAAACAGTCTGCATCTTTGACATATGCGCTCTCCACCAGCCCTGGACCCCTACCCAGACTTCAGGGTGGGAATTTAACCTGCCATTTATTTTTAAGCCATGTATGATGTATGGTGGTTTGAATGAGAATGGCCCCCACAAGCTCATATATTTGAATGTTTGTTTACCCATTGGTAGGCTGTTTAGGAAGGATTAGGAGGTGTGGCCTTGTTGGAGGAGGTGTGTCACTGCGGGTGGGCTCTGGGGTTTCAAAAGGCTGTGGTAGGGCTCAGCTTTCTCTCTCTCTCTCTCTCTCTCTCTCTCTCTCTCTCTCTCTTCCTCCCTCTCTCTCTCTCCTTCCCTCCCTCCCTCTGCTTGTCGATCAAGATGAGTTTTTTTTAAAGATTTACTTATTTATTATGTGTACAGCATTCCTTCCATGTGTGCCCGCAGGCCAGAAGGGGGCGCCAGGTCTCATTATAGATGGCTGTGAACCACCATGTGGTTGCTGGGAATTGAACTCAGGACTGGAAGAGTAGCCAGTGCTCTTAACCACTGAGCCATCTCTCCAGCCCTGGAAGGAAAAATTTTTAGCTACTTCTTCAGCATCATGCATGTCTGCCTGTCACCACACTCCCTGCCATGATGGCCGTGGACTCCTCTCTAAAACTATAAGCAAGCCCCTAGTTAATGCTTTCTCTTATAAGTTGCCTTGGTCATGGTGTCTCTTCACAGCAATAGAACAGTAACTAAGACACTGTTTTAGATTCATTTTTTTATGCTTGGGTGGTTGACTTTTGGTTCTGTAAATCAAACCCAGAACCTTACAAATGCTAAGTGTGCCCTGTGTCCTGTCTATCCATGAATAACACCCCACACCCTGTTCTCAGGCTTTATGACACCAGGGGCAATTTCTCACTAGTACAACCTACAAGACAAAGTTCTCAGCCTGTGGGAGCTGAGCCTCCAATTCTGATAAGAATACAGCAGGTTTAAGCTGTCCCTGCCTTGTGGACAAAGCAGGAAAGGCAGCTGGGATTGGGGCTGTAACTCCATGACGGAACACTTGTTTACCATTGGTGAGGCCCTGAACTGGATTCCCAGTACTGCACCAAGCTGAAGAACTGCAAGGCCAGCCACTAGGAGACTGAAGCAGGAGGACTGCAGGACTCACTGGGCTACAGAATTAGTTCAAGGCCAGCTTGGGTGACTTAGGGAGACAGTGTCTCAAAATTAATGGTATGAAAAGAGAGCTGGATGGAGGCCGGAAGAGCTCAGCAGCTAGGAGTGCATACTACTCCTCGGAGGATCTGAGTGGACTCCCAGCATTCCCATCATCATCAGGCAACTTGGGACTCCTCTAACTCCGGCTCCAGGAGATCTGATGCTTCTGACCCCTGGGGGCACCTGCACACACATGTCACACACTCACACAGACGTATACATATGTGTATACTCATGTGATTAAAGGTAAGATAAGCCAGGTGTGGTGGTGCATGCCTTTAATCCCAGCACTCGGGAGGCCGAGGCAGATGGATCTCTGTGAGTTTGAGGCCAGCCTGGTCTAAAAAGCAAGTTCCAGGACAGTCAAGGCCACAGAGAAACCCTGTCTTCAAGGGGAAAAAAAAAGTAAAATAAGCTGGATGTGGTGGTGCATGTCTTAATCCCAGCACTTGGAAAGCAGAAGCAGATGGACCTCTGAGTCTGAGGCCAGCATGGTCTACGTAACAAGCTGTAAGACAGCCCGACTATATAATAAAGAGATATTTCCTCAATTTTTTTAAATATAGCAAACAAAATATTAGAAAGAGAAAAGGAGAGAGATAGAGAGATGGAGAGGGAATGAGTGGGAAGGAGGGAGAGGAAGAGAAAGATATGTGCACATAAGCAGAGGATATTATAACGAGTGCTCACCTAGCATGCATGAGACCCTACATTCAGTCCTTACTAATGTGTAGCTATGAAGCCCTAGCTGGCCTGAAACTCACTAAACAGATCAGGCTGATCTCAAACTTGCAGGAATCCTCCTGTCTCTGCCTCTGGAATATTGAGATTACAGTGTGGGCCATCAAACAATGTCTATTACATCTGGGACCCCATTCCAGAGGCTACGTACACCCACCTTAATTCGGACTCTCTGGAAACCACACTTAGGGACACACCAAAGGCATGCCCTAGGTGACACTTTTCTTTCCTCCTTTCTTTTCTTTTCGGATTTATTTTCTTTTGATGAGTGTTTCACCTGCTTGCTTGCATGTGCACCGGGTGCACGCCTGGAGCCTGGAGATGTGAGAAGAGGGTGTGCAATACCTGGGAACTGGAGTTAAGGATAATGTGAGTCAACAAGGGGAAGCTGGGGAATGAACCCAGGTCCTCTGCAGGAGCAGTGAGTGCTCTTAGGTGCTGAGCCTTTTTCTCTGGCCCACCCCCAGATGCCTCTTAATCTACTCAAGTTGGCAACAGGATTAATGACTGCATGTGACAAGGAGTGTGCGTGCATGTGTAATAGGGCAAGTTTGCATCTTCATAGGAATTCAGACTACAGTTATCCCTCCTCCAGGTAGGCTTGAGAAGAAGCTGCTGGGGTTAACTGTTAACATCATCATCATCATCATCATCATCATCATAGGGGGTTTCAAGACAACCTTTTTCTGTGTGGTCCTTGGCTGTCTTGGAATTCACTCTGTAGCCTAGGCTGGCTGCATAACCTAATCCACTTGCCTCTGCCTCAGGAGTGCTAGAATTAAAGGAGTGCGCCACCCGAGCTTGGTGTAACCCAATTATTTTACATATGTAATATGTAAAAAACCATTGTGCCTGCATGGTGGTGATAGCCAAGTGAGATGGGTATTGGGGAAGAGATTCAGAGAAAACAAATGAGAAGCTCTTCAGGGGACAGAATGAGAAATGAATACATTTCTCAGCAAACCTGTTGAGAAAAAGAGCCGACTCCTAATCACTGTTCCCGTTGGCTGTAAAAGCAGAGTGAACTAGTAAACACCTTGAGCCTTACTAAAACAGGACTGGGTGGTAACTTCTTGTACAGCAGCCATTGCTGCACTCTCTTGGTTTCGAATCCAAACCCAGCCTCTCCGGCAGCAGCTACAGCTTTTTGTAAAGTCTTCACTTACTCCGTGTGAAGTAAGACGATACGTCTAACTAGTTAACACAGTTTCAGATGGCTATTCCATGTGCTGACTTGACATGAAAGCCTCACACTGCTATTTCCTTTGTGCAGAAACATTAAGGCCTCTGGCACGTTTTAGTCTTGAGTGGGAAATGACCATCCCTAAAACACGAAGTGGCTTTCAGAGTACTTCTCTTTTCCACTCAAGTTACTTCTGCCAACAACTCATTTTTCCATGCGCATTATAATATGAAGTCCCCACCACCGTAGCTCTCTGCCAGTCTGGCCAATTTCTTTTAGCAACTCATTGAAAAATGGGGGACAGGACTCAATATTATGACAGCCAGCCAAATGTCCCCACATACCCATAGATGGCAACCTCGAAGGTTTGTGGGATTTCCCTAATGATTAGATAGACTGATTTCCAGCAAGATCAAATTAGCCCTGTCAAAGCACAATTGAGAGTTCTGAGTGAGCGTCAGGAGCAGAACTGCCCACAACTCTAGACTTTCTCAGACATTGACCGGCACTGAAAACTGAAAGCCAGACCCACACCAGCCCTCACTGACTCCCTCTGTCCATGCAGATGGAGAAAGTCCAGGAGCCCCTCCCTCTCCCTGAAGGTCATGTATAACCTTTGGCCACTGTTGGGCAGCCCAGAGAAAAGACCTAGATTCAGGGAAGTAGGTTTTAAACTTGGTCCC
Source organism: Chionomys nivalis (assembly GCF_950005125.1). Lineage (NCBI taxonomy): Eukaryota > Metazoa > Chordata > Mammalia > Rodentia > Cricetidae > Chionomys > Chionomys nivalis. The sequence continues at coordinate 144,293,212 of NC_080086.1, forward strand.
GCCCCTGTGTAAGCTTAAAGAAACGACTGTCTTCCTCTGGGCCCTGACTGGTAAACAGAATGCAATCTCGACTCTGGGTCACGGCCAGCCAAAGACATTGAAAGAATTGAGTTTTTAGAATGTCCCAGCCAGGTATTCTATGACTCCTAACTCTGTCATATTTCTGATTTCTGTCTTCCAGAAAGAACTAACTAGGTTCTCAAAGAGCCACGGGGGTGTGGACATGCCACCAACGAACACAGCAGTAGGAAAATCTTCAGGGGACAAGCCCCTGTGCCTGCACATAGAAATGGAAGAAAATGCCTTTATGACCTTAGAGGATCAAGACTGAGGTGGAGCAGAGTCTCAGCTCAAGCGGATGGTGTTGGTAGACGGTTCATTTTCACGTGTTTGTATCTGAATCCCGGTAAGATTCTGTGTCTGCTAAACAATGACTAGTCCAGGAGGGTCCCCACTAGGCCTGGGTAGAACTTTTCTGCAGAGGCTAACCTGGAAAGTAAGCGGTCCAGGTGGGAACCTGCACGGAAGAGGGAGTGGGGCAGCCATGTCTCCAGGTGAACCTGGGAAGACCGCATGGACATGGGCATGCACCTTACCCAAGACTGGGACTGATCGGTCCAAGCTCTACAGCCTCCCATCTGTTGCCCACAGTTTGCCCAGTCCCTTCTGAGTTTCTGTGGTGGCTAGGTTAGCTTAGGCCTTTCTCCTCATCCGGGCTGACAAGAACCAAACTCTCTGGAACACTCAAATGTGTCGGGATGACCCCTCCAAATCCGAAAGGCACAATGCAGCGGGAGTGGTCTGAGATCTCCGGCCTCTGGTGACACAAGAGACCGACACTCATGCTGGCGACAGGTTCTACTGTTACCTCCTTCTCCAAGGACACCAGGGCACACTTCATCCGCAGTGACCGCCACAGATTGGGTTAACTGCAAGCTCACGCCACAGACAAATGCAAAGCGACAAGGGCCCCTCCGCTCAGGCACAGCTCACAGCGGTGAGAGCCAAGCAGCCCAGAGGTGCGCATTCCGGGCAAAGGCGAGCGGGTGGCCTGGGCAGCAGGGGCGGCAGAGGCGGGGAGTGCACCCAGGAGAGGGAATTCCATTCTGACGCTTGGTATTTGTTGGGAGGAAATTCGACCCTCCAGGAGCAGTGGGCTGGTGTCTGCGCCCTTTCCTGTCTGGGCTTAAAAAGGAATTCTCCATCTGCCGAGAAAAACTCGCGCGGCGGGATCCAATCCCTCTGAGTTGTGGGGAGTCCTGCAGACACCTTGACCCCCCAAGGTCCTAATCCTGAACTGCTCTTTCCGCGCCAGACGTCTGTGCCCGCAGCCCATTCCCTCTCGCGATCTACCAAGGCGATACTCTGCCAAGTTCAGATATACAAGCCTCTTTTCAACTCTGTGCATTTTGTGTAGACAGACCACCACACACGAAGACACGGTCGGTCTGATATCGTCAGAATCAAAGAAAAGACACTAGTATTCTCCTGGCTTAGCGTGCAATTATTTCTGTGTTCTTTTTCTTGAGGGGACAGGAGCGATAAAACCTTTTTGGAAACAATTTGTCGTTTCTAAGTTTAGTTATTCAGTTTGTCTTCGTAATGTTACTTCTTGAAATGTTTTTCTCCTACACAATGCGTTGAAGAATATTTTTTAAAAGAATACTTATATTGCTTTGGTTAAAAAGGAAAAAAAAAAGGAAAACAACCCAACAATATAGGGACATAAAAACAGTTGAATGAAGCCACAGTGCACATAGAATTCTCAAGACACAAAGGAGATCCACTCACCGGCAAACACGACTAAGCTCTCTAAAGATGAAGCAGTTAAGTTACAAAAGCCATCTGTGCCCACATTTGCTAGAGTGGAGGGGAAACTGTTCTGCAGCTAATCAGATGGGGTCGGCGACTTCGGAGGAGATCATGTAGCGACCATGTATATTCCATGTTCACGTTGCTTTGGGATGACAGGGGAGTGTGTGTGGCATAGTTGATCTCTTTCTAAATGAGCGTGTATTAGTTCATTCCTTCCTCCTACGCAAAGCAGAGATTAAGAAGTCAGATGCCTTCCATCCCGACCAGCAGATTGCTATCACTGTCCACTCTCTGATCTTCCCATTTCCGTGTTCATCCCTCAACTTCTTCTCCTCCCTGTTCAGTATCCAAGAAAGCTGCAGGCTTTAATGTCTACTGCAGGTTTCCTGGTTTATATATACATGTCTTCCTAAGTCCTGCGACCCTAAAGAATGAAAGAAGCAAGAGTTAGTTATTCTGTTCATTCGATTTATTTCCTTTTCTTTCTTTCTTTCTTTCTTTCTTTCTTTCTTTCTTTCTTTCTTTCTTTCTTTCTTTCTTTTTCTTCCTGTAATGGAGGTTTGTTTGCTTGTTTTTTTAACATTTTATTTTTAGGGTCTGAAGAGATGGTTCAGTAGTTAGGAGACTGTTCTAGCAGAACACTAAGTGTCTCATTATCACCAATAACACACACACACATTTAAAAATAAAATCTTGTTTGTTTTTGTTTGTTTGTTTTTGAGACAGGGTTTCTCTGTGTAGTCCTGGATGTCTTGGAACTCTCTGTAGACCAGGCTGGCCTCAAACTCAGAGATCCACCTGCCTGTCTCTGCCTCTCAAGTGCTGGGATTAAAGGCATGCACCACCACTGCCTGGTATAGAATTGTCTTTAAATGTTTATTTTTATTATTTTTAATTGTGGGTCTATGCATATAAATGCAGTTGCCCACATTGGCCAGAGGAGTTGTATCCCCTGGAACTGAAGCTAGGCAGTTGTCAGCTGCCAGACATGGATAACAGGAACAGAGCTCAAATACTCTGCAAGGGCAGTTCACATTCTTTTTGTTTTGTTGGTTGTAGTTTTTGTTTGTTTGTTTTGTTTTTGTTGTTGTTGTTGTTTTTCAAGACAGGGTTTCTTTGTGTAACAGTCCTGGCAGTCCTGGAACTCATTTGTAGCTTTGAAGACCAGGCTGGCTTTGAACTCGAAGAGATGAGCCTTCCTCTGCCTTAGGAGTGCTGGGATTACAGGCGTGTGCTATTACCTGCAATTCATGCTCTTAACCACGGAGTCATGTCTGCAGACCAGGTGCTCAAGTCATCTAAATGAAAATATGATGTTTTTGCCTTTTGGAAGCTTTCTAAGTTGTTTATTTCCTTTTTTGTTCTTCATGTTTTGGACTTTTAAAATACTTATTTATTTAGTTGCTTGTATATGTGCCGGAGTTGAATTTCATGTGTATGTGTATCGTATGGATGCCGTGTCTTCTGAGGATAGAACATTGTAAGATGCCATTGGAGTGCTGGGAACTAAACCCAGGTCCTCAGCAAAAAGCAGTAGTCATTCTTAACCTCTGAGCTTTCCCACCAGCCCTTTTATGTGTTTGTTTTGCAGGGCTTGGATCCATCACAGATCCCATGCATGCTAGGTGAGTAGTAATTGAGCCACACCCCAGCCCGGTCTCACTCCTGGACTGCCTGTCCTCTGCCTGTAATTACTGTCTTGCGGTGCAGCAAACCAAGAGAGTGGATCTTTTTGTTTGTTTGGTTTTGTTTTTGGTTTTTCGAGACAGTGTTTCCCTGTAGCTTTGGAGCTGTCCTGGAACTCGCTCTGTAGACCAGGCTGGTCCTGAACTCACAGAGATCCACCAGCCTCTGTCTCCCAAGTGTTTGGATTAAAGGCGTGCGCCACCACCGCCCAGCAAGAGTGGATCTTTAAAACATCATTTTCCTCCTATTCAGTCTCAAAAGACTTCACGTCTCATGGAGGAACTAAACTGAGAAGCTGGAGATTTCTAGGGCTGTGAATGGGCGTAGGAAGGGAGGATTCTGGGAAAGAAGCTGGAAAGGGTAATAGGACTGGACACGTGGGCTGTTGTTCCGGGATTGTTTACATCAGTTTGGATGTCATTCTGAAAACCTGAACTCAGGAGGCTGAAGAAATGGCAGCTAAGAACTTGGACTTCTTAGAAGACCCAGATATGTCTCCCAGCACCCCCATGGAGGTGTACAACCATCTGCACCCCTAGTGTCAAGGGATCTAGTGTCCTCTTTTGCCCTCCAGAGACACCAAGTGAGTATATGCGGTGCCCACCTGTACTGGAAGATAATAGTAATAATGATGATGATGATGATAAATCTTATTTTTAAAAAAAAGCTGGGTTTGGTGGAACATGCTTTCAACCCCAGCACTTGAGTGGCAGGTGCAGATGCAGGTGGAGGTCTACAAAACAAACTCCAGGACAGCCAGGGCTGTTATACAGAGAAACCCTATCTCAAAAAATCTTAAATAAAAAACAACCTTGAGTTCAGTTTAAACTCTGAGAATGAACACAGCCACACTTCAATCACACAGAGAGGATAAGGGTTGTATGAATGTTTAAAATATTTATATATTGGGATCGTCAAGACGGATCAGTGCATAAGGCCCTCGCTGCCAAAACTGACAACCTGAGCGGCCCACGTGATGTTAGGAGAGAAAGTAGTCCTGAAATTTGCCCTCTGACCTTCGCACATACGTACCCATACAAACACACACACACACACACACATAAAAATGTAACAAAGGCAGCTGGGTGTGGTGGCACATACCTTTGATCCCAATATTCATGAGGCACAGCCAGGCAGATCTCTGTAAATTCAAAATCAGGACTACATAGTGAGTTCCAAGCTAACCAAAGCTACACAGTGATACCCTGTCTCAAAATAGAAGAAAAAAGTAGAGCTGAAGAGATGGCTCAGAAGGTAAGAGCACTAGCTGCTTTTTCAGAGGTCTTGAGTTCAAGTCCCAGCAACCATGGTGGCTTACAACCAACCATCCATAATGAGATTTGGTGCCCATATTCTAGTGTGCAGGTAGAATATTGTATACATAATAAATAAATAATTTTTAATTATATTCATATATATAAATGGCATTCAGTAGCAATAAACAGGAAGAATCTACCCCCCTCACCAAGAGACCTGATGTAGCATTTTGCTTTTTTTTTTTTTTTAATTTGTTTGTTCTGTTTTGGTGAGGGAGGTATTTTTGTTTTTTATTAAAGGCATGTGCCACTACAGTGTGGTTCTTACACACACACACACACACACACACACACACACACACCATGTTTTCTTCAGGTATGGAGATTGCTCAGTGGCTAGGGTTGCTTTTTGCTCTTGCAGAGGACCAGCTTGCAATTCCTAGCACCCACAAGGAAGCTCCAAATCATCTTTAATTTCAGTTCCATGGGATCTGACTGACATTCTCTTATGGTTTCTGTGGGCATGCACACGGCGCACATGCATGCAGGCAAAACATTCGTACACATACAGCTTTAAAAAGCAACTAAAAATATTTTTTAAGCATGTTTCCTTGGGTTCTCTAAATACTCTAGGCTCACACTCACAATGTAACTTAAGCTTTTTCACAGGCTCATTCCCCATCCTCCCAATCTGAGTTCCAATCTTGACTCCACCATAGTAGCCCATGACTCTAGTCACCATCTTTAACTTCTGGGGCTTCACATTCACCCTCTCTGGCCTACAGGTTACAGCGCTGCTCACAACAGCAGGCAGCTGATGGCGATGCTGCTGGAGCTCAAGGAATGGTGTGAGGGAGGCTCTTGCTGAGGAAGGCGCTTGCTAAGTGAGACACAACTTCACGTTCTCTTTCAGATCCCTGGAAAAGCCCATCCTTCTCGATTCTCCTTTCCTTTCCTTTTGTTTTTTTTTTTAATTTTTTATTTTTATTTTTTATTGATATTTATTGAGCTCTACATTTTTTTCGGCTCCTCTCCCTGACTCTCCCCTCCCCTTCAACCCTCCCCCAAGGTCCCCATGCTCCCGACTTACTCAGGAGATCTTGTCTTTTTCTACTTCCCCAATTCTCCTCTCCTGATATCCCTGTTGCTCTCGATCCTCCCAACATTCATCGAGGTGATTCTTAGTGTAGCGCCCCCTAGGTGTTGGCCTCCTCCCTTCCTATCCACTGAGATGCAAAAACTAACTGCTGTCTAACGAACAAAGGGAATCCGGGGCTCTGTTCTCTCCTGGAGGTATTATTGGATGGAGGGGGCTAAACCTTTGCTGATGAGCATTTCTATTTTTATTTGTTTATTTTATGTGCATGAGTACTTTTTGCCTGTACATTTTTGTCTGCACACTGTGGGCCAGAAGAGGGTGTGGGATCTCCTGAGACAGAGTTACAGACAGTTGTGAGCCACCATATGAACAACTCAGCTCCTCTATAAAAGCAGTCAGTGCTCTTAACTGCTGGGCCGTCTGTCCAGAACTGGCTATATATTTTCTTTTTTTTTTTTTTTTTTTTTTTTTGGTTTTTCGAGACAGGGTTTCTCTGTGGTCTGGAGCTAGCTCTTGTAGACCAGGCTGGTCTCTAACTCACAGAAATCCGCCTGCCTCTGCCTCCCAAGTGCTGGGATTAAAGGCGTGCGCCACCACCGCCCGGCTGGCTATATATTTTCTATGGCATAAAATTCACTCATTTCAAGTGGAATAGTCCATGTTTTTTTGGTCCCGTGATGGTACAACCACACCAAAAAAAAAAAAAAAATCCATTTTGGACTACCTTCACCCTTCCAGTGAGGTCCTTTGTGATCTCTATAGCAAATCTCCCTTCCCATTTTCAGATGTCTCTGTTCTTTTACCTATAAATTACCTTTTTTCCCCCCTGGATTTTCAAGACAGGGTCTCTCTGTGTAGCTCTGGCTGTCCTAGAACTCATTCTGTAGACAAGTCTGTCCTCAAACTCACAGAGACCCTCCTACCTCTGCCTCCTGAGTTCTGGGATTCAAGGGGTGCACCACCACTGCCTGGCATTTCTGAATATTTTTTTTTGGTAGTTGTAATCATACAATGGTTGCTCTTTTATTCCAGCCTTTATCTCCTAGCATATTTTTGAGGTTTAGCCACATGTAATACATATCAGCATTTCATTACTTTACCACCTGTGAAATCAGAGCAAGTTTCCTTGTCATGTTTATAAAATTAACAACATATAAAATATTGAGAATACTGAATTTGGTCTAGATATTAGGGATATGACACAGCTGTTGACAGAGGTTTCTGTCTCACCCGATCCCACAGACATTAAGTCCCAAAAAACACACAGAGGTCTATATTAGTTATAAACTGGTTGGCCTATTAGCTCAGGCTTCTTATTAACTCTTATATCTTACATCTTAACCCATAATTCTTGCCTGTGTTAGCCACGTGGCTTGGTACCTTTTATCAGAGAGGCATTCTCATCTTGCTTCCTCTGCATCTGGGTGATGACTGCAGACTGACTCTTTCCTCTTCCCAGAATTCTCCTGGTCTCCTTGCCCCACCTCTATTTCCTGCCTGGTCGCCCCACCTGTACTTCCTGCCTAGCTATTGGTCAATCAGCCTTTTATTAAAATATGAGTGACAACTCTTTACAAAGTACCAGACCATTGTCCCATAGCACATCGCTCAGCTGGCAGTGATTGACGAGCATTCCGGAGACTCTGGGTTGGAACCCGAGCACTGAATAAACCCATTGTGGTGACACCAACTGTAAATCCCAGCACTCAGGAGGTGGGGGCAGGAGGATCAGAAGTCCAAAGGTCATGGATGAGCAAGATGGCTGATCCAGTAAATATGTCTGCTGCCAAGCGTGATGACCCGGATTTGATCTCTGATTCGCACAGAATGGAATGAGAGAACCAACTCCCACAAATTGTCCACTGACCTCTACACTGATGTCAGACCGTGTGCATGCCCCTCCTCCAACAAATAAATAATGAAAGCGTACAAAGGTCATCGAGGTCATCCTCAGCCGCACAAAGAGTTCAAGGGCAGCCTGAGAAATTTGAGACCAAAACATGAAAATAATGGGCTTAGTGACACACTCCCCAGCACACAAGAAGCAGAGGCGGTCAGATCTCTGGGAGTGAGAGGCCAGCCTGACCGAAATAGTGAGTTTCAGGCTGCATAATGGGACTGTACCTCAAAAACTATGGTAATAATAAATTAAATAAAAATAAGTAAATGAATAAAATGAAATAAATGAATTACCTAGTTGTTGTTGTATCTAAGTCCTTGAGGGCCTGAGTTAAGTGCTTTATCTGAATCATAAAATTCAGATCTCACAACAGCCTTATGGGCTGATTAGGTGAAAGTGTTATATCTGTTTTCAGTCTGAGTAAACTAAACTGTACAGCTATGAACCAACGTGCCCAAAGTCACAAAGCAAGCAGGAGGCTCAAGTTGTTTTTGTTTTGTTGTTTTTCAAGACAAGGTTTCTCTGTGGAACTCTAGCTGCCCTGGAACTCACTCAGTAGACCAGGCTGGACTCAAACTCAGAGATCCACCTGCTTCTGCCTCCTGAGTGCTGAAATTAAGGGCCTGAGCCACCCACTGCCCAGGATGGGAACTTGAATTTTGAGTCTTGACTCTAGAACCGAAACCAGAATCCTTTGTTCTTCAACAAAGTGGATGATCCTGTGTTTCATTCCTTTCTAACATCTCAGAGTGTTGATATTTGGTTTTCTGAGACAGGGTCTAGTTTTTTAACATAGGCAGACCTTGAATTTATGACAAACCTCTTACCATGGCCTCCCAAGTCCTGGAATTACAGATGTGAGCCTCAGCTTTCTCAGCCCACTGTGGATTTTTATGTTGGTATATGGAAATGCATGATAAATAGCAGTGAGACTGGACTGTGGCACACCTGAGGTCTGTTCTCTAGGAAGATTACACTGGGAAAAGCAGCAGACTGTCTCTCAAGCAAGACTATCAAGACCCTGGGTTGGGAAGTAGCAAGAGATTATCCATCCCTTTGTTTTGCTGATCTCCGGGCAGCATCTCTGAGGTTTCATGGTGAACCTCAGGCCGCACATTGACTCCAACAAGCTTGTTGGGGATGTGTTATTATTACAGTACATCATAATTTGTGTCAAACGTGAGTACCGAAGTATCCTGCACTCTAAACCCAGCCTCTGACTTCTGAGACACAGAAACCCACCCTCAGCAGTCCTAGGATGGGTACCAGGAGTGAAGACCACACCCCACTCCACTGAGGGGATCACAGGAGGTGACCTCAAATTTCAATTATGGTGTAGAAGTGAGACACTGAGGCTCCAGTCCCCTGACAAGACTGAGGAGAAGCAAAGATCCCATGCTACTTCAAAAGCAGGGAACACAGTCACAGGCCTCTTACTGATAGTACCTTACTGACAGCCTGCAACATCCTCACCCAGGGCCCATAAACATCCCAGCATTGCTTACTTGACCAATAAGAGTAAATGTTTGGGTATTTGTTAAACAACAGGATAGTGGCTCTCCTTGGGGTAGCAAGGAACTGGTTTTGTTCTCTTTCTCTGGTATTGCACCTACCCATGTCTTCACTTTGTGGTATTTTCTTGACTCTATGTTTGGTTTTGCACATACTGCTTCAATAAAATTTATTCAAAACACATAGCTAAAATAAATATTTAGAACATAAACATCACGTATAGCACCTGGCATGGCAAGGTCTCATTTGAGACAAACTCACAGTGCAAATCCATGTTGCATCATGGAGCTTCCCTTACAGATTAGAAGTCCTAGCCTAGTCTACAAGGTGAAATCCAGGGCAGAGAAACCCTGTCTCAAAAATCAAAAACAAAACAAAACAAAAAAACAAAAAAAAAAAAAAAGAGGGGGGAGGAAAAGAGAAAAAAAGAAAAGAAGGAAGAAATAGAAAGAAAGAAAGAAAGAAAGAAAGAAAGAAAGAAAGAAAGAAAGAAAGAAAGAAAGAAAGAAAGAAAGAAAGGAAATCCTGTGCTTGCCAAGGGTTCTGGCTCCTAGTGAAGTCATGGAGCTGGGAGCCAAGGACGGCTGCAAAGAAGAACAGGCAGAAGGTGAGTCATGATGTCCACTCTGCCATGACCATGTGCCAAATCTAGAGCATCCCTCTGTGATCAGTGCAGATGCCCTGAGGCTTGGAGGCAGATTTCTGCGAGTCTGGTCCAGACCTTGGGGATTTCTTCAGGTCCACACTCTGCGCTTTGCAGAACTTGGGTCTCTTGTCCAGCCCTTCCAGCTGGCATCATCGGTCCTCTAGGAACTTCACAGCCACTGCACTCTGGAACCCCTACCCCAAGGGATGATACCTTCTCTCCTGCACCCCCCCAAAAACAAAAGATCTTCATCACCATTGGATATCTCCCTAAGATGGGACTGAGGGTGGCAGAGAATCAGAAATGCGGAGCAGCGCCGCTTCCTCTTATCCTGGCCCTGAAAACAAATAAAATCACAGACAGAAAGTTCCCGTGGGGCCCCCTGCACCATTCCCTGTTGTAGGCTTCCCCTGTAGTCCCAATGCCCAGCAGCTGAGAAAAAGGGTCTGTCACCCAACAGGGAAGACTTTGCTTTAGTCACTGACCTCTGACTCAGTTTCCTCATCTGTGAAATGGATGCAACACCAGTACACATCTCAGAGAAGCTGGTGGGGGGATGGTGCCCTCTGAGAAGATTTAAAACGGGCTAGAGTGAGAGCTGAGCTATTAGGAAGCTTATTGTTCTTCCACAGGACCCAGGTTTGGCTCCCAGAACCCATGATGGGAGCTCATGACTGCTTGCAACTCCAGCTCAGAGGGATCCCATGTCCTCTTCTGGCCTCTGTGGGCATTCAGGACATATACACATACTCACACACACACACACACACATATAAATAAAAGCAATAAAAATCTTAAGGAAGAAAAAGAAGCAACAAATTACAGCATCTGGTACACAGTAGGAGCTCAACCAACCTTCCTTCACCCTGCATCTATATCCAGATGGCACTGGTCTCCAGCATCCATCCACCCTCCACCACCCTCCAGCCCACCAGGAACAAGCTCTTTCAGTCTGCCAAACTTAGAGGTACCACTAAGGTCCACCACCAGCACCCCAGCCTCCTCTGCCCACCTTCCCACACCCCACACCTCCCATCTCCTGTCATACTGTCTCCTCACCATCCCGGTTTCTCATGTCATTCTCCACAGGATCATTTATCCAGGGCTGTCATCCCTTTTCTCTCTCACAGGAATCCACGCATGCACAGGCAAATGGTGACAGACCCTGAGGGAAAAGACCTCCCTAAAGGTCTGCTGCTCAGAGGCGTGGGTCTACCTCCTTGTGGCCTACCTTCAGCTTCAACTTCTCTCTCAGAGTCCTCAGCCCTGCCCCCAGTCCTGCAGCTGGGAGTGTTATAAAGCAGCCCCCACACCCCCGCCCGTCCTACTCAGAGGCCATATTCACCCTAGCGGTGGTGACAGGTTGATGACTCCTATAACAGGCCCCTTTCCTCTTCTGGGGGTTCCTGCCTGTATGGAGCCTGGTGGAGGGGCCACCAGCAGGGCCGGAAACCTGTGAAGACCGTCTCTGGCTGCCACTGAGTTCTGTTACCAGTATGGATGTTTTTCTGCAGTTACAGCCTTCCCTCCTCCATTAGGTCTCTCATGCCCCTCTGGTAGTAAATGCCCGGCATATGCACTACATTTCCTATAACTTACGATCATCAGAAAATCTTCTATTCATAGATCCGCTGCTGATGAGGAATCTGGCCCTGAGGCCAGTTCAAACGGACGTTTCTAGAGAATGGCTCCATACTTAGTGCAGAGAAGCCCATCTCCTCAACAGCTGTCCTCCTTTTAAAAACATAGTTTGTTACTTTATTTTTTTAAATGAAGGATATACGTGTGAGGGATGTCCACATGAGTGCAGTGCCAGAGGAGGCCAGGCCAGGCTGTGAGTTTCCTCAAGCTGGACTCACAGGAAGTTGTGAGCCACCAGAAGTAGGTGGTAGATGCAGAACTCTGATCCTCTCTACAAGACTAGCATGTGCTCATAACCACTGGGCCATCGTCTCTAGCTGTCATCCTGGCTACTGTCTCCACCCAGCAAGCTCACACAGGATAGAGGAAATTAGTAACTGAAATACGGACCCTGGGGCACAGTGTTAGGTCACATGGGTCACATGCTTAGTATGCACAAAAGCCATGGCTTAATTCTCAGCACAGGAGGGGGCAATCCTAATGTCATCTCCTGTTGCAAAATGACCTTGGGCAAGTTCCTTTACCTGGCTGAGCCGTGGTTTTCTTTCCCCATCTAAGAGATGGAGATGATTATAAATTGGAATTGGTATTAATTAATTAATTTTTCATTTTTGTTTTTGATTTTTCGAGACAGGGTTTCTCTGTGTAACAGTTCTAGTTGTCCTGGAACTCGCTTTGTAGACCAAGCTGGTCTCAAACTCACAGAGATCTACCTGCCTCTGCCTCCCGAGTGCTGGGATTAAAGGTGTGCGCCACCACCACCCAGCTAAATCACAGTTGTTAGGCAGATTAAATTAGTTAGCATTCATAATGTGATTAGCTTTAAGTACTCAGTGACTTTTGTTGAATATCAAAGGACAGCATCTCAATACCCTGATTCCAAAATGTGTCCTGCTGGTGCAAAATACCTATACCTATACCTATACATATGTATATAAATGTGTGTGTGTAAAACTTAACCTTTATGTTTCTTTGTGTTATTACTAATATTCAAGCCTACTAGAACTGCCTTTGTGAACTAGCCAACCATTCTCAATTCTTACTGCTTTTCCTGGGGATAATCAAAAGGAGAAGTCAAAAAGAGAAAAAAAGATACTCATTGAGAAGGAAATGATAGCATACGCCTTTAATCCCAGCACTCAGGAGATAAAGGCAGGTGCATCTCTGCAAGTTAGAGACCAGCCTGATCTAAATAGTGAGTTCCAGGACAGCCAGAGCTACACAGTGAGACCTTGTCTTAAAAACGAAACAAAACAAGCAAACAAAAAACAGTGATGGCTACAGTAAAATTCTTATTGTTTTCAATTTTTTTAAAAATTATTTTCAATTATATGTATAGATGTCTGTGTGTGAATACGTGCATATGACTGCAGGTGCCAGAGGCCAGAGGTATCAAATCCTGTGGAACTGGAATTGCAGGTGTTTGTGAGCTGCCTGACATGGGTGTTGGGAACTGAACTCCAGTCCTCCAGGAAGGCAGAAAGTGCTCTTAAATGCTGAGACATCTCTCTAGGTCTATAAAATTATGATTTTACAAATTATTTTCCATCATTATGGAAGGCAAGTTTTATTGTTGTTTTGAGTTTTTGTTTCTGTTTTTTTTTGTTTTTGTTTTTGTTTTTGTTTTTCTAGACAGGGTTTCTTTGTGTAGCTCTGGAGCCTGTCCTGGAACTGTCTCTGTAAACCAGGATGGCCCAGACTCATAAAAATCCACCTACCTCTGCCTGTCAAGTGCTGGTATTAAAGACACCACCATCTAGCTAAGAGTTAAATTTTATTTTAGAAGTTATGACAATGTCTAGTGGTGGTGACACACATCTTAAATCCCAATGCTTGGGAGGCTGAGGCAGGTAGATCTCTATGAGTTCAAGGCTAGCCTGGTCTACAGAGTGAGTGCCAGGACAGTCAAAAACACACAGAGAAATCCTGTCTTGAAAAACTAACCAGGGTTCAGGTGGTGGTGGTGCACACCTTTAATCCCAGCACTCGGGAGGCAGAAGCAGGTGGATCTCTGTGAGTTTGAGGCTAGCCTGGTCTACAAGAGCTAGCTCCAGGACAGGCTCCAAAGCTACAGAGAAACCCTGTCTTAAAAACCCCAAAAAAGAAAGAAAAAAAGAAAAAAAGAAAGAAAGAAAGAAAGAAAGAAAGAAAGAAAGAAAGAAAGAAAGAAAGAAAGAGGAAAGGAAAGGAAAAAGAAAAAAAGAAAAACCAATGGGGGGGGGAAGCTATTACAAACTCACTCCCTGATTACAAAAGGCTGAACAAAGCCCGTGTGAGAGCTGGGTGGTGGTGGAGCACTCTTTTAATCCTAGCACTCCGGAGGCAGAGACAGGTGGGTCTCTGTGAGTTCAAGATCAGTCTGGTCTACAGAGTGAGTGCCAAGACATGCTCCAGAGCTACAAAGCAACCCTATCTGGAAAAACAACAACAACAAAAGCCCCTGTGAGAAGTGCTTAGTGAGAGTCAAGAGGAATGGTTTTTGGAACTGGGGTTGGGGGATATTTGCAGAGCTGTAGAACCTGTATGTGCTAACAACAACACACCCAAAGATGTGCAATAGACTTTCCATTCACAGACACTTACTCACAGAGGCGCAGGAATGGCTGGACGATTCGATAGCATCCTCAAGCATGTTGTACTCAACATTACAGGAAAAGGTAAAACCTGCCTGCTTCTCAGTGTTTACCCTAAACAAACTCACCAACACCTTTATCCTGGATTCAGAATAAATCTAAAAGTATAGATTGCATGCCCAGGAAGCTATATGCTTAGTCAAAGCTTTAAGAAAGGTATTGCAATAGATGTTCAAGGCAGCCCTAGGGAGGTTTTCTGTTCCTGGCTAGAGAGCTCTCTAAGCCTCTATGAAGATCCCACCAGACATGTCTGCCTCACAGAGGCTGGCACTGATGGTTCCCAACCAGAAGCAACTCTTGCCCCGCAGTGGACACCTGACAATGTCTGAAGACATCTTTTGTCCTCACAGCTGACATTAATAGGTAGACTCCAAAGATACAACTACATAAATACACAGGGCCAGCCTTTCCAGCAAAGGAAGCCATCTGACCCAAACTGACAAGTGTTCAAGTTGAAAGCTGCTGACCTAGAACAAATGCCCCCACCCAAAAAAGGTCAACTGGAGTCTCAGGAGGGAGCCTACGAGACCCTTTTCTTGGGCCCCCACTGAGAATGGGAGGAGCCAGCAGGCTGGGTCTCAGGCTTTGCCTTCAGAGCACAAAGCCCTGGCATCTGAAGAGATTAAAATAAAACACTTGATTCCCAGCCCCTCGGGCTGCCTAACCCTGCCCTCATCTCCTATTTCTCCCCTGCATCCCCCAACTCTTGAAGCACAGTTAGAAATCCAAATCTTTATTATCTGGCCCTCCAAAGCTCAGCCTGGCTTGCTTTCTGAACTTGTGCACTGCCTCCCTTTAAGATGATCTCAACCTTGCTTCTTGCACCAATCGTAAGTTTTTTCTTCCCCTTCCCCCTGTACCTCTCCTTCTCTTCCTAATTAAGAAGTCACATTCAGGGTGTCAGGAAAGAGAGGAAAGCCTTCTGAAGACTTCCGTGCTCTAGGTTCTGGGAGCCTATAGCTCTGTGGGTTTTGTGAGGTGACAGCCACACTGTGGTCATTAAACCCCACGGAGGTGAGGGGGGGGTGGCTTTCTCATTGCTGCTAACCTGGGAGCCAGCTACATCTTGTTTATCAGACTCCTTTTAATTCAGCTTGGTCAGGTTCCAAGTCCAGAGGTGGAGATTAAAGGCAACTGAAGAATCCAATTAGCTGCCCAGTCTTCTTTAAGCCAAAAACTCAGGTCACAAACCAGATCAAAGTGAAATGATTTCTCGACAGCTCTGTTCATTAAGGGGAGGGTAAGAGCTCACACTGCTAAGCTGGGCTCATTACTGGGACTGGCATTTTAAATACAGTATCTCCCCCAAATTACATGTTTCAGAGGTCAGAGGGAGAAACCCAGATTATCTTACATGAAGTCCTGTCCTAATAGAAACCAGAAAGCAAAAGAAAGCGCGTAGGGCTGCTAGGAAAAGATTTGAATAAAGCTCCGATATTCCTGGGCAAAAAAAACCCAACGTGGAGGCTGAAATTGTCAGGGAACTGGCTCGACTAGGTAATCCCTCCTCTGGGGGATCTGACGAATGGAGAAATCAGGGTCTTCCAGGTGGCCTGCTCAGCACTTTGTTTGAGTCCTGCAGAATTCTGGCCACCTCTCCCTGGTTTAGCACAGCTGCTAGGGAGATGGCCCACAGCTCTGGCAACCTGGTCAAGGACCAGGACCGAGCAGCTTCAGAAGAAAAGCTCTTCCCCATTTCAGACTGAGAAGCAGGAGGTCGTGGGCAGATAGTACTCTGCTCCCCCAGGCTCTTATTGGATGGCTAAGAACACTGGTAGAAGGGACCACAGAAGCCCTGCTCACACTGCCTTCCTGTAGGGAGGATCGCATAGTAGATTGCTATGAGAACATTTAGGAAAATGTGATTCTACATGACAGAAAAAGGAAGAGACAGGAAAAGGGCACTCAAAACAGCATAAAGACCTATGCCTTCCCTCCTTCCTCTAAGGCAGTGGTTCTCAACCTACCTAATATAGTTCCTCATGTTGTGGTGACATCTCAAACATAAAATTATTTTCCTTGATGCTTCATAACTGTAATTTTGTTACTATTATAAATCATAATGTAAATAAATATTTGTGTTTTCCGATGGTCTTAAGTGAGCCCTGTGAAAGGGTCAGTAAACCCAAATGCGGTCCTGACCCACAGCTTGAGAACTGCTTAAGGGTCCTGATTTTCAGTTGAGCCAGGAAGTCTGTGCTAAATTCTGTTTAGCCGCACAGCCAATCACTTCTAAAAGTGTCTGCAGAGGATTGCATATGCGGGGACCTGCAGGCTTGCAGGACACTGAAGGTGGTTCTAATTTAATTGTTCTGCCTCTAGGAAGAGCTACTTCTTTGGTCTGAAACATGCTCTCTAGCTCGACTGTGTCCCAGCAGATTGACATCATTTGGAAGCATGACTCCCGTGGATGGAAGGAAGGACACACACACACACACACACACACACACGTACACGGGCGGGGGCGGGGGGGGCAGAGACAGAGATGGAGAAGACTGGGGGAGGGTGAAGAGGAAAGAAAGAACAAGGAAAGAGAATTGCTCCTCCCAAAATTGTCTTGTCCCCAAAGTATGTCCACTGCATAACTAACACAATCCCATCCCCCACCAGATCTGGAGAAGTCACAGAAACCTCATTATGCAAAATTACTCAAAGCGCGCCTCCGGAGGCAGGGAAGTTACTTTAAGGGCGCAGCCACCCAGGACCTCCTGCAAACTCCCTCAGACTAGAGCCCTAACCCCCAAGAGGCAGATTGGAAGTGAACCTCAGGGACCTCTCCCTAAATCTGAAGGTCCAGACTCCAAGTCCACAAGAAACTGTAGCCCAAAGTGTTTCCCTTTGGATCAGGAACAAGGTTCTCAATTTTGTTTTAATTCTTTGTGTACTCACTTCCCCTCCCTGGAATTTCCTTGTCCACTCAGGTCCTTTCGCACCCCCCCCCCAGGCATCAACAGAGGCCAGGAAAAGACCCAGATCCCCACCACGCAGCTTTTACTACATGCCCCGCAATGCACAGGGAGCACTTTGTTCTGTTCTGTTTTGCTTTGTTTTGCGGCTGCAACCAAAAATGAGTTTAAAAATCGAATCTTTTCTAACGAAAAACTAAGACTTGCGGGGTGGTGGAAGGCCGAGTTAACCGGAGCTCAGATCCATTGGTTTGGGTGATGAGCCTGCCCACCTCCAGCAAAGAAACCCCTCGGTGTGACTCCGGAGTAGTACCCCTCCTGCCGAGATAGCACCCCTCCTGTCAGGACCCAGCTATACTGAGCGATGGCGGATGGGAGTGGGGCTACATCTCTCGTAGCCGCTGCCTTGTTTGGGGGCTAAAAGCATGAACTAATGAAAATTTTAGTTCATGCTAGGAGGGAGAGAGCTACCACCAACGACTTTCAAACGCAACGCCCCTTCTGCTCGAAAGCTGGGGGCAAGGCGCGATCTGCCACCCTTGAGCTGGTCACTTTCACACTGCAGGCGGGCCGCAGCCTGAACCCGGGCCCAAAGTGGGGACTGCTGGGTGCGGGGCAGGTGCCATCATAGGACCTTACAAGGTTCCCTACGGAGCCCTGGCGCCTGCACTGGCCACTGAGAAAGTGGGAGGTTGACCTGCCTGGGGTGAGGACGTGCTGGCCCGGGAATGGAGGCGGGGTTCCCCCATCCCAGCTGTCCTTCTGGCCCCATAAGTCTTGGACCCGAAATAGCAAGTTCACCCCAGGTCAGCCTTGCTAGAACTGACCCTGCACCCCACCCCAGCAAGGCTCGGTCCGCGCCTTTGAGACCTGCTTATGCGGGCAAGGCCTCCTTCTCCTCTCAGACTGGAGTGGAAGTGACCTTGGAGTCGGGTGAACCCGGCCTTGAGAAAATGAAGACTAAATGGTTACAACTCCAAATTGCGGGAAGAGTCTGACCTTGCTCAAGTGGGGCCCGGCCACCGCAGAGGGCTCCCCGCCGCCAAGGGTTCCACCGCCACAGGCCGAGCCACCGCCCGGTGCCGGTGCCGATGAGCCCCTGTGGCAAAGCCTTCGAGGACCATGGCACCAGGGGCTGGCACAGCCTACCTCTGCGGTGAGCCCTCTCTCTGGCGCGCCCCGGAACCAGACCTGAAAGCCTACAGATAGACACTTCGAACAATCCGGGAGAGGGAAGAAAATCAAACCAAACCAAAACAAAAGCAGCCTTCCTGGGTAAATGCAGCGGCTACTCCTTAAAGTTTTCCTGACTTCTCATAAAGGTGGCCCGGCCATTTACAGTAAGGGCAGAATAATGTTTGCGACTGTACGACATAACTATCTCCAGACTTGCCTCTCCCGCGCCCCCAGCTAAGGTTTTCAACAAGAGAAAGCAGCTAATGCATTTGCACACATTAGACATCTTGAACGCATAATTACAGGCTGCAGACAGGCTGAACGATAAAATATCTCCGCTCGATATTTTTGGAAGCCTTTTGCGACCGTGTCTGGAATAAATAACAACCTCTGTCTATGTCCTTGGCCATCCAACTGCAGAACACCCCTCACCTCACCTCATTTCGGTAGGGCTTTTGAAAAAACAGTGGCGGGGTAGGGGGTGGGAAGGTGGAGAGTGAGGCTGTCAGGATAAGGTCTCCCAGCCTCCAGCGACCAGCGACCAGCGACTATACAAAGAAAATGCATTCCGTGCCCTGGGGCCATGGCTCCTTGTTATAGGAGACTGCCGGTAGGGCTCTCTAGGCCTCCGGGCTCTGGGTACCAAGCTCTTCCCAGCATCTTCTCTACCCGAAGACTAAGAAAATTAAAGGGGCAGACTAGACTGTTGAGTTCTTGCCTCGCAACGACCCTGCAGACCCAGTTTCTAGATTGAGCTTCCTGCTACCTGGGGAATTTAGAAGAAGAGGAAGAGCGGAATGATGGCGGCGCAGCGAGCCTGGAGAAAGAAGCATAGGCAGTTATTTCCATCCACAGAGGCCTGGGTCTCTAGCTTCCCTTGAGTCTTAGTTGCGTGGTCTGTAAAATGGAGATGATTATAATAACCTCGGGACCTACTTCACAGATCGTTATGAGGAAGCACTTAAATTTTTTTTTATTGCTGTATAACTTACATATAGCCGAGTATACAAATCTCAAATACCCAACTGAGTGATTTTTTATGTATGTATACACTTGTGAACGACTACAAAGATCAAGGTATAAAGTGGTGTTACTAGCTCCCAGAAGTTTCTGTGAAATAAGGAATTTTAAAACTAACTTTAGTAGGTGATGATATTGTCTCCAGCTCAGAGATTAAGAACCCCATTTCAGTACACGGAGTTTCCTGACCTCCGGGGAAAGAACTACTAAATAACTGGTTGGACATGTGGCTCAGTAGCGAGGCACTTGTGAGCAGGCACAAGGCCTTGTAATCGATATCCAGTGCTGAAAAATATAAATAAAATATGTCTTGCTTCTGTTACAATTAACAATAATATTAATATTTTGGCAGGGCATCATTATACGTCCTGTTAGTCCTAGAATTTCCTATGCAAATCAGGTTGTCATTGAACTCACTGAGATCCGCCTTTTGAGTGAGCAAATCTTGCACCACCAGCACAACTGATGTTTACTGTTACCATAGGTATGAGCTATGGGGACCTCTGCTCTAGAGGCGCACTAGAGACCTTGGCTACAAGTACTCAGGGCGGGGAGCAGGGGGTTAAAGACGAGGCTCGTGTTTATTTTTGAGACAACATAGTTCTTCATGGGTATGGACAGGATGTGCATTTCCAGACCGGGAACTGGTCCCAGAGGGAAGTCTGAGGAGACACTGTAAAGTACCCAAGCCTTGAGATGCTTCACATTAGTGCTTTCCCGAAGCCAAACATAGCTTGATTAAAGGAGAAAATTTCCCAAAGTGATTATTGGCCAATATGTGAGTAGGTATATCCCAACAGCTAACACAGTCAGCTGATCACAAATTAACACACACACATAAACACACACGCACGCACGCACAGTGAAATCTCCGCTTCCAGTTTTCCCCAGAAGTCACCGTTAGTAATAACTTTTTAAAAGTACAGACAGAGGCCTCGCTGTTCACACTGTCCTGGCATTGTAAGAGAGCTCTTCGCTGACAGGTGTATTGGCTTAGAAAGCTATATTCAAACCCAGTGACTCAGACAGAGAAAACCAAAGAGAAAGCTAACCTTGTATGGCCCACAGAGAGGTGACTGCAGTCCTGATCTAACGTGAATGAGCTTGGCAACCTCCAGTATAATCAGCTAAGCTGACTTAACTATCACTACCAGAGGACCCCCACTCCAGTGGCCTGTAAGCAGAACCATGCTGGGAGGAATAATCAAGGCACTGGCCATGACTTTGGAACTTCAACCATTCTCTGAGCTGAGGGGAAATTGGCAGTGGCGCTTGGAGTTTTTAACTATTCTGTCTTAGTACCCATTAAGGAAAAAAAAAAAAAAACACTTCGGTCATTAGGCCACCCTGGGTGTCCACCTCCGATTCCATTTCCTTAGTCTCCTTTGGAGCTCTATGGGGTGGCCCCACTTTTCTCCCTCCCAAGACTAGGCAGAGGCAGGAGGTGAGGCTGTGCCCCCAGACCTTGGACCCTGCCGTATCCGCTAGGAGAAGTCACAGGAAACGCGTTTACCACCTGGACGACCTTGACTGCAGCAGATTAAAGTTTAATCCGAGGTGTGTGCTCAGCCTGGCCGCGTTATTTAAACACATCAAAGGTCATAAAAAGATTCCAAAGGCGTGAGCAGGGCGACTTGGACCCGCAGGGAGTCCGTCTTTTATTCTAGCTGACTTCCAGGGCTAAGATTGGGAGAGCGGGGCGACGAAGGGGCCGTGAGAAACAAAACCAGGCGGGGGAAACCAAGTCCCGGATCCAGGGACAGACAACGCTTTGTAATTCCCATTAACTTGGAAGACATCTAGTGGGGAGAGATCGCAACTGCAGTGATGTTCTCGAGCATCCTCTGCCACTGCTGAGAGAGGTGCGAGGCCACTAAGAGAAGCCAGTCTCCCCAGGGTAGACTTTAGCCGGCCACATGCTCACTCAACTGTCAAAGATCTCAGAGCGGTTCCGAGGGGTCATTTTCCCAGCTCTGGTTGAGTCTCCAGGTTATGGTTCTAGTATCCAGCTGATGACATGTTGTCCAAGATTCCAGAACAGTCTGGTCTGATTCTTCCAGAAGCACCTGATCCTACATTGGAAGAGCCCCAGATACCTATATATGTGGCTACACTTAAGGTCAGAGGCAAGAAAGACAGCCTGCCAGCTCTGGACTGCAGTCCACTGGGCAGTTAGCAGACAGCAGGGGCTCATCTACCCAGGGTGCTCAGGCAGCATTATCAACCCATCTCCATTGTGCACTCCTGAGACCACACCTCAATCCGTGTGGATACGGAGGACACCCATACTAAACCACCTTATGGGAATAAACTCCACGTATGGACCACTTTCTCTGTCTCCCTCACCCAGCCCAACAGCAGCTGGAACTTTGAGGCCAAATCAACATTCTGTGCTCCAGAGAGGCTCCCCATAGTTCCTCTGGGAGCTGGATTCACCTGCTTTAAGAGAATGAGGATATCCTTATCCCGGGCAGCCTCCTGGCTGATTATATTGGGGGGGGTCTCCATCTGTTATGATACCATGTCATCCTAGAGTTGTCAGGAAAAGAGTAGATCAGGATGCTGCTTATCTTTGTAATTACAAGGTGATGAGGGAGGGGATTAGAGAGATAGCTCAGTGGTTATGAGCACTTGCTCTCGCAGAGGACCAGTGTTTGATTCCCAGCACCCACATGGTGACTCACAGCTATCCATAACCCCAGATCCAAGGGATCCAATCGCCACACACATAGTGAACATACATGCATGCAGGCAAAACATCCATACACACAAATTAAAATAAATCTTTTAAAAACTAAAACGAAAGCCAAGAGACATTGCTTTACCTCACCTTCTAACATATGAATCCCAGTACACTGTGGAGCCAAAAGTGGATCTCGATGCAGGAACCTTCTGGAGGTAAAGGCTGCAAAAGACACGGTGGCTTCTGGGAGCTGTCCCTGTAGCAAGGCCTATGCATCCTGTCTTTTTCATTGCCAGGACCAGGACTATTCGTGGCTTTGGGAAATGGCCTCTTCTCTCCTGTGTTTCCCAATAAGTTGCTTTCTCTACATCTACGCATAATCCTGTCTGGACTTAGAATCCCCTTGATTCTCAAAGGATGGTCTTTGCTTACTCCCATCTTTAAGAAAAATAATTAAAAACTGGAAATGGTAGATGGGACCACTCGTGGCCAAAATGCTTTACAACTTTTCATAAACAGTAGCCAGTTCTCTTCATGGATGTGAAGTGCATGCTCCAAAGACTACAAAGTCTGTGGCTCTTTCTGCTGTTGCCTCAGTCCATACTACCTGTTGGCTAGATGGAATTTATCCCCTACCATAGGAAACTTACTTAGGTTTTATTGAGCCCACTAGGAATAACTGAAGCAGCCCTAGGTGGGGCCTGGGGGAGACAGGACAGCAGCTGAATTAACCAGAGAATGAAAGTCTAAGATCTGAACGCAAAGGAACCCAGCATCCAATGGTAGGGAGTAGCCCAGGTCTCATGCTGAGTTTAGATGGACTTGTGAGCTGTTTGGAGCCTTTCAGATTCCTTACTCACCCCAACCTTAGGCACACACGCACAACCTGAAAAGTCCCCTGACCTTGGCCAGTTCACCTAGCTAGTTAATCTAGATTAACAGTGAACTTCTAGTTAGATTCTACACAGGTCCTACCATCGCCACTACCACACATTCTCCACACTCTGTCCTGTTTCTAGCACAGCTGTAGGGACTTCTATTCCTGGGGTGACAAACGAGTCTGCTTGCTCTCAGTGACATCAAATTACTTTGCACCAGCCAAGGGTCCCATGACCCTACATAACCTCACATTAGATCCTAAAAATGTAAAGAAATATGGCCTTTTTAAAAGTGGTTGAGAGCAAGTAATTGCTAGCAGGCTTGAGGGGCTGTCCCCAACTCAGCTACTGACCAGAGCAGATCCCAGCTGGAATTCACACGCTTCGCCTCTCTATAGACAGAAACTCAATTTTGAATTTAACTCTGGACCCTAATCAGATTCTCAGCGTTCAAATTATTTTTGTGTAATTAGAGAAATCACAAGGAGGCTTGAAGCCTGGGCAGCAAAAATGGAACCTCAGTGGGAGGTAGGGGATGGGGGTGAAGAGACAGCACAGCTCGCTTCTGGAACAAACTAGGCTCTGCGGAGCGGGGCTTCCACACTCATTTTAAAACACAGGTCTTTCTTGGGTTGTCGTGGCTTAAATATTTTGTCAGGAATTACAGCTTCACTGTTTCCTCATTTCCCTTCTTCCTAGCTCTCTCTTCATCTGGTAGTGTCTCTTTTCCAATTCCCTCTTCCTTTGAATATTTTATATTCTTGATTCTGCAGTCTTTGCCCTGACCTTGACTCAAGCTTTAACTCCCTTGGTGAACTCCATCTTAACATCGGGAGACCTAGGACACCTCCTCTCTTGCTAGCCACTGTGCCCTGGGCCACTCAAGAGCAAATTGGTTAGAATGTTAGGGTTACAGTCAGGGAGGCAATGCCCTAGGAACATTTCCAGAGCTTTTTGCCACAAACTATTGAAACTGACAGAAAGTATATGCACATAAATTCTCCTGTTTAATTTATACATCCCTTATGAGTAAGTCAAATAGCACTTTGCCATGAACAATTATAATACTTACTGTAAAAATCATCCCAGATATTTAGCACCAAAAAAAAAAAAAGGTAATTAAAAAAATTTAAACAGCCTAATACTTTGGCCTTGGAAAGAAATTGGGCTGGGTGGGGATGAATCTTATTAAGCAGCTGCAGATTATAGAATTTGTCAAACTCAAGAATTTTTATAATTTGGTTTTGCCATTTTGGTTTCTAAAGTTGTTAAGACTTTTATTTAAATCAACTTCAGTTTTCTGAACCATGCTCATTTTCAAATAGATCATCGAGTTAGCGAAACGGCAATGCTTTTATTCACTATTTTTTTTAAAAAAAATCTCTTGTTGCAATGCAGATGGGATATTTTTAAAAGTACATAGAACTGTGTGTCTTCTTGAAAATCGCCATTACTTTTATATCAGTCCAGTACAGCTATCTCCTCTTAGTTTGATCGTTAGACATTTCTTTGGGGTTATACAGGGAAGAGGTGTTTTAAATTAGGATATAGTCATTTGCTTAGAATGAAAATGCATCATATCAGAACACGGACAGACACGTTAATCTCACAGCACTTACAGAACTCTTCAGTGGCTCACAGAAAAGGTCAATATAAATCCCTCATGTGCCTGTGTGATTTTTATAAAGAAGACACATACAATTTCAGATAAAATCCCAAATCTTTTTGGTTTAGGTTCCTTCTTGGTGAAACTTTGGTTTTTATCTAGTCCCAAACTGATAGAACTCATGTTCCACCCTTTTTTCAATCTTGAAATATCCTCAAAACCTTCCAGTGAGAGCAAAGTAGTTCAATGCCTGGAATTTAATTTAATTTTAAATATTCAAAAAATGAGCGCAAGGTAAATGATCATAAGGTTAAAGATAAGCTGGGCATAGAGGGGTTTGTTAAACGTTTGTATATATTCTTAGAAATTATATTTTAAAGTATAATTTTTAATTATTTTAGGCAAAGGTAGAAAATGTTTTCCCTGCAAGGGAGGGGGAAATGTGGTCAACTGGGCAGTCCCTGGAATTGCCCATTTACCCTTCAGTTCCCAGGAACAAAAAATGACCTTGCGCTGTTTTCTTTCTTTCTGACTTCCTGATGCTTTCTTTCCTCTCCGGCCAGTTCTTTCCCCCAGCCCATAAGTCGAGTATCCAAACCCAAGGTCGAGGGCTGATTAGGGAAGCTTCTGTACCCAGCTACCCTCACCAGAATGTAAATACCTATAAAAAGTAATATCAAAAAGTTTTCTATTGAGCTGCTCCATTTCCCAGAGCTTTGGGCCGCGCAGGGCTCCAGTTCCGCAGACAAAGGGACTGCAGCCGAGGCTCCTTCACAAGCTTGAGACTGCTCAGTGGGGCCCAGAGCTACACAAAGATTTCTAGGGGAAGACGGCTGAATCAGATAGGTGCTGATGGCCTTCCACTGAAGACAGGTGTATTTGCAGTATTTAAAGAGTCGGGAGGGAAGGCCAGTGGTCTGAGGAATTGGAATAGGACCAGGGGAGACACATCGGCCGCTAGACCGATTTGAAGAAGTGATTTTCCCCCCTTAGGATTTGGTATAGTTGTCATATTTCGCCAACAACACATTAGGCATGCATTCACTACGCGTGTGCCTGTACGTGCGTATGAAGGCACACACAACGTTACGATTACAGTATACGCTGTGCCTGTAAAAATCTGATTACACCTCAGTGTGTACTTGAAGGGATTTTGAGTTCCCAACCTTTCTCCTTACTGATAAATTTCCATCCTTCTGTTGTTTTGCCTATTAAGAATTCACAACCAAATCAGGAGTGTGGGGCCAGTCTTTACAGAGAAGGACTTCTGTGGGCCCAGATCTCCTGGCTCTATGCTGATTTCTGCAGAGAAACACTGAGCCAGAAAGGATCAGGCTTATGTGCAAACCCCCCTACTTCCTTCGAACTCTTGAACGTCTTCGGTGTATTTGTTGACATAAAGAATCCACAGCCCCGCTCTGGTTTCCTGTTTTGTAGCAGGCGGTGAGCATCAACCTAGGGTTGGAGTGGGGGCTGGTGGCGTTGGGTACAGACTCCTGGTCCTTTTCACATGGCAGCTGCTGGAGCTGGGTTGCCAGGAGGTACCGCATTCTAGAGCACCCGGTCCCAGTGGCAGTGAGCTCACTCCCAGAGTGGCTTGGGCCCCCGCAGTCCCACAAGCTGGTCCTTGGCCGGGCTGCCTGTCACTCCCTGTGGAAAGGAGCGTCCTCCTTCAGGTTGAGCCTATTTACTGGAACCTTGGTCCCTCTGCTGCCAAGGTTGGAGTCCTTCGGTGAAGATTGAGTTTCCAGATCTGGTGAAGGGCAGCGCAGTGAGGACAGGGAAAGCTCCTGCCACCGTCTAACCAGCAGGCGGGTGCAGGAGATTGCTCCTCCCCAGAGCCTGAGATCTGGGGCCGGTTCTTCTAAACCGGGAGTGGAGGGTTGCTCTCTCCCTTCTTTGAGACTGTAAGAAACCGAGAACAGTGGGTTCTCTCTGAGTTTCTGTTATCTATCCTTCCGTAAGTCTCTTTCCTACGGCTGGCTCCGGATCCGGGTTGGTTCCTTCGTACCTGGTTCGATGGGCAGGCAGTGGATGGACCACTTATCCAACATTTTGCTTTCTTCCAAGTCCATCTCGAGGTGATCTTAGGAGCAAGGTCTGTGGTTTTCTTCTTTGACTTCCCCTTCCACTTTTATAAGCCTTTGGTCACCATAGTACAGAGTTATTTCCCGTGTTCCAAAATTATCCCCACAGTACCAGACCTTTCTCTTTGACTTCATTATTGCTTCGCTCTAGAACAAAACCTCAAATGAGTGTCTCAAGTTATGACATTCCCCTGTGCTCCAGCCAGCCCAGAATTCCAGACAACCCTTTCTCCCCCACAACTTCAAGGCACTACTTTCACCCTGGTGCTTACAGGCTTGAGGACTCTCAAAAAACTCAACTTCCCACTTGCTCTGACCTGGTGAGGATTCTGAGATGCTGCCCTTCTTTGAGAATTTCTCCTTTCTCCCTCCTAGGCCCCTCAGTTCCCTCCCCCTTCTGGATCTTTCTTGCTTTGCCTTTATCTCTTTGCTCTCAGCCTGCCTGGGGTGGAAACCAGAGGGTTAAGATGTCCTGCAAAGGCAGCTCATAAAGTGGCTTGGATACATTGGAAACACATGAATATCTCGAAATACAAAGTGTCTTTAAAGCCAAACAAGGAATGTTTATCCTAATACCAGATCAATGCAAAGAAGTAGTTCCCGAGAGCAGTGCTGACAGCCGCCGCCGCTGCGGTAAAGTGAGAGCAGGTAAATTTCATTTGCTAATGAAAATCAAACTCGATTAGACCTTGGTTTCCCTTTGTCCGTTTTTTCTTCAACCCTAGGAGCCCAGGATCCTGCAGCCCTGGTTGGTAAGGAGTCCTCTATCAAGAAAAAAAAATGAGCCAAGGTCTCAAGCTGGATGCAAGAGGACTGTCAAAGCCCATGGACACTGGCTTGCCCTAGTAAAAACCCAAGAGCAGAAGAAAGGCTATGGAAACTCCTGGAACAAAGGCCTGTCTGCAGTCATGATACCCTTGAAGGGCTTTACTGAGAAATCCGGGAGCATCAAACAAAGCTAGGACAGTAAGGAAACTTCTCCAACTTCCATCCAGCTTGGCTCCAAGGACCACTGCGGCCTGAAGGTCATTGTGGGTGCCCTGATTTCTCTTTTCTAAGCCACGGAGAACCTGAGGATAAAATTGTTAAGGTGTTGGTGCTTCTACCAAATCTTAGAAGAATCCTAAACCTGGGAGACAAAAAGAGCTCAGGAAGTCAGGCCCTGCTAGCTGGAAAGATAAGCAGAGTTTGCCTGTGCCTTTGGTAAATGAGCAGGAACACTGGAAGAGACTACTGACTTTCCAAGGGCCATCTTTACCCTCTGCTCTTTCTTTCTCCATACCAAGCTGGTCTGGTACTGCCTGGAGCATCATATTAGAAGTCATTAACGGATCAAATCTCTTATCTGCCTCTTTTGAAAGACTGAGGGATTATTCTTGTTTTGAAGTGAGTAGAAATTCTAGGAAGTCTTACCCAAAATTATTCCCAAAGTGCATTCTAACTCAAGAAACAATTTCCAGGGATGTCCACAGTTCAATACCTAGCAGGAAATGCCTGCCGTCATTTAAAAGTAGTGAAGACACAACACAGAAGGGAAAAAAGGCAGATATACCAAGATACATTGACACACGCCTCATAGTAGAAAATCCTATCAGTGTAGAGGCGGGAAGAAAATAAGGAGGCTGCCTTTCTCTAAATAATCAGGACTTGAGGGTTTTTTTTAATTTATTAGAAAACATAAACCTCAGTAAATCAGAGCCAAAGCCCTTCCAAGGTGGGGATGCCTCGTGCAGGAAGCGAAGTTCAATGAATGCAAGATGCAGCCCAAAGCCTTCCCCCGCTCCATCCTTCCCAGACAAACCTGCTTCTGCTTCCTCCGAGAAAAAGATGAAATCCTTTCTCACCACGGTTTTTGGAGTGGAGGGACCCAGCCGGCTTTGGTAGTTTGTAGAACTGAGGCCCTTCCCCTGAGCGCGGAGCTCCCGGCTCCAGTGAAATGAGGGGGGGGAGGGAAGAATGTGGAGCTGGTCTTGGCTGCTCTGTGTACCAGGAGTTCAGCCCTTGCCAGAGGCGAATTGGCACACGAATCGACTGGTGGAGGCTTCCCGAGCTGTGTTTTCGTTTTTTCCGAATCTAGTTGGAAAACTTCGGAGGCTCAGAAAACCCAGCTAAAGCAGGGCAGCAGCGAGGAAGAATCAGTCCAGTCCGTAAACACCGCCCCCAAAACTCTACAAAGAGAGTAAAAAAAAATGATGTGGAGTAACCAAACAGCCAAACACTGGAAACGCAAAGAATTGGGGAATTGCAAGTGAGGGGAGGTGGGCAATCGGCCTCCTCCGCTGCCTGCGCCCGCTCCTCTCCAGACTTTCATTGCACTTTCTCACGCTGACTAGACAGCAACTTTCAACTTGACCTTGGCCTCCAGCCGTGTCTGACCTGTGTGTAAACTGCCCTCAAGCCAAGAACTGGAGCCTGGAACCCTACTTTGTCTCTTTGTCACTGCTGAGTTTTACAATGCCACTTAGAGGGAGGAAGGAATCAGGGGGAATGGATGAAAAGGGCTCCAAAGAACACAAAAATCAAGTCTTCCCAGAGCTTGATTTCTTAGTCTGCAAATGGCCAGTCAGAGGGAAGGTACGCTGGGGCCAAATCAATATTTACCCAGGACTGCTAAAATGTCAGGAGGGAAAAGACGGATGCATGGGGTGTGGAGGAGAATTGGGTGTGGGGATCAGGGAAGGTTTTATTGGGCGACACTTAACATTAGTCAGAACAAACCCAGAATCTGGGCAGATAAAAGCCTGAGCCTAGCCTTATGGGTCCCAACCTTGCCAGAAGCCCAGGGGGCTTAGAGAACGGCAGATGAATTGGGTGATATGCATGGTGCCCTAGCTTAGGGATAAGTCTACAAGCTGGGACCAGAAGACAGGTCCAAGCCTGGCTGCCTACCAGGACGCCTGAGACCAAAGAGTTCAGAACTGTTCCCAGCTTGTATATTCCAGAATGCACCCACTTTCACTTTGATCGTTTGTTACCCTCTGGACTTCTGACCAGTTTACAGTTGCACAATCAGAAGTGGATATGGTTCTGAGGAGGCAGGGTCTCCAGAATCCCTCACCAAAACATTGAGACTCATGTGGCTCTTACAGTACAAACATCCACCAGGCTCTTAGAGACATGGAGACTCTGGTTCTTCAGAACCACGCACCCTCCACAGGCTGAACGCTTACTGGGAGGAAAGTCATGAAATGACACCGAAGATCCCCCTTCTCTTCTCCCAAAATGGAATGCAACAGTGTGTTCCCAGATGTCTGGAGAATCGTGTCCAACTCAGGATCTATGAAATGGCTTTGTAGGAAGCCCAGAACTGGGGTTGGAGTCCCAGCCAGCAGTCCAACTGGGGCCTGTTCCTCTCAAACCCCTTCAGGAAAAGGCAGGAGACAGAAGCATGCGTGAAGGGTACTTTCTTCATCTGAAATTCTCTGCAGACCAGAGAGAGCAGTTGCGGCGTCGGGACGAATAGTGAATTGTATATACAAGTGGGAGAATGTGGCTGTATGCATCTCTGTGTGTCTGTGTGTGTGTGTAATTCTCGTGTGTGTGTGTGTGTGTGTGTGTGAGGGGAGTAGGGAGATACAATTGGTTGTTCCAATATTCTGAGTCTATGGCCTAATTGAAATTGTCCTTCAGGGCCTGAGAAAAGGGAAGAGAGCTCCTAAAATGAAGCCCAAGTTTCCCGGCGGAATGTCCTGAGACCCTTGCGCCAGACTTCTCCTAAGAACTGACAGGAAACAAACACCCTGCCCTCGTTCCCTAGGGGTGGGGGAGCCAAATCTCGAAGTGTCGTAGGCGAAAGCTCCGTCTTCTCTGGTAGGGTCTAGCTGCAGAAAGACATATCCATACCTGGAAAGAAAATAGCTCCAGAGGCCACCCAGACACCCCGGGCCATGTTGTGCCAGTTCAAGCTAATCTCTCCTGCCTGGCTACAGGAAAATTTACCTGACTTGTCCCCACGACCTCAGGTCGCATTCCAACCGCGGGCGCCCACGTCGGCGCACCCCCCCCCCCAGCCTCCCAGGGCGCGACGCCCTGGTCCCCAGCAAGACCTGGGAAGAGATCGGAGTCCGCAAGGCGCGCGCCCTGTGTTCCCCACTCCACCCGCCCGAGTCCCCCGCCTCCTCCGTGAGTGATTGCTGCCCGGCCGCGCGGCGTGCGCTGGCGCGGAGGACCGTGCGGGCGGTGGCGGGGACGGCGGGCCCAGCGCCCAGCCGAGCTGGAGCCGCCCGCTTTGCATACGCCGGGGGCGGGCCGGGGGCGGGCCAATGGGCGGCCGCCTGGCGCGACCCCGCAGGGCGCGACCCGCCCCCCTCGCTCGGGCCCCGGCCCCGCGCGGCGCGCTCTTCACTTCTTGGGGGCTTTTTAAAACAGCGCCACTGGGGTCTTCTCCATGCGGCTCGGGCTATGACAGCCTCCGTGCTCCTCCACCCCCGCTGGATCGAGCCCACCGTCATGTTCCTCTACGACAACGGCGGCGGCCTGGTGGCCGACGAGCTCAACAAGAACATGGAAGGGGCGGCGGCGGCGGCAGCGGCGGCGGCAGCGGCGGCGGCGGCGGGAGCTGGGGGCGGGGGCTTCCCCCACCCGGCTGCAGCGGCCGCGGGGGGCAACTTCTCGGTAGCCGCAGCAGCCGCCGCCGCCGCTGCCGCCGCGGCCAACCAGTGCCGCAACCTGATGGCTCATCCCGCACCCCTGGCGCCAGGCGCCGCGGCCGCCTACAGCAGCGCGCCGGGGGAGGCGCCCCCGTCCGCCGCCGCTGCCGCTGCTGCCGCCGCTGCAGCCGCCGCCGCTGCAGCCGCCGCGTCGTCGTCGGGAGGGCCCGGGCCTGCGGGACCAGCGGGTGCCGAGGCCGCTAAGCAATGCAGTCCCTGCTCGGCGGCGGCACAAAGCTCGTCGGGGCCCGCGGCTCTGCCCTACGGCTACTTCGGCAGCGGCTACTACCCGTGCGCCCGCATGGGCCCGCACCCCAACGCCATCAAATCGTGCGCGCAGCCCGCCTCGGCCGCCGCCGCCTTCGCCGACAAGTACATGGACACCGCGGGCCCGGCGGCCGAGGAGTTCAGCTCCCGCGCCAAGGAGTTTGCCTTCTACCACCAGGGCTACGCAGCCGGGCCTTATCACCACCACCAGCCGGTGCCCGGCTACCTGGATATGCCAGTGGTCCCGGGGCTCGGGGGCCCTGGCGAGTCGCGCCACGAGCCCCTGGGGCTTCCCATGGAAAGCTACCAGCCCTGGGCGCTGCCCAACGGCTGGAACGGCCAAATGTACTGCCCCAAAGAACAGACGCAGCCTCCCCACCTCTGGAAGTCCACTCTACCCGGTAAATGGCGCCCCCTTTCCAGCCCCGGCCTTCTGGCTCTTTTCCTGCTTCTCCTGGGCTCGCGCCCCTGGGGTCACTCGGGTGTCCCCCCCTGCACTCTCCCTGGCCTGGCCTGTCCTAGCAATTTTTGAACCGCTGGGAGTCTGAGCCAGGCCGGCTGGCGCTGTCCGCCCTATCCTAAGTTGAGCTGGCCCCTTGCCCTCCTTCGGTGAGGGGTGACTGGGAGGGAGCTTATGGGTTCCAACTCGGGCAGCCCCATTCTCCCTGTGTGACCCACCCTCCCAAGCCCTGGACACTGACTCCAAGATGAGAAATTGACTTGATCTCGAGCTCACCACATTGCCCCTGATGGTTCTCTGAAAAATGGCTTCGTTGGAGAAGCTTAGAACGTTGAAACTTGGGGCAAGTTGAGAGCCAGGCTCTATAGAAGTGCTGTGCCCTGTTGAGGGCTAAGGTGTGGACCTGTGGACCGCTGGGTCAGGCGACCAAGCGCAGTACATGAAGGATAACCCGATTGGGGTGGTCATTGGAACTCCGGGCGATTCCATTTCAATACACAACTAACCATGCCACCTCCTAACGCTCCAGGCTTTGGCAGAAGGCCGGATTGTGCAGAGCGCGTGGCAAAGAGCAACCAGGCGTTGCAAGTAGGGCCGGGAGCTCAGACTGAGCTGTAGCCTGTGTCCTGGCTCTGGTCGGCTCCCAGTGTAACTTGCCTTCTCTCTTATCTTACAGACGTTGTCTCCCATCCTTCAGATGCCAGCTCCTACAGGAGGGGGAGGAAGAAGCGGGTGCCTTACACTAAGGTGCAGTTGAAAGAACTCGAACGGGAATACGCTACCAACAAATTCATTACCAAGGACAAACGGAGGAGGATATCAGCCACGACGAACCTTTCTGAGAGGCAGGTCACAATCTGGTTCCAGAACAGGCGGGTCAAAGAGAAAAAAGTCATCAATAAGCTGAAGACCACTAGTTAATGGATTAAAACTGGAGCCGAGGGCAGCTTGAAGAAACACCTAAGGGCTACTCACTTCTTTGCCCATTTAATAATAAGGCTTAATCATAACAGAAGAATTGGAAAGAGAGACACTGACGTTTTGCTCTCCTAAGGGGAATCTCTTTCTCACCAATGGAATCTACAGTTTGAAAAACAAAAACAAAAACCTTGAGAAATGGTAGAGACTGCCAGTTCTCCCGACAACCCCTGCAGACTCTAGAGTCAACTCCTCAGCCCCTAAAACACACAATTTCAGATAAATTACGAATTTACTCAAATCTTGTAAGTATTTATGTGACCATTATATTTTAGGATACTGTGTTAGGTGGTAATAATCTGAAAACTAGTTACAGAAACAAAAGTCTGTTTCAACATCCGCTTGTCCAGCATCATCCCCTTTGCGTGTTAAGTGCCTGCTCAGGTAAAACCTTACTGAAATTCCTACCCAAATATGTTCCAAAAGAAATGTCTCATGGATAGGCTTAGAGGGGAAAGAACTGAAATGTTGATCTTGAACTATTGCTTAAAAGGGAGAAAGGAGAGAGAATGCTCACCCAAGCATCGATTGTCTTGGTAGTAAATGCGGCCAGCTAAACCCTTGAGGCTGCAAGGGAACTCTGGGTGGGTGACGAACTTCTGGAAATACCTTTCAATTACTTACAGCAAGCATGTTGGTGGCATTTGGACTAACCTAGTGTCAGAGATCTTCCCATAGGATCTGTTGTAATTTTTAAAGTGTTTAAAACTCATCAGATGATTCGAAAGATTCACTTTCCGCCCCATCTCCCGGAAGGTCCCACCCTAATATGGATTTCTCCTGAAATATACTCTCTTTTTTTAACTTATTTAAATTTGCATTTTTCAATACTTGTTAAACATTTTGCTAGAGACATCATTTTTCTTTTTTTAACTTTGAAAAAAAGAAAGCTCAAATTGGAAACCGGCTCTCTCAAAATATTTAAATGTCTGCGTTCTATATTTTAATCTGCTAAAGGATTAGTATTTTTCCTTGTTTATCGTGTTATGAGACCGCATTAGAAAGTCTAGGGATTCATCTTCACAGCACATTTTTAATCAAGCAGTAATTTCAGTTCACACATCCGTTTTGTCCATATTCACTATAAATGCTATCTTGTAAATAAAGACGTTCAGCACACTGTGAAAATGTATTTGTGCACCTGCGTTCTAAATACTTCTACTAAAAATGAAAAATTAGATCTGTAGATAGTGGTATTAATTCTGTTAATAAAATAATCACTGCCATTAAAATCTGAAGGAAACACTTGAGTTACTTTTCTATGCTGAACTTGCACTGCACAAAAAGAAAACGAGCAGGTTTGTCTTATACAAGCCAGAGACCATTCTTTTCTATTCTTATTTAGTTTTTTAAATAATTTTTTTCATGAGAAGGGAAAGATCTCGCATAATTAAAATTCTACAAATGAAAATGTTCTGAGGAGATGCAAGTGTCAGGTATTCTGAAAGGCAGAGGAGAGAAAGGAGGAGGGAGAGAGTGTACGCTCCCAGGCTCCCCTGGAAAAGGAAAACCAGTTGTTGAGGAGTGCCTAGACTGTCGTATTTTAAAATCTGTCTTGGTTCTGCATGTGACTGAAAGGACAGGTTTGGGTATTTGCTGAGATGACAGGAGTAGGAAAGGCCTTAAACCTTGACCTTGAGGAAAAAAGACAATTTGTGACCTTGACTTTTGACAGCGCGTGAGTTGGCTTCAGTCAGATCAGTAGATCAAGGGCGCCACCTAGTGTTGACAAGCCTCCTTGTAATTCTGCTTCAAGGGAATCAAGCTCTCTTACCCCCTTGACTTGTTTTAGAGATTGGATACTCATAATTTTTTTTTGCTCTAAAGGGAGATTTGAATATATGTAAATGATACATGTGCTTGTACATATGTCAATATATAATATATGTTTATATGTGTATACATTTGAATATCAGTGTTTGTGTGCCTGTGTATATAATTGTAGAATTTGTACAGATAGAGTATTTTTAACTGCTAATGACTGAAGACACTGTAATTTAAGGTGAATTCTAGAGTTAAGGTACAAAATGCTCTTTATGTGGTGAAAGCTTGCTTCCTTTCTTTAATGGTCAACTTTAATTCGTCCTCGTAGCGGCTTGCTTTGCATCAGTTTTCTGCGGATCTGTTTTAAAGCTGTCCATGTCTGTTACAATCCAAGAGGTGTTCTTAAATAACCGTGCTTTCCTGGCCCTCTCTCTCCAAGGTGGTCTGTGACCTTAATTAGAACTATCTGGGAATCTTTACGGCAAATAAAAAGTCCACATACCTTCCTAATTCTAGAGTTACATTTCAGAAATTCAAAGAAATCCGCCTCTCTGAGAAGTCAGTAGAACGTAAATATCTCAAAAAGTGTTCAGAATATGTGTGCACAAGGAAAATTATCCTCCACCGCTCAAAGCTGGGCGTTGCTCCAGGGTGGTGTGCAATCTCATATTGATGCTTGCAAATCTACCATTTGATTTGTGGGAGACATAAATATACTTAATATTAACAGCCACCATCAAAACTATATTAACAATCAGTATTATAGCTACTGCTATTGACCCGACCCCCTAACAACACAAGAGATGTGTTCAGAGTCATAAATAATACATTTCATGTTTATGTATTTAATATACACATAGGGATGTGTGTGTGCGCGCGCGCTTGTGTGTGTGTGAAGTCCATTCTGTGCACACATGTATTAAGATGTCGATGGAACCTGGAGCTTTGGGATCTGGATTTTCAGGTGCAGGTTCATTTTATCTTTATGTTAGAGGAAACTAATAGCACATGGGAGAACTGGATTCATCATTTGGTGGAAAATGATATGGGCCAGTTACAATCCCAGATGATGGAAACATCTCCAGCCTCGCCCGAAGACTGAGAGCTTCTTTATATCTTTATAGATGAGGAATTGTGGAAAGAATATAAAGCTGTTTCAACAAAGGATGCTCCCGAAACATACACCTCAGATGGTCTTGTTAAGTGCCATCATAGTTTGCTGCCCTGAGGATTGTCAACCGTTTGTGGAATCAAATGAAAACACAGCTTCAGACCCACCGCCCTGCACCTTGTGTTACAGCCCCGTTTCCAAGTGAACCTACCATCAAGCAAAGTTAACGATGTCTCCAAAATGTTTAAAGTGTTGGAAATTCCCCTCCGAGTTGGATCAAACACTGTTTATGAACTGCTCCAACGGGGACTCTTCTGTTGAAGGGAGACATTTTTCTTTAGATGTAAGAAATATTCTGAGCCTACGGGGCCTAGGAAAGAGGCCAACAGCAGCTCTGCAGATGGAAATACTGCCCCTTTTGAAAGCCGGCACTACTGCAGGAGTCTGGGGTAAAGTATCTCTCTCTCTCTCTCTCTCTCTCTCTCTCTCTCTCTCTCTCTCTCTCTCTCCAGAAGATGTCAGGGTGCCCCTCCCTTTAGTTTTGAACTGGTTGTTGATAACAGTACTCTCACCTAACACCCTTCTCATTTAAAACAGGCATGGATTTATCAGATTAGTTGAGGCGGTTATGGATTATAATGGCTT
Source organism: Chionomys nivalis (assembly GCF_950005125.1). Taxonomy (NCBI): domain Eukaryota; kingdom Metazoa; phylum Chordata; class Mammalia; order Rodentia; family Cricetidae; genus Chionomys; species Chionomys nivalis. Next base: position 144,329,630 of record NC_080086.1, read on the forward strand.
CTCAAAGTTTTTTTTAAAAATATCACTATCATTTGGTTTTTGTTTTTGTTTTTTGAGGCACGGGGTATCTCTGTTCTGGAACTCACTCTGTAGACCAGACTGGACTGGAACTCAGAAATTCACCTGCCTCTGTCTCCTGAATACTGGGATTAAAGAAGTCCCACTACCATGCCTGCCTGGAGACATCTCAGTTTTTCAATAGCAAGCAGCCTAAAACCTATAGAACAAAGGCAGTCAGGAGAACATTGGCCTCCTTCTGAAAACAATAGGAACAATAATGACAGACACTGATCCATGAATAATGATGTTGAAAACCTCATTCAAGTTTTTTTTTTTCAAAAAGGAAACTTCCTGAATAAAAAATTATAAATATGGGACTTGAAAAAAAAAACGACCTTTTCCATCTGCTCCTAATACTGTCAGATTTATTAAGTAACTTTAAGTGGACGACTGTAAAACGTCACTGTGGACTTCACTAAGTATTTATGCCTAATGCCGAGCTGAAGCCAATTCCTTTTTTAAATTAGCATAAGATTTTAAACACAAAGGAACTTAGAGACAAAGGGGGAGAATGTTCATTTGAAAATACTCAGCTTAGTTTAAATGTTTTGTTAGAGATTCACCTGAAGGCAGCAAAATTCAGCCGAGGATGCTGTATTTGTGTGCGAGTAATAGCCAGATAGTAGATAGTACAGACTGTTCGATGCTGCGTATTTGCGTGGGTGGAGATGCAGTGGCTGGCTTCCTCTCTGTGAATTCCCGGGGCAAGGAGCTGTGGGGAAGGTTGCCCGGGACTACTAATCCCCTGATGGGGGTTCAGAGGCGCCCTTCTGGGCTTGTGAACCTCGACTGAAGAGTCGCTAGGGGGATTGCTGATTTATGCGCATTCCTTTAAACTTGATCGAATGCGTGTCAGCAGCCCAAGACCTGGAGAATCAGAGAAATGTGCCGCGAGTGCCCGCATCCCATTTTTCATAAGCAAAAGATGCGGCCTTATCCAAAAGGCCTGGCGAGATTTATGCCTGCTTGGGTTTTAGACAGGCACGCTAATTAAGTTTTCATCTGCTTGGCCGCCGGGTAAATAAAATCTGGCTTCGTTCGTTATGAAAATTACTACTCAGTCCTCACGCATCTACCTAGAGCTAACGAATGCCTGAGATGTGCCTGCTATTTACAATGTTTTTTATAAAAGAAAGGTGATGCTTGCGCAGGAAAATTCCAGCATGAAAGCAGCCACGGCCTTGCCACAGTCGATTTCGTTTCTATCCGGCTCTGCGGCAGAGCTGAATCCACCCGGCAGAAGGAATTCCACCGGTGTCTAAGATCTTCACATTTCTGTGAGCCGTCGGGAGGCGCGGAGCCTGCCCAGGTGCAAGGGTGTGGGCGAGTGAGAACAGAGTGTCCGTGGACTTAGATGGCTGCCGAGTGTCGCGCCTGTTGGGGACGTGCGCTGCCCCAAACCTCCTGCCCTGGCACAGGACACCCCTGCTCAAGATGGAGGCCCGAACCTTGCCTGAGCCCACCCGGCTCCGACGGCCTGAGGGCAGCAGGCAGAAGAGCCACGGCACCGCGGCGGAGGTCACCGTGGTGGCACTAACTAGCAGCCCGTGCTGCGTGGACACAGGAGGGCCGAGGACACGCGCGATGAGCCACCCCGAGTTGCAGACTGACGTCACCACAGGCCTCGCAGGCCTCGCCTGGCTCCAGGAGCTATTTGCTGAGGACGAGGACAGGCGACCGAGGTTTTGTGAGGGTGCCCCCTTCTCCGCCCCGCCCCTCCGTCCCCTGGAGAATAATCGGGTATTTAATCTCTCCTGGTCTTAATTCTTGGCAGCGTGGAAGGTGGTTTTGCAACGGGAAATAAAACTTGACAGGAGCATTTTCTCGAAAAGGGGTTTTGAGACAGGCTGAAAAGAAATCGTGTTTGCGGTCCTCCTGCACTTCCGCCCTGGAAGTCCGGAGCTGAGTGCGGGAGGAAACCCGGGAAGCCGCGCGCGCGAGCTCCACCTGGGCCAGGAAGCAGCCTCGGGCCGCGCGGTCCCCCCGAGCATCTGCCGCCTAACGCCTGAAGACAGGACCGGGGCGCACCGGAGCTCAGCACGTCCGGGCCTGGCTGGCTCTGTGTGACACCCAGGTGCTGGACGAGGGCGGCTGGGGACCTGCGAGAGGTGAGGGCCTTGGGAAGCCAACTTTAGCGCTGACTTCTGCCCTCGGGGGTTAGTTAGGTGGTGAAAGCCGCGCTTGGGGCTTTGTTTCCTGGCCGCGAGCCTGTGGTCCAGCACTTTCGAAATGCAAGGGGGAATGGGGGTGAGCGGCCTGGCCTGAGTGGATTGTCTGGGCTGCTATTGGGTGGCAGAAGCCGGAGACAGCGCGGAGTCCTCCTCCCGCTCCTTACAGCTTTTCACACCGTAAAGGTCAAGTCCTCGGCGCCACCGCCTTCTTCACGGTCAGGGGCGCCTGAGAAAGAAGCCCGCCACAATTACAGAAAAGCACGGGATAGGTAATTGGCCAGGCCATCACTCTTGCTGCAAGCGGATCCTGTCCTTGGTAGCCTGGGCTTTAGCATTGAGGCAAGATTCTTTTTAATTTTCAATTTCCTTCATCCCCATCCTCCTTTGAAAGGGGTCTTTGAAGCTGGGGTAGTCCAAGCTATGCCTTCATCCTGGAAGGGCAGAAATTGCCCCAGTGCGGGTGATTTCCGTGTCCGCGGAGGCCTAACCGGGGCGAGAGCGGGCATGTATGTGCCCAGGAGAACGGACCGGGCTGAATGGAAGTTCTGGTCGGATAGGGACAGTGAGTGGTTCAGCCGGCCTGGCGGCTGGGAATCCGATATGGAAATAAAGATACTGCTGGGTTCGTCCAGTCCAAACTCAGGGTTTTTCAGGTCTTTGGTGAGACCCTTAATGCCCTTTCTCCCTTTCTCCCTAAGTCTACTTGAAAGGAGGTAGACTATGCCAATTCAAAACCCTTTGACTCGTGCCCCTCCCGCCACCCCCTCCCTGCCCCATTGTGCTCTACAGGATAGAGAATTCCTCTACGAAAGCCTGCAGCAGGTCAGCACGTCAGGCCCAGCCGTAAACACATAGCTTAAGACTAGTTGGCCACTCAGCCTATCCCCCAAAGAGAACCAAAAGAGACCTGCAAAGTATCTTTTCCCTTTTTCAAAACAGAGCTGTGGCAAGGAGCTACATCAGGGTGAGTAGCATGGAATAGGTACCAGGGAAGGGGGGCTGTCAGGCAGGGTGAAAGGAGGAAGCTCCCAGTACAGGGCTCCTAGTGCGGGCCTCCACGGAGACAGAGGCTGCTCTTGGGTTTCAAAAGTGGAGCCATTCGAGGAGACAACTGTAATTTAGGGTCTCAGGATGCCTCCAGATCCTCACCCGGAGGACCAGAGCCAACCTTCTGGTTGTCTGGTTGTGTTACACTCCTCTGTCTTTACTGCAGACACACTCAGCTGAAGAAACCCCCGTCTGGACCGAACTGCTGCCGCGAGGAAGGGGAGTGAATAGGAGGTGGGTACTGAGAACCAGACTTTCACCCTTCAAAGTCTTCCTCACCCCACTCGCTACCACTCGATAGGAAAGAATAAATAAAATCTCCAATGAGTTGGCAACCATAAAAATAAAAATAGTTCTCAAATGAACCCTCCCTTCTCCCATCAGCTTGAGACTCACTAAACTAAATGATAACCAGATTGTTTGGGCGATTGAGACCCTCAACTGAGCTCCGTGGTACACCCTCAAGTGGCCAGAAGAAGGATGTGGACTTGTTCAGATGTTTAGGGAACACTGGATAGTGACTGGACCCACTAGTCAGGCTAAGAACCAACTGTAAGGTCAAGTTCAAGGTGTGACCTATTCTCTGGCTTTAGAGAGCAGGTACCAGCTCGGGGAGAGGGTTGGTACCTAGACAAACATACAAATCAACCTGTCTCCACCTGGTAGCGATAAGAGTGCTCCCTGATATAATGCGATGGATTGGCCACAATCTGCCATACTTTGGGAACAAATACTTGAAGATCTTTGGGCCATTCCATGCAATCCATCTCCTTAGTTCACCATGGGGGAAAAATACTCCAAAGACACCTCCTTCTATGTAGGAGAGGGTACCTATATGGAGGTCTGGCTCCAGTCCTGGGAAGTGTTTGTGGCTATTTGACCAAATCCCCTCATTGGCCAACTCTCACACCCATGGAAAAGATGGCCACCAGATCAGCACTAGTTTTCAGTTTAGCTTTATAAACACAATGCAATATTTTGAAACAGAGGAAGGTAAGGCTCACGCAAGCAACAAAAGGTGAAATATTTATGGTGTTTTAATCAATCCACTGAACAGCAACTGTAGAAAATTAAGAGCAAGACCTGGTCGTTCTAGTGGGTCCACCTCATCCCGGGCTCCTGTAACTACTCAGAATAAAGAAGGTGATGGACTCAGAAAAGGAGCAAGGGTTCCTGGGGGAAGAAAGAAAAGAGGAGGTTCTGCTTGGAATTAGTACTCATTGAATGAGGGAAAGAAATCCATGTCAGGTCTCTCTCTGTTGGAGGTCAAAATGAGGAAAGTCAGAAACTTCATAGACCCTTTTCTCCAAACCTGCCTAGTAGGTTCCTTCTCAGGGCACTTCAACACATCAGCCCTTGCTCAAGCAAGGGGAGACCACAGAAAGAGCAGGAGAATGCCTGAGGAAGGCTAGCTGAGAAGAGGCAAACAGACCAGCAGGAACTGCCTGGGGACAAGAAAGGCTTGAGGGGGGACTGGAGAGTGGGGGTAGCTTGGTTGAACATTTACACCATGGATACCATGCTCAGCCTTCCAAGGACTGCCGTGGGGGTTTCAGATCCCCTGAGTTAGGGATATCTGGCAACTGCTGCCTCCCAAGCTCTACAGCCAGGGAAGGCAGTAACCTTACAGCCTTTCAGGTTGACTCTAGGAAGCCCAGAGTCTAGGAGTGCACTCCTGTTGTCCACTTCTGTTCTCCCTTCGAAGTGGCATAGTACTATATAGTCTATCAAGTGACAGTGCTTGCAGCTCTAGAAACTGGAAACACCCCTGGCACAGCCACCCCAATGAGGACAAGGCCTTACACGGCCTTTCTACAGAATGAAGCCTAGGCAGCTTCCCATAGCGTACATCTCCAAGTGCAAGAAAAAGCAGACTCAGCCGAGGCACCTGGACACACTTTATTCTGGTATTCTACCTCGAGGGAAGGAGGGTGGAGCGAATGGTGCCTGAACCTCCCCTCCCTTCATGATGCCTTTAAGCCCGACGGGAGGAAAACAGCAGCCTTTGTGGATACCGATACAACCCCCACCCTTTCGGGACAAAATCAGAAGAAACCTCCAAAAGGCTTGGTGTGTTTTGCTGATTAAGTTTCCCTCTTAGCCTTTCAGTTCGACAAGGCTAACTTGTTGGCCACCTCCAATATCTGGGCCGAGAGCGTTGGCCAAGCGCTAAGGGGGTCTGCCTAGACCTTGAAGTTCGGAAAAACAAGAGGAGATTGAACCGGCTCCCTCCCTTCTCTACAGACACACGCACCGTCAGGCCGCGGCCACTTCCTGCCTTTGTTTTTCTTCCTCCAAACATTTTTGGCCTCTTGCATTAGCCGCCGTAGGGCTCCGAGTTGACGATTAAAGGAAATAAACGTTGAGGAGTGTTTTCTGGAGACGGCCCGCTCGCTGTGGAGTTCTTGAGAAAGAACAGCTCCTGGGAAACCAATGTTCAGGGCCAATGTCATAGCCTTGCCGGCAGCCGCCTCTTCTAGGAATGGAACTCGGACTTGGCCTTCCGGTGTGGTCCTATCCCTAGCCCGGTCTTTCCCAGAGCCTGGTGGGCCAAGATCGACCTTCGGCCTCCTGCAAAGCCGAAGAGTCAGGCTGAGAGCTAAGTGAAAACCAAGAGCCCTTAGAACCACCTCCCTTTCTTTCCTCAGATTGGGTCGGAACCTCAGAGCAGCCTCCGGCCTTGTTCCTGAAGCCTGCCTAAAGAATACTCACTCTACCAGGTTCAAGCAGGTCAGGGCCAGGCGAAGCGTCTTCTATTGAGCAGCCTTTGGGGTCTGAGCATCCCATCTCTTGTCTCTGCTTATAGAACTAAACAGCAATCGGCAGCTCCAGAGCTCCAGGCCATATCCCTTCGGTGGCCTTCAAAAGTCTTTTTTTTTCTTTCATCCATCGTCACCGCAGCGCCCCCACACGCTCCCTTCGAGGATGCAAGTCCCTCCGGGGCACCCCTCTTCTCTACTGTTTGTCTAATTGCTCTGACAATTGCCTTCGTGGAGCACCTTCTTCGCCCACAGCCTTCCCTGAAGAATTTGCCATGTCTCCAGGAAACACCCATGGGATACCTACCTGCTGGCTCTCGCTCACAACTAGCTAGCCCTGCCTCGATGCGAACCTGCACAGTGTCACACCGACCTTTCTGCAGGTACCCCTTCTCCCCTGGCATCCGGAGAAGTCGAGCTAATTATGAGAGAAGCTGCCATGTAGCCAGGGGAGGCGGCCTTGCATCCCCCCGTGGCTGGGCCACCTCGGGGCCCCACGGCTCAGGCACAAGCTGAAGTTGACTGCCAAAACTGCTATAAAAACCGCAGGTCTGTCTAGAACTGCTTTCGGTTCTCCTAGACGCCCCCGGGTTCAATTATGGTCTTAAAAGCCCTAATACAAGTGCAAGAATTTGTTTGCCTTCACCCAGGGGCGGGGCGAGCCCTGCAATGGTGGCGCCTTTGTTATGGCAAAGTCACTGAAACCCTTCACGCATTCCTTTTGTTCGAGGGTAGGGGTGGCGAGGACTGGGTGGGCTGCTGGGCAAAAGTTTGAGGTTAGCAAAAATCAACCCAGGGAACTGCTCAGATACTGCTGCTCACAAGCTCACTGCCCTTTTATGTAGCCTCCAAAAAGATATTGTGAAAAGATAAATATTTTGCCTCCTTGGCGACTGCAGGAAATAGAAGTGTTTTTTTTTTTTGTTGTTTGTTTGTTTGTTTTTTTGCTGCAGGACCATCCTGTAGTTTCGATCCCCAGCTTTAGAAAGCCTAAAGCTACCCTTCCCCAACAACCTTTCTCCCTGCTCTTCTAGATCTCCTCGCCCACACCACTGCAGTCATCTAGGAAGCCACAGTGGACAAATATGTCAAGCTGAAGATGCACAAATAATTTCAAGTTCAGCTCTCAGGGATTCAAGGGGCATGAAAGTTCCTGCAACAAATCCTGAATAAAGAGTTCATTAAACCAATGTGTCCAAGGAGCTTGATTTGTGATAAGCAAACCTTGTAAAAAAAAAAAGGGGGGGTGGGGGGCTAGAGCCACATAAACATTAATGCTAATAAATTAGTTTACTCCACTACACAGTAATTACTTGATATTATTGATATTTACAGTGGGCATTCAAATGCAATGGTGGGTCATTATTTGGAGAAAATACATAATGAGAATAGTTCTTTTCCAGAGCAATACATGATTAAATTTGTTATTGAGTCAGTTACAGTCAGCTCAGCAATAAATAAATAAATCGATGTTGACACTTAAATACCAAAGATCTTAGCGTTTATACTCTAAATCTCCCCCAAGATATGTAAATACCTTTGGCTATTTCCTGGATGAGGAAAGGGAGAAAGGTTTTCACTTTTGACTTTTTGTGACACCCTAGCTCCTTCTAAGGGAGCTGTGGGGAGCCCCCAGTTCTGGGTCCCCTCCCTGCTTTGACCATGCCTAGCTGCCCTGTGCCCTCTCTTTTCTTTCATTTTCCCCAAACATTTCTCCAGTCTTGCAGAATGGCAAGCATTATTTTGTCTTCTTAATCTCCGTTTCCTCCTCTGAAGAGAGCTAAGTTTATCCTAGCAGTTACGGCTTCTTGAGCATTATCTCTCTGGACATCAAGCTTAGCTTTTTCAAGACATCTCTGTGGCCCAAGGTGCAGGCAGCTAGGAGAACACCTCTCTTTTCTTTGGCATCGTGCTTCTCCTATGGACTACATAGCAAGAAGGATGAGAGCTGTCTGGGTGTTTTTCTCTTTGAATATTCTTTGCTTTCACTCTTAGGCTTTGCAAGGAAGAAGAGGCGGGTTAGTCCTCTCTTAGCCAGGGAACCTAGGGCCATTACTCCCTTTGCCACCCTCCATTTCCCTCACAGCTCTGAAGAGCTGCAAGCAGCCCAATGGGTCCCCCAAAGGTGCAGCATACCCAGGAGAAGGCTCCTCGGATGTCAGCGCCTCTAAAACAGCCCAAGGTTCGCCTCAATTGCATGGTTTCCGATTCGTCAGCTTCAGGAGACAGAACAGCTTGCGGACCGGTGAGCAGAAGCGCAGTCCCAGAACCTCTGGCTCTGCGGAGTCACTCCGAACCCTTACAGGCAGCTGAGGAGAAGGGGGTTCCTCCAAAGGCAGGGTGTGGGGTGAGGAAGTAGGCAAAAAGATACAGGGAAGGTGGAACCCGGATAAGGCGAAGGCCCTTCCGGACCGCGCAGATTATTGACAAACCGCGGAGGAAAGCTGCTCTGCCTGTTAGCGGTTTGGGGACGGAAGGCACTAAAGCGCTTCGGAAGTGACCATGAATGAGAGCGTGTAATCAAGTCACCGTGCAAATCGGACAAGCCACGAGGCCGGCACATCCACGGCTGCGAAGCCTGGCCCCAAAAGGGGTCCAGTCAGGGTCTGAGGCTGAGGTGTTTCCCAGAGCAAGCCTGTGAGAGGGGGGGCTGCGAAGAAGGAGGTGGTGAACGTAAGCCTTCGGATAACAGGCTTCGAGACCTGGAGCCACACAGTTCCGGCCTTTCACCTGGCCATCCCCAGCCCAGAGCATCCCTCACCCACCGGGATGTAGGGGGAGGCGTCGCGAGTTGCGCTCTCTCGCAGCCCTTAGCGCACCCGTGGACCAGGACCATGTAGCTGAGCAAAGGAGAGCTGCTTGGGGGCGCACCTCAGCCTTTCTGCGCGCGGGGAGGCCCCCCAGCCAACATGAGTTACACCGGCGATTACGTGCTTTCGGTGAGAACACCGAGTGACGATCTGTTGCTTCCCCTGAGGTGGCTACAAAGAAAGGAAGCCGGGAGGGAGGGGAGGGGGGAAAAAGGAAAGGGAGGGGGTTTAAAAAAAAAAAAAAAGCCGGGACTAGCTCGCAGCTTGTCAATTTCAACATCGGGTCACATGACCAGCACCTCCCTGCTAAGGATGGGGATAGATTTCCACGTCAGCTTACGTCTCCAAATTTCTACTTCACGGATCCGCTTCAAAGAGGCAGCTGCAGTGGAGAATCATGTTAAGCTCGGCTACTGCGGAGAGCCCAAGGTAGCCCAATGATGGATTTTGATGAGCGTGGTCCCTGCTCCTCTAACATGTATTTGCCAAGTTGTACTTACTACGTCTCCGGTCCAGATTTCTCCAGCCTCCCTTCTTTTTTGCCCCAGACCCCGTCTTCGCGCCCAATGACATACTCCTACTCCTCCAACCTGCCCCAGGTCCAACCCGTGCGCGAAGTGACCTTCAGAGAGTACGCCATTGAGCCCGCCACTAAATGGCACCCCCGCGGCAATCTGGCCCACTGCTACTCCGCGGAGGAGCTCGTGCACAGAGACTGTCTGCAGGCGCCCAGCGCAGCCGGCGTGCCTGGCGACGTGCTGGCCAAGAGCTCGGCCAACGTCTACCACCACCCCACCCCCGCCGTCTCGTCCAATTTCTATAGCACGGTGGGCAGGAACGGCGTTCTGCCACAGGCGTTTGACCAGTTTTTCGAGACGGCCTACGGCACCCCGGAAAACCTCGCCTCCTCCGACTACCCCGGGGACAAGAGCGCCGAGAAAGGGCCACCAGCGGCAGCTGCGACCTCCGCTGCGGCGGTGGCTGCGGCGGCCACGGGCGCGCCGGCAACTTCAAGTTCGGACGGCGGCGGCGGCGGCTGTCGGGAGGCGGCGGTGGAGGAGAAGGAGCGGCGGCGGCGACCCGAGAGCAGCAGCAGCCCCGAGTCGTCTTCCGGCCACACTGAGGACAAGGCCGGCAGCTCCGGTGCGTATAAAGGCAGCGCCCAGCGCTTTATGAAAGGGGAGTTGGGAATCTAGCGCAGCACCGCTGTTAAATTTTTATATGCTGTTTTATAAGCATATAAGGTTTATGAAGGGCCTTTAGGTTTCCCCCAACAAAACTTTGTTATAAAAGGAGGGATCACGTGGCGAGTGCTGAAATTGGCCGTGAAATACCCACCGGCCAAAGCACGCTTGGAAAAAAAAGATACAACTCCCCTTTTTCCTTTTTTCCCTTCTCAGCTCCCAAACCCAACAGCATGATCCCGCTCGAGGCCAGCTCCAGGCTGGGGAGCCGGAGGTGGGCGCCTGTAAATTCCCCCTACAAGGGCTTCAGGAGCCTTTGATAGCGAGGTAATCCGGAGATTTTTATAAAAGCCATGTGTTGCGGCGGGACTCCAGTCCCGGCTGGGATTCAAAGGCATCGCTGTTTAACGATGGCGCTAGGAGCGCATTTAACAGATAAAGTAGCCCGCTTAGCTCGAGCAATATATTAAAAGAAACAAATTAACCTAAAGTTGGCCTTTTTGTCCAAAGGAAGCCATTTTCCTTTGGCGCGGTGGCAATTACGTGCCGCCACCGTTCTGTTATTCACAGTTGTTATTAAATCAGTCAAAAACAACCTGGTTTTTTCTTTTTGTCTTTGTTGTTGTTTTTAAGGTGGGGGTGAACAACTGGCTCCTGCCTGAGGGTTAAGGAAGCCTCTCTTCCCTCTACCCTCCCTAAAATAGCATCCCTGCACTGCTGAGGGCCTTCTGGCTGTGTGGTAGCAGTGAGTGCAGTGTGAAGGTCCGGGGTAGGGGTTTTCCTCTGCTGCCTCCCACCTCGAGAGACCTGGGAGGCTGGCGGAAGATGCAGGAGCTCTTGATCAGGAGTCAGGCTGACAAAGACCCCGCAGCCGCCCCAGATGTTAAGAAGGGCTAAATCACGGCTGCAACCGGGAAAGCCTGGGGCCAGGATGCAAGCCTTTACTGCCTCAGGAACAGGCGGCCCAGGTGCTGAAGGTGAAATGTCCTCAGGCGGCTATTTGTTTAGTCTGGCGGGGCAAGGCACAGCCCGCAACCCCCCACTTGCCTGCTTTCAAAGCGGTTTAGCCAGCGCAAACTCGCCTGTTGCTGTGGGAAGCCCTCCTTTTTGCTCAAGGGGCAGCCTGAGTCCTTTCCCTGGGGGCCTATCTAGGGAGCTGGCTTTTATCTGAAGCCGGCTCCGACTGCAGCTTGTCCCTGGCCAGCAATAGCAGCCTGAAGGCAAGGGCCTGGAAAGACTTTGAAGGGGCCTGGATTGGGCCTCCAGACCCAGTGGCCAGACCGTCTTCTCCACTGGGGGTCCTGGGGCAAGTTGCATCCCCTATTCCCTGCTCACTCCTGCCTCTTTCCCTCCTTAGGTGGCCAACGCACCCGCAAAAAGCGATGCCCTTACACCAAGTATCAGATCCGAGAGCTGGAGCGAGAGTTTTTCTTCAGCGTCTACATCAACAAAGAGAAGCGCCTGCAATTGTCCCGCATGCTCAACCTCACCGATCGTCAAGTCAAAATCTGGTTTCAGAACAGAAGAATGAAGGAAAAAAAGATTAACAGAGACCGGTTACAATACTACTCGGCTAATCCACTTCTCTAAGGCTCCAGCCTCCTGGAATTGGGAGAGGGGCTTCATACACGTGAAATAATATGCAGATTTTGCCCTTGACAAGGTCAAGCCACACAGTGACTTGGAAAAGGGGGGGGATGATTAGGAGAGAGGGGGAGGCTTCCCCTGCAGAGATAGCCCAATAGGAAGGGGCCTGAAAAACTCTTGGTTCAGATCTCAATGGTTAAGCTTCCTATTAATAATTGGATTCTAAGAGTTGTGAAGCAACAGGATAAATGGTTTGGGACCCCTGGTGGTTCGCTCTTAGAGCCTGCAAAAGCTTTGGGCTGGGTGTGGTCACTGGGGATTGGGCCCCCTGCCAAACCCCTTGGAGGCCACCCCTTCAGGACCCTCTGAATAGAGCCTGCCCACCCCCAGGACTCCTAAGTCAAGAAGTTGGATGCTCTCCAGGCCTAGGTCAGCTTGGGGATGGGGTAGGAGGAGAGGGGAGGGTTCCTAGATGAGATGTCCAGAATGGGGTTGCTTTCCAAAAGTAATGTGAAAGAAAGGTGGACTAAAAGGTGGCTGTGAAAAGGGAGAAAGCTGGGGGTCCTGGAAGAAAGAGAACTCTGTCCAGGCGATATTAGCATCTTTCCATCCCTCCTGCCTACCCAGGCCTGAACTCCTAAAGGTCACCTCCTGCAGCCACCTGGCTTTTCTGCCTCCCAATGGTGGTGATGGGTCTTCACTCAAACCCAGAGTTTGTAGAAGACATTGAGAAATCCAGAGGCTATGCTGGCTGTTGGTCTCTCAATCTCTGCAGGAAATGCCTGTGGAATGCTAGAGTTTGGCAAAGCCTCCATGACATTTAGGAACCTTGGATTCAGTTGGTGTCAGGCAGCAGAGCAGCGGGCCTGGCCAGTGGGTCCTTGGCTTTGATTATAAGGGGCTGAAGTCTCCCTGCTCCCAGATCCCCCATTCCTACGCTGCACTCTGCTCTCATTGACTCAGAACTGAGCTTGGAAGCTTCTGGCAATCTTCTAAGAGCCGGAGAGTGATTTGGAAATATTTTAAAAGATAAATATTATATTATATATATATTACCCCGAAGGAACCAAAGCGAATTTTAAGATGCAATGTAGAGTGGGGCAGGGATAATAAAAAATATTTAAAGGCTCTTCTATCTGTTTACAGTGTTCCACGGTTAAACTCGCTCACTGCTAAAAATATTTGAATGTATGCTTCATACAGGGATGGTGTTCAAAAGACTTGTAAATAAAGAAACCATAACCTAATGTGTTTCAATACTCTTCTTCCTCAAGGCCCCGCCCCCAATTAATTGATTTTTTTTTTTTTTTGAGGATGCTGAAGAGAATGAGAAGGATGTTGGAGATGGTCTTTTTATTCTTTTACAATACTGTAACATTTGGAAAGTGTTGGCATGCCTAGAGCTAGCCTGCAAGACCTGAGAACTTCCTCTGGGAAGCCAGGTGCTCTCCAAGTGAATCTCTCCTGCCTCCTTGTGTTGAGAAATTCCTGGTGGTTCTGTCTGTAATGAGTGGCTTCAGCCGGTTCTTATCCACCCTATATTTCCTCCATGTCTTAACCTGCACACAGACACCAGGGCACATGGGAGATGGGGAGGATGGAAATGTGGGTATTTGGTCCTGGTGTGACATTTCTCTCCCTGTTTGCCTTTTCCTGCCAAATGTCTCCCCTCAGCTAGCATCCTTTTACCAGTAAATGGGGCAAGTTTCCAGGCGCCTGAGGGGTGTGTGCAGAGGTGGTAGAATCAGGATTGAGCTACAACAGAAGCAAATAGGAAGCCTGGCCTATATGTCCACAAGGAAAGCAGTATCTTAGGGATGGGATATGTCAGGACCTAGTATGTGAGACTTCTCTCCCTCCAACTGACTTCAGCCCTAGAGAAGGCCTTGGGGGCCTGCAATGGCCAATGGCCTGACCCAGTCTAACCTTGCTCACCTCAGGACTGAGTTGTGCCCTGTGGATCTCTTCAGCCCTAGAGACTAGGTATCATGGCAGAAGTGAATCCCGGAAACCTCTAGGGTTTCCCGTCCAGCTCCAGCTCCCACTCCGTTCCCTTGGGCAAAGAAAGATGCGTGCTTGCTCTTTGTTTGCTGCCTTTGAACTTCTGCCTTAAATTTGGACATCACCCATAACCTTGAGGGCATGGCTGAAAGGGACAGAACCTTTTGTTGCCCACCCCACCCTCTCTCCAGCCACCCAGGCTGAGGCAGAGCAGCAGAGAGGGTCTCATTTGAAGAGAGGCCTTCGGCTTCAGACTCCGCTGTTTATTTGTTTGTGTGTTTGTCTAACTGGCGCGACAGGAGAAAGCCAGCTGAAAGGGGAGAGGGACAGACCCCCTAGATGAATGTCTAGGTTGATAGACACACTGAGAAGAACAAGGACCCTCCTGGGGGGCTAAGGGGGCGGGCAGGGAAGCCCGGTTTAGGAAAAAACTTCCTTTGGGATGGTTAAAGATTAACCAAAGTCTCTCAAGTTGCTAGAGAGAGTCTAGCCAGGAGAACTGCTTGCAGGCGGGTGGCGGGCGGGCGCGGGTTTGATTTCTGAGCCCTATAAAAGCCCATCCTCCGATGGCTGTGACAATGTGGTCGTAAACCCGTCCCGAGCCGGCCAATTTGCATATTTGGAATGCGCCGCTATAAACCCGGCTGGGGTTTTGCAGCAATTTCTTAGATGTAAAAATGAGATCTCAATAGCAGCGGGTTGGGCACATTCTCTCCCTCTTTCTCTGCCGGGAGCCAGCTTCCTTTTCTGGGCTGCAGGCTGGCTCTCCAACTTCGCCTAGACCTGCAACAGCCACGAGATGGCGCACTTCCGATCAATGTCAAAGCCGCCAGGGAGCCGGGAACCCCAACGAGATTCTTGGCCTTTGTTCGCTTCTGGTACTAAGAGCAGCACGGTACCTTATTTCACTTGCCCGGCTCTCCTTCGTATTCAAAAATAGGATACCTCGCGCTCAAGAAGTGATTGGGGTTGTAATTTCAAGCAAAGCGCCTTCACTAGGCCTCTCCACATCGCGGCGTGGAGAAGCTGCTGCCCTTTGGCAGTGATTTCAGAAATGAGTCAAGGTAAGTGGCCACAAGTTTATCAATTTCACTGTAGTAGAGAGGGGGAGAAGTGGGAACGTGGCCGATGCCTAAGCGAAACTCTAGGCCATGGCTGAGTTTGTGGGGTGATGCGCGTTTGCCACCCCTCCCCCGCGCTCCCCTTGGCTCTCTGTGGTTGGAAAGCGGTGGGAGGCCTAAGTAGAAAAGTTGTCTGTTTTAGCTCCGTGCGCCAGCCTTTCACCCAAGTTTCTCACCCTAGGCGATCTTTCGATTTTGCTGAACCCAGGCAAAAGAGAGAATCAGCTCTGGGATTACTTTTTTTCGGAGAGGAAGGGATGGTAGACTAAGAAAAACAAAATTTCTCCTTGGAAACAATGGTGTGGTCAACATCTGTGGCCGTTGGAGCGGGTTTATTCCCTGGGGCAGCCCGCCAGAGGTTGCCTGTTTTCTTGGAGGTACAGTCTAGAAGTCTGCCTAGCAGGCTAGAAATAAGCTTTGTTCCCAAAAAGGCCATTCAAAGAAGTCCAATTTGGTTGTTTTTTTCTCTCTCTCTCTCTCTCTCTCTCTCTCTCTCTCTTTCTCTCTCTCTCTTCTCTCTCTCCCCCTCTCTGTTTCTGTCTCTCTGTCTCTCTCTTTTGAGTATGTTGGAGACAACCCCGTACTGCGTATTTGGAATGTGGCATCATAATCCTGGTAGACATTTTCCAACAAAATCTCCTAGCCATTAAAACGAAGGGACTTTGAATTGCACATTTTGCAAATTATACAAAAACACATTAGTAAATATCATTATATTTGTTTAAACGGCATGGGGAATTAAGACTGACCCAGCAGGCATTTGTTCAAGACTTTCATAAAAACAAGTTTTAAATAACCAAAGTGCTAGCCTTTTGAAGGCCAGATTTAAATCTTCTTTTTTCCCATATTTAAATTTTTATTTTATTATATTTTCATTTGTTTCTCGAAGGAATTTCTTTCTTTTTCCAAATAAACCACGCCGTGGCTGAGTAAAAGGAATTTTAGAACAAATCGGTGCTGCCCCTGTTCACATGTGTGTGAGCAAAAATCGTGCTTATGAACCGCTAGTTTTGTGATGCATGGGCTCCAAAGCCGTGACAGGAAAAAAAGCAACTCTGAGCAGAAATGAGGCCCCACTCTGTGAACTGCAGTGGGTAGCAACTCTCCTTACACGCCTGAGCTGCCTCCAATTTAAGACCAGGGCCATGTCCTTACCTACAAAACTAAGAACGCTGCCACTTCAAGACTACTGACAAAAGGCCCCAATACTTCCCCCACTAAGGGGCAAGGGCCCTCTTGAGGGTTGGATTTAGAAAAAAAAGAAAGAAAAATATTTAACCTAAGGATAGATTGAACCTGGTAGACAAGAAAAGAAAAAAACCCACACATTAAACAACCCTGAAAAAGGCAACACTCTTAAAGAACAAGAAAAGATTATTGCTTGTAGAAAAAAATTTAGTTATTCATAAATGTATATATGGGAGAATTTCTGAAATTTTGTTAATGCTGAACATGCTGAAACTGTATTAATTTTCCTCCATGAAGCTGCAGTCCAGCTCTACACCCTCTAGATAATTTGGAGCCCCCCCCCCAAAAAGCATTGAGAATGATCTCAATATACAAACTAATTTATATTTCATTCTCAGGACCATCTGGGTATTTTGCTTTTTGTTTTGTTTTGTTTGTTGTTTGTTTCGTTTTGTCCTAGTGACAAACTCAACTTATTTTCATAATAAGAATGTATTTGGGGGCCTCACAAGGGCCTACACAGGAAGAGAAATTGGCTATCAAGTCAAATGCAGAGTAATCCTCAAACTTTCTTGATTCATGTGTGTGGCATTTCCCATGGAGAGAATGGATCTTATCTCCAGGTGGAAACCCGCAATATTTACTCCTGAACAGACACAGACTGTGGCGGTGGTGGCGACAGCAGTTATTGCTGCACTGGTCTGGTTAAGGACAGCAGGCACCAAGGGTTTTAGGTCAAAGGCATCTACTGAAGGAAAAGGGAATTCAGCAGCTGAAAGGAAGGGCAAAGGCAAAAAGAAAGAAAAGGGAATCACTCTATTTAATCCCTTGGGGTGGGGGATGGCGAATCTCCTGAAAGCCAAGGAGCTCAATAAACAAAATATTTTTTATTGTGGAGGCTAGCACCTCATTGTTGTGGTTTAGGGATACACTGGAGCCTTCAGGGTGGCTGAGGGAAGCCTTGGGCTCCAGACCAAGAAATCTGAGCAGGCACTCAACCCATCTCCCACGTTTAACTGAGTCATTATACTTACTCTGCGACAGCCATATCAGGCCAGTCCGCCAGATACCTCACAGTATCCCACGGTAGGCTCTCCTGTTATTCCTTTGCTTAGCAAATCTCAGTGGGAGTAAGACAGAGCGGCCAGTTAGAGAGAGGTTTTCATGAAGGCTTACACACTTAAACAAAGAAAGAAAAGAAAGAGCTCAAATTAAACATGCCATTTGGTTTCTAACGGGGGGGGGGGCAAGTTACTGTTGCAAGCAACATATCTACTTATCACAAAGGCTGGTGAAGATCCAAGTGCCAATGCCATGGTCTGTGAGGCTGGTAGTGGACAATCTAATTCTCCCAACCTTTGGCAGAGACGGCATTTACATGCAGTACTGGAGTTGACTTTTTAACCTTGGTCAGCAATAGCAGGCATCTGGATAGCATCCAACCTAGAAGCCCATTTGGCCATCCTACAAGACCTTGGCTAGGACCAGCCTGAGTGGCTTGCAGCTGGGCACCTGGCTTGTTTTGCCAGACAAATAGGCAGGGGTTGCTGAGTCCCATGAGAGTCCTGGATGGAGAATTTAAGGACAAAGCTTTGGGGGGGGGGTCTATAAACCCCTTGGAAATGATGGATCAAGTCATGGGAATGCAGATTTGTTTTTTTCAGAACTACCCTTAGGTACTCAGAGGACTCCCTGAAACCTTGGAAGGTTAAGAAAGATCCCTTATCTGTGTCAGCGTCTTTCTTTTTATTCTTGTAGCCTCTGCTATCTCAGACACTCTCTCCAAT
The DNA here is from genome assembly GCF_950005125.1 of Chionomys nivalis. Lineage (NCBI taxonomy): Eukaryota > Metazoa > Chordata > Mammalia > Rodentia > Cricetidae > Chionomys > Chionomys nivalis. The sequence goes on from NC_080086.1 coordinate 144,347,345, forward strand.
GGCCACCGGTCCTTTAAAAGTCACTACCAGTAAAGCTCCTTTTTACCTGACATGATGGGGACAGCAGAGGGGTCTAACCCTGATCCACAAGCCTGCTGGCCTGCCGCTGCTCCTTTTCCTGAAGGAACATTTAGCACTCTTGAGACCTACTTCCCCACATAGCATCTCTCGCCAGAGAGGTATCTGAATCGCTGAAGAGCAAAGTGCCTTTTTCTGGCAACCCCCCAGCTTCCGGACATTTTCAGGTGACAGACTGAACATAAGTCCCACCTGTCTGGTGAACAGAGGAGGGACCAAGCACATCCTGGAAGCTTAAGGGAGGGCCATTGGCTTCAATGCTCTGGAGCTCTGCAGACTGCTGGTTCTCTTGCTCGCTAGGCCTACCCAAGAGAAAATTTGTCTTGGCCTTGCGCACAGAAGCAAAACAGATAGTTAATGTTTCACACAGACCCAGATTTTAGTTTCCAGAGTGACTAATATAGATTGAAAATTCCAGCTGCAGCGGGCTGATGCTCATGGGTGTTCGTATTCTCTTTCTCTCTCCCCATTTCTCTGATCTCTTTCTTCATCTTCCTTCCTTCCTTCTTTCTCTCCCCATTTCTTTCTTTTGCATTCAGATGCTTAGATACCCAGCCCTCCCAGACAGTCACCTTGGGGGGGGGGCAAAGGTAGAAGGGACAGGGATATCTCGCTAGTGTTAGCAGAAGCCCTGATTCCTAGGCGGCGGCTGGCCAAGCAGCGGCAAACAACCCTAGTCGCTGGAATCTCAGGAGCCAGAGGCTGGCCTCTACTGTAGCTCAATCTATGTGTTTGCACTCTCAGGGTCCTCTCAGGGTCGTCTTTGTCCAGTGGCTGGATTCATTCTGGGAGAAACCAGAACATGATCATCTAAATGTAAGAGTCTTTCTCTGCCGTTTGCAGAGGCCTGAACAATGTAGTTTCTGGGATCTGGGCAGTCAGCAACACTCCTGTTCCTACTGGAGTTGGTAGGCCTGGGGCATCCTGGAGACCTCATAACCTTGTGGGTTACAGGTCAGGGGCAAAGCATCAACTAACTGCACAAGCTCCACTGGATCCTGCTGGAGAAGGTCACAGTTTCTGAGCTTGAGATGAGGCGCACACTTGGGGGTTAGCGGGTCCCAGGTAAACCACTTCCAATCACTTTAAAAAGCACCCCTGAGTAGGACCCAGTGTCTGCTAAGCAAAGATCCTGGTCTCTGGAGCCTCTTATAATAGGGCCCAAACCCAGCTTAACCTTCCAGGGAATGGATCGCCCTCATCACCACCTTGTTAAAATGTGCACGCTGTACTACAAAATGGCTGTAACAAGGATTGCTCCAGCCACGTCTTTGGGTGATGGGGTGGGACAGCAAGATAAGAGTGTAGGATAGGTTTTTGTCAGAACCTCAGGGAGGCTAGGAATGCTAAGGCTTTAAGGAAAGCAAGAGAGAAAGCTGTGTGGTAGAGGCGTTTGCTGGGCATGTTCTCCCAATACAGGGAGACCAGAGACCCAAAACTAACATTCTAGTCGCCCCCTCCAAAGCAAGTGAGTTTGAGTCTCCTCGGGGGTGATGGGGTGTATGCCTTTGACTGGGGGGAAGCCCTTTTCTTGGCTTGCCAGACAGTTGATTTTCACCTCACTAAGCCAGCTTTGCGAGGTTGTATGGCAGAAGTAGAGAGCCATGAATCGACTGAGCATAGGCAAGGAGAAAAATCTCGACTGGCCAAAGGATGGTGTGGGAAAGTAGCAAGGACGGAGGAGCCAGGCAGTGATCAGCCAAAGCATTTCGGGCAGTATTCTTTGTACGCTGTTCGCTGTTCGAGTGGTACTAGCTAGCTTCCAGTTCACTGAGGATTCTGGACACTCCGAGGGTCTTAACAGCCTTAGGACCACGCCAGTCACTTTGGGGAGCCAAATTTAAGAGCTAGGACCAGCTCCAGGTCCAGAGATGAATAGAACGAAGAGACAGAGACAGGGCCTGCTTAAGTGATCAAGGGACGACAGGGACTCATGGCCACTCCTGCAGACATGAGAGCACCCAAAGATGGCTGGGGTGCACATCATAAACACCCCACTTGTTAAAAGCCCAAGGCCCAAGGGGGCTTCCAAATATATTCTTTGCGGGAGGGGGCGGTTTGCAGACTCAAGAGCCAGTTCTTCTGACCACCTCTTTGAGGCAGCCCCCACAGTTCTGGCCTTCGGGCCATAGGTGTCAGGCGTGCGTCTTCTGGCCCATCAATACAGATTACATATTTATATCAATCGCGGGCTTCGAGGGCGCCCTCGGAGAGCGGCCCTGCGCCTACGAAACCAAACTGGGAGTGGTCGCGTGGAAACTCTGGCTCGGGATTGGCTGCGGGCGCCCGCCGCGGTGCGGGGGGATTGCTAATCGTATTCAGCATGTTTTGCACAAGAAATGTCAGCCAGAAAGGGCTATCTGCTCCCTTCGCCAAATTATCCCACAACAATGTCATGCTCGGAGAGCCCTGCCGCGAACTCTTTTTTGGTCGACTCTCTCATCAGCTCGGCCAGAGGCGAGGCGGGTGGCGGTGGCGGTAGCGCGGGGGGCGGCGGAGGCGGCTACTACGCCCACAGCGGGGTCTACCTGCAGCCAGCCAGCGACCTGCCCTACGGGCTACAAAGCTGCGGGCTTTTCCCCGCGCTGGGCAACAAGCGCAATGAAGCGCCGTCGCCTGGAGGCGGTGGTGGTGGTAGTGGTGGCAGCGGGGGTCTGGGTCCCGGGGCTCACGGCTACGCGCCCGCGCCCCTAGACCTGTGGCTGGACGCGCCCCGTTCCTGCCGGATGGAACCGCCCGACGGGCCGCCGCCACCGCAGCCACAACCTCAGCAGCAGCAGCCGCCCCCGCCGCAGCCGCCCCAACCCCCGCCACAGGCCACTTCGTGTTCTTTTGCGCAGAACATCAAAGAAGAGAGCTCCTACTGCCTCTACGATTCTGCGGACAAATGCCCCAAAGGCTCGGCAGCCGCCGACCTGGCTCCTTTCCCGCGGGGCCCGCCGCCCGACGGCTGCACCCTGGGCTCTTCTAGCGGAGTGCCAGTGCCGGGCTACTTCCGCCTGTCCCAGGCCTACGGCACGGCCAAGGGCTTCGGCGGCAGCGGCGGCGGCGGCACGCAGCAGCTCGCCAGTCCCTTCCCTGCGCAGCCCCCGGGGCGCGGCTTCGACCCGCCGCCTGCACTGGCCTCGAGCTCAGCGGAGGCAGCCGGGAAGGAGCGAGCCCTCGACTCCACGCCGCCGCCCACGCTTGTTTGCACCGGTGGCGGCGGCGGAGGCTCGCAGGGCGACGAGGAGGCGCACGCGTCATCCTCCGCAGCTGAGGAGCTGTCCCCGGCCCCCTCCGAAAACAGTAAAGCCTCGCCGGAGAAGGACTCCCTGGGTAAGCAGAGTGCAACCGAGGGCTCAAGTCAGGCGGGCAGACAGACAGACCCACAAGGAAGGAGCAGAGGACCAGGAGCTCGCGCGGCAGCCGCAGGCCTTGGCCCAAGCTGAAGGCAGGCTGACCTTCTGAACTTGTTTTTTAATATTTGGGCGTGGGGACGCTGTAAAAACTCATGTCGGGCTTAGGGCCCCACACCAAGACGTCCGTAGCGCTGGCCCCAGCTCACCCAGACTTGGGAGATGAGGACACCAGTGAGCAGCCCTCCTCTCGTGCATGCACTTTCTTGTGGCCCTGAGTACCCCCAAGCCCTGGTCTCCAGCCCAGCCTGCTCAGCGCGGCCCACGCGGGGGGAGGGGCAGGGAGGGAAAGTGGCTCGCCTGCAGATAGCACGGATGTTTGTAAGGCATCCAAAATAAGCAGCCGCCAGCGCCAATAAATAAGCCCATTAACCGGCGAAGTTCGAGTTTACGATCCCCCGTGCCTTTTTCAAAGTTCCTGGAGGGGCGGGAATTCTTGTTGCAAGAAGAAGAAAAGGCAAATCGCGCCCGGACGCCTGGGCCCTGAACTGAAAACCTAGGAGTGGCCATTTCCCTTCTGCTGGAACTCATTGTCACTTAACTGCACACCCCAGTTTCTTGGAGAGACAGGGGCGGAACAGCCCTTGACCCCAGAATCGACTTTTCGGGACTTTCCTATTGGCCCAACTATATCCTTCTCCTCTGGCCTAGGGCAATCTAGGAGGCTAGAGTAAGCCTTAGTGAAGCTGCCGGTTTCTCATCCAAATAAACATCCCTTACCCCCAGCCTGGGGGCCGCAGGAAATGCTTCCCTGCCACTGCGTGAGAGGCAGAGAAAGGCGTTAAGTTCAAGATGTACGGCCTTGCCTACTCCGGCCTTTCATTCTCCAAGCGCCCCGCCGAGTGGTGCTAAAACAGGTGCCTGGAAAAAAGTAGGGGAAAATGTAAATTGGGAGGACCGGGTGTGGATTGGAGGCCCACTCGATTTTGTCATGCCTTTTGGAGGAATTTCTTGTTCTCCGAAAGTCAAAGGAGGGCATAACCCTCTCTCTATGAATTCGGGCATCCCTCTAATGGGAAAGACCCGGAATTCACCCCCCTCGCACAGCCCGAGTGGCCTCGACTTAACCTTCCCCTCTGCATTCTCTTAAACTTCAGGCAATTCCAAAGGCGAAAATGCAGCCAACTGGCTCACGGCAAAGAGCGGCCGGAAGAAACGCTGCCCTTACACGAAGCACCAGACGCTGGAACTGGAGAAGGAGTTTCTATTCAACATGTACCTTACTCGAGAGCGGCGCCTAGAGATCAGCCGTAGTGTCCACCTCACGGACAGACAAGTGAAAATCTGGTTTCAGAATCGCAGGATGAAACTGAAGAAAATGAACCGAGAAAACCGAATCCGGGAGCTCACAGCCAACTTTAATTTTTCCTGATGAAACTTCCAGGCAACGCCCGTATTTTCGCTTCCAGAGCGCCTGTATCCCTCCTTCTGCCTCCAGCCTCTGCCCCAGAACTCGCACCTGTGCCGGAGCCCCATTACTCCCTTCCACTCTCGCCGTCTCCCAGGCCGTTTCGTCTGTGCAGGGCTGGTTTGTTCTGACATTTTGTTTCTTTGTCCGTTTGCTTGGTGTTGGTTTACTTATTTTTGGGGGGAAAAAGCCATATCGCTAAAATTCTATAGAGATTGAGATTGTCCTCACTGTCAAGTCCTGACTGGGCTGGGTTCGCTGCCTCGGGGGTTCCTACTGCTAGTACTGCCCCAGTTCTCCTACTGGGAATCCTGCTCAGCCCTGGGTAAACTTAGCCGGAAGCCCTAGGTCCCATTGTCGGCGCTGAGGTGTCTGGCCTGAGGTCAATGGTGCAAGGAGCCGCCACCGGGTTCGCCAGCCTGGAGTGCTGGGCTGTGTTTAATCAGCGAGTACAGGCCTGATTTCTCTTTTCTTCCTTCTTTTCTTCCTTGGCCGAGAGCAGAATATTGAAACATGGACATGCAGGTTAGCTATAGGGCTTGACCTGGCTGATTGAAAAAAATAAATGAGAAAGAAATAATCAGATTAACTTTTTCCTTCTTGTGAATAATCTCCCAGCTTTAAAAAAAATAATAAATGGCCAAGAGAAGGAACCTTCTCTTCCCGTTTGCCTAAGGTCTTGCTTGCCTGACTAAAATCCTTTATTTACCTTTGAATTTCCATGCCCTGGCTGTTGATAAATAATGCAGGTTTGTTTATACATGTGGAATTAGTAAATTTTTGCCATTAAAACTGTTGCCATTTGGTAACACGCGAAAAGCACACCACGATTCTCCCTATCTTATGAAGTTGGTTTTTTTGTTTTGTTTACTTTTGTTTTGCTTTAATTCACTTTTGTTGTTGTTGTTCTGTTTTGTAGGCTTTCTGAAATTCATGGGAGCCTAAGTGGGCTGGGGCAAGCAGATGAGAGAAGGGAGACATTGTTTGGATTTTCTTTATACTGTGAAGTTACATGCATAAAAGGGTCAAACCTGTAGGTGCAGAAAAAGAAAAAAAAACTATAAGTACAAATCTGTATAAATGTCTATTATTATGAAAAATTGCCAATCTTGTTTAAGCAAATGCATTCTATCGTTATTATAAATGTTAGTTTTAGCTTTATTTACTTCAAATCTTAAATCAGAATAAATTAATATTGTATTGCTGCTGTGCGTGGAAAAAAGATGATGTTTATGTTCTTATAGAATAAAAGCTGTGGAATGAAGCTTTTTAATTTTACCTCTTTTTTGATTTCTTATCTTCACCTTCCACTTTATCCTGTCCACCACTTTTACAACAGGAGGGCTAGCCCGAGCCCCCTGCAATTACTTTAGGCATCTATTTAAATATTACCTAGACGGTCGTAATTTGTCTGGGCCCTATAGCCCTGGTGCCTTAAGGTTTGTCGGCTTTTGTTCAGTTTTATGACTTGCTAGTATATCTGGATTGTGGCTGTCTTGGACCAGTGGTTTCAGTTGAGAGGAGAGCTGCATAGACAGAGGAAGCTAAACAGGATTTCTTTCGGGAACCCCAGAGAGACTCACAGAGGCCAGTTATTTTGTGGGTGTCCAGGTCCCAGAAGACCCCACGCCCTAAATCCGCGGAGGAGAGCCCACTCACAGCACCACTGGTGCCTGAGGCAGCGGTTAAGTGGACCGGGGCCGAGCTGTCCAGGGTCACCCCCTCCCCCTGCCGGGCCTCCCCCACCTGGCGGCCCTCCGCTAGGCCACGCGTTTCCTGCTTGCCGGAGGTGGGGGGGAGCGACTAAGGGGGGGGGGGTCGCGGGAGCGCGCGCCTCAGCGGGCGGGTGGCTGGCTAGGAGGGAGATGGGGGGGAGCGAGAGGCTGCGGGGAGCAAGTCGAAGAGGCCGCGACCAGACACAGGACTGGCCTCAGTGCTGTCCCCTGCGCTTTCCGGTCGTCCGAGGAGGCTGCCGCACTGTTCTGCTTCGTGAAGCTGCAGAATCTGGGGAACCCTTGGCAAGCCGCTCGGTCTCCCCTCTTTTCTCGTCCCTCCTCCCCTCGTTTCCTTTTTCCTCCTCTTTTCTCCTTTCCCCCTTCTTTCTTTTACTCTCTCGTTCTCCTAGGCGTACCTTCCTGCGGGACGGTGGCCTTTTCCTCCACCATGGGTTTAGGGCAGTGGCTGGCGCAGGGTGCGGAGGGCTGGTCTGGGCACGATCACAGGGCAGGGCTCTTTCCTTGGTGGCGACGGTGGCGGCAGCGGAGGCGGCGGCGGGCGAGGCAGCCCGGCGCCGGCACCAACAGAACTGGTCGGTGATTTAGGTAGTTTCCTGTTGTTGGGATCCACCTTTCTCTCGACAGCACGACACTGCCTTCATTACTTCAGTTGCAAGCGTCTCCAGGTACCAGCCGGGGTGGCCAGGCCGGCCATCAAGGCCCTAATCGTGCCAGGCTTGCGGTGGCAACCTCGGATCCCCAGTGCAGGAGGAGCTTCGGGTCCTCAGCCCTGTGCCAGCCAGCCCGACTCACGCTTTGCGCCCCACACCTGGCCCGGGGCAGGTATGGTCAGGCTAGGGGCTGATTCTGGGACGCCGGGGGCGTGGTAAGAATTCTGGACCCCGGGCCATTCAAGGTCAGGGGCGCCTCTCACTGTCTGAGCTTTCCCTACTGTAGACCTGCGCCTGTCTGGGGCTCCACTGTTCACCAGCGAGACAGGGCTGGGACACGGATGCACCACTGTAATCCCGCCTTGAGCCGAGGGAAAATTCATTCGCCCGTGGAGCCCTGGGCTGAGGGCTGAGATAGGAGAGTCGGGACCTTCCGGGGCTGGTATCCTGGTCTTGTCGCTTACCCTTCCGTCTGCAAGCACGCCCTCTGCTCCCCAAGTCGCCGCTGTGTATTTCATGTATTTCCATACTCTTTCCTTCTTTCTTTCTTATCCTTTTCTTTTTCCTTTTCGTTGCTCTTTCCCTTATTTCCGTTTCTTTTTTCTTTTGTCTTGCATCTTTCTGCCCAGTTCTCTGTCTCTCCGTTTCCTTTCCAAATCGCCATTCTCGAGGGGAAAGGGCTAGCTTGAAGAAAGTTTTTGAAGCTTTCATTTTTCTCTCGGTGCACGAATTTGAGTCTGCTGAGGAAGGGGTGCATAAAGGAGTCTGTTCGGGTACTCGGTTTTTGGCTTGGTGGGCCTCTGCGCAGACAAGGCCTCGGTTACGATCACGACCGGATGGCGGCGGCCTTGCGTTAGCAGCTGCCTGAGAGATTCGCTAAGAGGGTACCCGCGGCGTCTTTGTGTGCCCATACCGAGGGCAGGGAAGTAAACCTTCGCTAGTTCCACTGGTTCGGAAGCTGGAATCAGAGCGGAAGCCCAGGCTAGGTTCTGTGGAGCCTGGTTACCGAAAGAGCTCCAGCAGGAAGCTTCAGGCCGGCTCTGCCAGCTTTACCGGCCCTAACTCGGGCTTTGACGGTGATGAAGGAGCCTCGCTGGGGCCAAGGCTTGACTGCTTGCTGGCTTGCCAGCGGTAGCAGATCCAGAAAACGTTAGCCTAGTCCCGTCCCCCCACCCCACCCCTTATCCAGCTGGGTGTTTGAGAAGAGGGCCTTTCCCAACTCCACTACCTTTTAAATGAGTGGAAACAATGCCACATTTAAGAACTAAAAGGACACAGGCTTAAGTATTGATTTTAAATCGTAATTTATGAAAGCCACCCTAATCACTCTCAATACAGAAAACTGAAAACAAACCATCCCTTCCCCCTCTGCAGCACACTCCCTAGCCTGAGACCACAGAATTCTGTTTCCCTTCCCGGCTCAGGCTGGGAATTGTTTTCATTGCGAAGCTCAACAACCTGTTATCTGAAAGACCAGTACTCCGTGTTCCCGCCAACTCTTCTCTGCCATTTTCTGGATCCGGGTATTGGATTTATTTCAGAGGCCAAGGTTTCAGGAAGATTCTCAGTTGGGAATGCGGTGGTTTGTAATTATAACCATTTATTGTTTCTAGATGTGCATACAAACCCTTTCACATCCAAAAGAAAGGAAGAATAAAACTCTAAATACTCTAGCATCCAATCTCTGGGCTCACAAGAACAGTATCTGCTTTTGGGGAATCCTCCCCCTTCTCACACCAGTAAACAGCTGCTTAACACTCAATGCCTGCTATTTATTTTGTAATTCTCCTACTTGGAGACTAATGTTGTTTTAAAAGCTATAATAATAATAACAAAAAAAAAAAAACAACCCATGTCTGCTCTTTGAAAAAAAGCGAAAAGGCAGACAGGCATGCTCTGCCACTCACAGACAGTTTAGAGCAGAGGTGTACTCCAGGGTTATTGCCTAAATGAATAAATATCTGAACCTCAGAGGACTGCCGGATATTTAGAACACCTTGGACTGTGCTGGGGATAGGGGTAAGAATGACTTGGAGGAATTTGCAAGAAAAGGAAAATATTAGGTGGAGGGACTGAGGCAGCAGGGACAAGCCACTTCCAGTTCCTGGTGTTGGTCACTTTCTTCTTCCTGCCGACAAGCAAAGAAGGAGGCTTGTATTCCTGGAGTGGCACAGCCTTCCTCACTGGGAGAGCCGAATATTGTGGCGATTCCTATCTCCTGGAATATGAACGTGTTAGAGTGTTGGAAGGTGTTTACTTGAGCTATTTTGTGACAAAGTAGGCAAAAAGAAAGATGGAAGTGTCTTAGGCCAGCCGTTTTGCTTATAGTGAAGTGAGGTAATGAGAAACACACTCTTGGAAGGCGCAGAATTCACACGTGAATTTCATTACACAGTTTCTAGGAGCTGTTGCTTTGTGTTCCGAATTGGGGTAGGGTCACCCCCCTCCCCAAGGAACAACAGTGGCTGTGGCCTTTTCACTTTCTCTCATCCCGGAAAGATTCTACGGGGCGAGAAACAACATCCTCCATTTGGCCAAAGGACGAGACTAAAGTCCATGTCCAGTGCTCCTCCCGATGGATCTGTAGCACTGGACTTGAGCTGTTAGTCGCCTAGTTTTGGGGATCTCTGTTGCTTTGTTTCACAGAAAACCAAGGCTAGAGACAGGAAGGAAGAAAAGGGAAGGGAGGAGGAGGAGGAAAGAAAGGGAAGGGAAGAGAGTGGAAAGAAGGGAGTTGGGTAGGGGGGGAATGGGAGGGAACATGAGGAGGAAAGGATCCGGAAGGGCTCATACTGGGCCCTGGAAAGGCCACTACCAATGCTGGTGCTCTTCTTTTAGGCTAGACTGCCCTTCAGCAAAACAAACTCCCCTAGTACTGATGTTTTTCCCCCCAACTCCGGTCTGGGGAGAGGGCTTACAGATGATGGAGCCGAGAGCCTGGTCGCTGGTTGAGAAATCATTCGCTGAACCGCTTGTGCTCAAAGTCGTGGGCCTGGGCCCAGGCGGTGCTTGTGACACAATTAGATCCTTAAACCCTTGCAGGCAGCTGGCAGTTCCCTTCTTGGCAGTTTCTCTGTGGAGCCTTCCTTTGTGGAGTAAGGACGATTTGAGTGCTGTGCAAGCGTCTGACTGACTACTGGTCTAGCAAGGCCCAGTAACCCAGTCTAGGTGGTTGTAGCGTCTAAGGAATAGTGCAACTCGGCAGGGGAGGTGGTCACTCTGTTTGAGGTGGAGAGAGCCTTGTATTTGACTTTTTGAGGCGGGCCTGGGGGGAAACTCGCATCTCTGAGGACCGAAAGGATTATTTACAGGGTGCTCACCAACCAAACACAACAGTCTAATTTAACCTTTCCAAGTCCTCATAAATTTTTACAGGGAGCCGCAGTGAGGCAAAAGAATCTGTTGGTTGTTCCTGACTTCCCACCAGCCTGTGTGGCTTCCGAAACAATAACTCCTTATGAAATATCATAAATATAGATTTAAATACAGTAGAGTGAGAATGCGATTTGGCTGCTTTTTTATGGCTTCAATTATTGTCTAATTTTATGTGAGGGGCTCTGCTGGCCGCACTCGCACGCGGGACCCGCGCCTTCCTGATGGCGTGATTAATTGTGATATAAAATAGTCCGCTTAAGAAATGTGTGTGTCTGATGTGTGTGTGTGTCTGTGTGTGTAGAGGGGGGTGACAAGGCAGAGTACAGAGGCAAGGCCAGATTTGATCTTTTAATCTTCGTTGGCCACAATTAAAACAAACCAGATTGTGGAGCGGCGCGATCCCTTTGCATAAAAACATATGGCTTTTGCTATAAAAATTATGACTGCAAAACACCGGGCCATTAATAGCGTGCGGAGTGATTTACGCGTTATTGTTCTGCCGGGCGGACACGTGACGCGCGTGGCCAATGGGGGCGCGGGCGCCGGCAACTTATTAGGTGACTGTACTTCACCCCCCCCCTGGTGCCACCAAGTTGTTACATGAAATCTGCAGTTTCATAATTTCGGCGGGTCGGGTTGGGCCGGTCAGGCGCGGGCTACTGCGATGGCCACCACCGGGGCCCTGGGCAACTACTATGTGGACTCCTTCCTGCTGGGCGCCGACGCTGCTGACGAGCTGGGCGCCGGACGCTACGCTCCAGGGGCCCTGAGCCAACCCCCAAGACAGGCGACAGCACTGGCCGAACACCCCGACTTTAGCCCTTGCAGCTTCCAATCCAAGGCGGCGGTGTTCGGTGCCTCGTGGAACCCGGTGCACGCGGCGGGCGCCAATGCGGTGCCTGCCGCCGTGTATCACCACCACCATCACCCCTACGTGCACCCCCAGGCGCCCGTGGCCGCGGCGGCGCCGGACGGCAGGTACATGCGCTCCTGGCTGGAGCCCACGCCCGGTGCGCTCTCCTTCGCGGGCTTGCCCTCCAGCCGGCCTTATGGCATTAAACCTGAACCGCTGTCGGCCAGAAGGGGTGACTGTCCCACGCTTGACACTCACACTTTGTCCCTGACTGACTATGCTTGTGGTTCTCCTCCAGTTGATAGAGAAAAACAACCCAGCGAAGGCGCCTTCTCCGAAAACAATGCCGAGAATGAGAGCGGCGGAGACAAGCCCCCCATCGATCCCAGTAAGTGTCTCCTCCCTGCAAGCCGGTCGCTGCCTCCACGCCGGCCACCGGGATCTACCAGCGCGTCAACTTTCTCTCGAGCCTGCCTTCGTCCTCGATGGGAGCCTCTGGATCTGGGGGTCGAGAACCAGAAGTTGGTGTTTGGAACACCTAAGATAGGGGCCCCAAGTCCAGAGAACTGCGCGGAGCAGTCCGGGTCGGCTGGGGGAAGGGGAGGAGGATGCTGCAGCAAGAGGGGGCGGGGCGGGCGCAGAGAATTGAGCCGAGACCCGCCGCCCCTCTGCTAAACGGCCCAGGCCCAGGACAGACAGACTTTGGGCGGTTCTTCGAAAGCAACGCAGAGAAGTCTTTTGTGCGGCTAGATTGTTTACGAACTGCGGCAGCAACGTCAGCCGGGCAACCTGACCCGGGACGCTTGGGGAGACCTCCGATTCCCTCCACTTCTTGCTTTCGGCCGGTGGCTGCATAAATCCTGCCCAAGATGAGGCTGTGGCCTGTGGAGCCACGAGGGGTCCCTTGGCCAGATTTATTCAAATAAAGTGGAGACGCGATCAAAGGCCTTGGGGCATCCTGCCTCCCGCCTAGCTCCCAAGGCCTTCCGGGAAGGTCAAAAAGAGTGGGGACTGTCGCAGGGAAGCCGGGGAAGGGAGACTAGTGAAGAGCGAAAGAGCATTCTTGTTTAATCTTGCCACACGGACGCGGGGCAGCCTGTTCTTTGCTTTGCTGGCAAAAAGAAAATGGTTTCCAAATTTCACTCTTTCACAACGTGCAGACTGTGGGAGGAAGGAGAACAGGGGACGGGAGAGAGGAGGGTGGGGATGGGAGGGGTGCTGGTGTAGGTGACCCTCCGTGGGTCCGTCTGCCAGGGCTCATTGTGTTTTCTCTAACCAATTCAGCGGCATACTGCACTTCGGCCAGAGACACCCCCCACCCCAGAGGCTCCTTCTCACCCTTCCAGGATACCTTCTTCTAAACCAGTGTCTCTCTCCCTTGCAGATAACCCGGCCGCCAACTGGCTTCATGCTCGCTCCACGCGGAAGAAGCGGTGCCCGTATACGAAGCATCAGACGCTGGAACTGGAGAAAGAGTTTTTGTTCAACATGTATCTCACGAGGGACCGCAGGTACGAGGTGGCCCGGCTGCTCAACCTCACCGAGAGGCAGGTCAAGATCTGGTTCCAGAACCGCAGGATGAAAATGAAAAAGATCAACAAGGACCGAGCAAAAGACGAATGAGCCATGCGGGGCTCATTTAGGAAAGAGCAAGCTAGAAAGAAAAAGAAAGGACTCTCTGTTCCCTTCTCCCTTCTCTCCCTCCATCCCAGCCTCCACCACCCGCTCAAAGCGGCTCTAAACCCCAGGCCTCATCTCCCCCTGGCAGTCCCTGCTCAGGCTGGCTCCTAGGCCTGCGGCTTTATTGGAGGAGGTATTGTAAGCTTTCCATTTTCTATAAGACACACACACACACACACAAACACACACACACACACACACACACGAGGGCATTAGCTCTGATGGCTGTACTGCTAGCTTGTATATATATTTAAAAAAAAATCTACCTGCTTCTGACTTAAAGCAAAAGGAGAAAAAAACTACCTTTTTATATAAAATGCACAACTGTTGACGGGCTGTATAGTTTTTAGTCTCTGTAGTTATTTTAATTTGCTCTTCGTGTGGCAGGTCATGCTGCCAAAATACTTGAACACTGTGTTTTACTGTGGTAATTATGTTTTGTGACCCAAACTTCTGTGCTGGGTGAGGCACCCATTTGTGATTGTGGAAGCTAGAATTCGATTTGAACTCAGGTTGTTTAGGGGGAAGAGAAGCATTGCATTGCGTATAGCTCTGTAGTGGGATACTGTGTAACTAGACTGTACCCTAGCTGTAAGGATTTCCCAGGGAAATCAGACTCAGAAAGAGAAGGCAGGTAGTTCTCCAGGACGCATAGATACACCATTTCTCTCCTTTTGAAATGTGGGCATCTTCTTCTTTACATGTTCTAGACTCCAGTCTTGTCCAATGTATATAGAATCTCCATATTAAAGAGACATGCATAATCAGACAAGCTTAAAAAATGTTTTCGCACCAGAGGAGAAGTAAGGAATTTCGGAGCTATACATATGTGCAGAGGGTTACTACCTATGGTTTACGCTTAATTTTAATTGGGGGGGGGGAATGAGTGCTTATTGTAATGGAGTTAATCTTATTGATAATAAATTATACACCATGAAACCGCCATTAGGCTACTGTAGATTTGTATCCTTGATGAATTTGGGGTTTCCATCTGACTGAACGTACACTGTATATTTTGCAATAGTTACCTCAAGGCCTACTGACCAAATTGTTGTGTTGAAATATTTAACTTTTGCCAAATAAAATATATTGATTCTTTTACTTTGTGTGGATCTGTTCTTTGTACCTTCTTTTTCTGGGTCTGTTTTCTGGGTGGAGGCAGAGCTGAGATGAAGGGGAAAGAACCCTAATTCAGTCTTCAGCAAGGTGCTTGAGCCGGCATCTGCGGTAACCAGTCTGACCAGGCCTAAGCCTCCCGACACAGCCGGTTACCGGGTAGGTAGAAGCAGGGGCAGAAAGCAGTAGGGGGCGGGGGACACAACTCGGGCATAGCCAGTCACTTGGGCCTCGTGTCTTATTTGCCAGAAGGCAAGAGAGGCATCTGAGGTCCTGGACAGAAGCACTGGACAGCGATGGCCAGCAGCAGTGGAAAAGTCAATTTTTTTCATTTTGGCGCCTAAAAAATATTTTCCAAATCTGAACCCACAAAAAGAACTGGGGCCTTTGGAAGTTGAGTGGTCGAGTTGAGGGGTGCAGGACCAGAAGTTGAGGTCCTGTGGCCTGCTCTGAAGAGATGAACGGGAGCCAGATATGGACAATGAAGTGGGCCCTTGATATATTCGGAGCTTTCCAGGAGATGGAAAATCTGCACCCTCCTGCCCCACTGGGTCCCGCCAACCGGCCAGGGTAGGTTGGGGAGGGGGGCCGGTGTTAGCGTCCTACACTGCTATGCCATCTCCGGAACTTAAGTCCTCACAGAAGCAGGCCTTAGCAACCGACAAGCCCCAAAGTGCCATAAAAGAAAATGAGGGCTGTTACCCTTTATGGGGTGTAAAGGGCTGCGTGGGGGGAACAGCTACAATTTCGGAGGCTCAAGCGCCTTCCAGATGTAGCCAGAGAATTCTGCTTTGCTTCTCCCCCAAACTCCTTTTCTTCACAACTACCCCCCCCCTCCCCGCCCCATAATGTTGACCGGCTCCTAATGCGGGAAAGGGGTATCAGGGCGCCGGTGGATGGGGCGCCCCCACCCCCAATGCGCCGCCAGGTTGGCATGCCCTCTGTTGTTGCAGACAGAAAGAACTTCAAAGCCTGGGCAGTAAGGGTGTGCCATAAAGGAAGGTCTGCGAACTGTCTGGAATTCGGCTCTTAATGAGTTTACAACTGTCCAGCTCCAATTAGGGTATCCCACCAAAACCCTTTCATTTGTTTGCTCTGTCTGCCTCCGATAAAGAGACTGCGGAAACAGCCCTCTTTTATGGGCATTGCCCTTTCTGCTGCGTAGATTCCCGGCTCCCCGAGGATCCTGGGGGACAGGGCCCTCGCTCCGCCCAAGGGAGTGGGACGCTGGTGGGGTCACCGGCGTTGCCGAAGTTCACGCGGCCCCGAGCTCCTGCGGCTGCAGTGCCAAGAATAATCCAGGAGATGGCAGTGTGGCTCCACGCAAGAGGCACTCCAGCCGCCATCTCCCGCCGCCGAGACCTAGGAAGCTCCTAAAATGTCGACTTGAAACGCGCCTTTCTGGAATGGGATCTGCGTGAACAGCAGTCGTATATTTTCCTTGCTGCTCATGCCAACTGAAAGCCTCCCGGGGACACAAGCATGCGCCAGGGCTTGCCTAACCGCCGGCGCTCGCTTCTCTCATCTCAGGCTCTATTCCGAGACCACTGCATTGCGTGGGAGCCGTGGTGCGGAAGGTGCGGGGCTGCGGCTCAGAGAGCAGGTTCCATTCCAGGGTCACAGTCCCCATGCCAGCAGTGATCTAGGGGTAGCGAGTCGCGCGGGGACGGTCATTCACGATGGACAGACGGACGGACAAAAGATCGAAAACCTACAGCGCCTGGACTAGATGACCCCACAAAGAAAGCACCCAGTGACCACGGGTTCCGCCGACCCTCGAGGCCCCGAAACCTGCGC
Organism: Chionomys nivalis; assembly: GCF_950005125.1. Classification (NCBI taxonomy): domain Eukaryota; kingdom Metazoa; phylum Chordata; class Mammalia; order Rodentia; family Cricetidae; genus Chionomys; species Chionomys nivalis. The sequence goes on from NC_080086.1 coordinate 144,363,436, forward strand.
CCTGGTTTAGGGTCTAGCGAGCCAGCACCAGAAAGAGAGCGAGAGAGCACAGACGTCAGGACTTGGCCGTTTTGAATACCTGACTTTAAAATTCGGCGGCTGAAAATTGGTTAGTTATAAAACCGTATTTGGTGGTTGTCTAGTGTAGAACTGCCGCGAATTTTGGCCGCGCTGGAGTAACTCAGGACATACACTAGGAACTGTATTCGAAAATAAATGATATGTTTAAATAAGTAGAATAACACCGGAGCTCCAGGACTGGCGGTCACGAGGTTGAAATCGCCCTTGTTTCTCTGGCAGAGATATTTCTTTGGCAATGGAATACCAAGGCTACTGTGGAGGCTGTGGAGGCTAAAAGAAAAAAAAAATACCCAATCCACTCCCAGCCTACTTTTAATACTAGATACGGGGACATACTCTGGAGCAAACGCGGCCGGAGTGCGAGGATCGGCCCCCGGTGTAGGATGGTTTTGGAAAGAAAACACAGAAGCAGACAGAGAACCAACCCTTCGAAGCGCCGCAAGTATAGGCTGGGCTGTGCATTTATTTGGGTCGTAACAGTCTTGGCCAAACCCACTAAATGCTTACGACTCGCATCTCCGTGCTGAACACGTTGTAAAACTAGGGATTTTGGTTGACATCTCTCCTCTCCTCTCTCTCTCTCTCTCTCTCTCTCTCTCTCTCTCTCTCTCTCTCTCTCTCCCTCCCTCCCTCCCTCCCTACTACTCCCTTTAAAAAATCTTCTTATATCCACGTGGGCATTACAGACACACAGCATGATTGTATTTCTGTATGTAACACACACTACTTCACAGCCTGTGCTTGTAAGAAGGGCTTTATAGCTTCCTGGAGAGTCACCGGTGCTCGCCTACCCTAATCCTCAAAATTCTTTTTTTATGTAACTGCAAATAAGCGGCGAACCCGCTAACCAGTGGGCACAAATAGAAGCTTCCATTTATACAACAATGAAAGTCACAGGTTGGGGGCACTCCTTCTCTCAGCCGATCACAGAGGCCCCAGGTAGGTGCGGGCCTCTAGGGGCTCAGAGGCCTGGTGAACTGCCTAGGCCGGCAGCCTCCCTTGCCCTTGGCCGACTGGCGGCCGGCAGGCTGCTCTCTGGTTTTCGCTGCTTGAGAGGCTTCATCCAGGCAAGACCCCGCAAGAAACCGAGCTTATTTTTTCCCCCCGCTTCGGGGAGGAATTGATGTTCGCATCCAAGCTACAATTCTCTTGCCAGGTGGGGGACAGAAGCTGAAGCCTGCAGTCCATGCGGAGGAGAAGAATAGAAATATTTAAAGACCCCAAACTCGGAACCATTCGACTCTCTAGAAAATGCCATTCTCTGTCAAGGGCTGAGTTTATATTCTATATCTAGATTTAAACATTGAGGACTATTTGGCGACAGGAAACACAGGAAGCAAACTCTGACAGTAGGTCTGAGACCTAAATCTGGGAAAGCGTTGAGAAATATTTAGATTGTTCTGCAGATTAAAAGCTGGTTTATAAGGCGTCTTCTCCAGGGCCTGAGTTGAATAGTATGTGAATATTATCATACTTAGAAATGCATTTCTGTCAAATAAATAGGGAACCAATGGCCAGAGAACGTAGAATTAAATAGGCTTTATTGAGAGTCTGATTTTGTCCAGACTTTTGTGTTGTGAAGTCTAGCCAGGGAAGAGAGACTCAGAAACGAAAGGAAGGTTTTCGGTGACCTCGAGACCCCCGCTCAGATGGAAGACTTGTGCTCACAAGTGCCAAGGCCTTGAAAGCAGCAGAATTTGGACCATATTTGGCCGTGCTAAACGGGGACAGAGCCTCTTGCCCGGACTCCTTGCTCGTGCCTGTACCAAATACAGACGACCTTCCTAAGCCTGTAAGTGTGATTTTTCCTGGGCCACCTCAAACCGCTCCGTACTCTGGTTGTCAGGCCTCTTCTAAAGGAAGGTTCCACTTTAACATCGTCTCTTTGGAGTGCGCCATTCGCCAGAGTCTAGACAGACCGCGGCGGCCTGCCTAGCCTTTCACTTTGCGCCTTGCTTCATGTCACCCCAGGAACAATTTATTGGTCTAAAGCCGCCTAATTTCTCCACTTTGATCTCCTAGCCTTCTTTTTGTTAGCTTCATCTTCCTTTAGCTGTTTTTTAGAATTTTATTTCTCTGTTACAAGACGCTGTTATTTGGATTCTCCCCCTTCCTGTTTTACCCCCTCTGTTTCCCATCCTGATCCGCCATAAAGGGGATCCCGGATATTGCCGCCCTACTGTTCCTATGCTGCGGGGAGGCGGGGAGATAGCCCAGATCCCACCTGCCCTCCTCCCCACCAAAGTCTGGGGCCCTTTGCTAGGTGGGTGCTGGGGCTCTGTTGCAGCGGGATTTGAACCGTCCTGCCTCTTTTGTGCTTCCAAGATCCCCTGAGAGGATGCGGTGAACCGGGGGAGAGGGGTAGCCTGGACCTACTGAAAGTGATAAGAAAGTGCTTTGTACACCAGCAACCAAACTCTATAATTTAGAGGAGCATTTCCGGGGCAATTCCATTGTGAAGTCGGGTTTATGATGTGCAATCGAGTTGAGCAGTAAAAGGTGGCCAGTCTTCCAGCACGGCCTGGGCAGTTTATGAGGCGTTTAGGGAAAGAGTTCACCCAAGTATCCTTCAGAGAGCGGTGGGCAGCAGGGCCTACTTCTGATATCACTGCTGGGGGTCTGAAGCCCCGCACGGTAGGCGCCCAGGGTGAGAGACTGCCTGTTTGGGAGAGAGTGAGACTGCGTTTGCGCAGAAAGAAAGGTGAAGTGGTGAGATCCAGTTGGCCTTTGAGAGGGTCCCTTATTTGCTTTTTATAGTCTAAAAAACTGGGGTTCTGCCGCGGGCTACAGCCCCAGTCCCTGAGACACCCTCCCCCCCTTTTCTCTCTAAACCAGCTTTAAAAGTCTACTGTTTCCTGGCCCACAAGGTGGAGGTCCAGGGGTAAATTGGTTGAAAGCTGCTCCAAACCTTTCATTATGGAGAATGTATTTAGAAAATTGTGGGCTCAAGCTTCAAAGCTGCGGGAGGATGACCCAGTTTTCCCGTGATCCAGGGGTAACACCAGGGGTTGTGGGAAGGACAAAGGGGGTGTTGAGCCACCTATTGGATTGCTGAGGGCCAGCCAGGTGCCCAGGAGTGAACCCAGAGAGTCTGCACGGCAGCGGTATCCGGGAGGAGGAAAGGGAATCTCATGTTAATAAATCTGTTGGCAAATGAGGCTCATTAATAGATAAATATTTCACTGCTTCCTTTAGAGCGGATAAACAGTGCTCCGCCGATTAAAGAAAGGAAGCTGGGAGACATTGACTTTATTCAAACCACATGGTTCCAGTTTGTGGCAGCATTCTCGCTGCTTAGCTAGAGGAGACGCTGCGCCTACGGTGTTTGCCCTGAAGCATCAGATCCGGGCTTAAACCTTCTGCTTAGAGAGAGAGAGTGGGCAGAGATCTTTCTCTCAAGACCATCTTTGGGCCGACAGGTTGCAGAGACCCTTCAGGGGCTTGAGTCTGCAGAGAGGACAGGGACAGCGGGAATCCACACACTGGATCTGAGGTTCAGAATCGGTATGAGGTTGTGGGGGGCGAGCCCTGCCGAACATCCAAAGGCGCGGGCACCGGGATGGGACTCTGACTGCTTCGGGCGTCTGGGGGCAGGCGGGGTGCAGACCGTTGCGTGGGCCGCGTATTTGAGCCTCTTCCCCTTCCATTCTAGGCGGCCGCGGGCCCGTGGCGCGAGACCACCTGTGAGGACTGCTGAGATTGGCGGAGGCGGTCATGTGGGCGGTCACGTGCCGCGGCGAGCTCCGTCCAAAAGAAAATGGGGTTTGGTGTAAATCTGGGGGTGTAATGTTATCATATATCACGCTACCTCGTAAAACCGACACTGAAAGCTGCCGGACAACAAATCACAGGTCAAAATTATGAGTTCTTCGTATTATGTGAACGCGCTTTTTAGCAAATATACGGCGGGGGCTTCTCTCTTCCAAAATGCCGAGCCGACTTCTTGCTCCTTTGCACCCAACTCGCAGAGAAGCGGCTACGGGCCGGGCGCCGGCGCCTTCGCCTCCACCGTGCCGGGCTTATACAATGTCAACAGCCCCCTTTATCAGAGCCCTTTCGCGTCGGGCTACGGCCTGGGCGCCGACGCCTACAACCTGCCCTGCGCCTCCTACGACCAAAACATCCCCGGGCTCTGCAGTGACCTCGCCAAAGGCGCCTGCGACAAGGCGGACGAGGGCGTGCTGCACGGCCCGGCCGAGGCCAGTTTCCGCATCTACCCCTGGATGCGCAGTTCAGGTAGGCGCCTCGGTCCGCCGGGTCGGTGTGCGGGCGGAGCAGAGGGGCGGGGGGTGCCGGCGCGGGACGCGGGGAGCCCAGTCTGGCGGCTTCCAGCCAGCGGCCCCGCAAGTCCCGGTGGCGCTGCCTTTCTGGTTTTAATTAGAGCTGAGGCGCCATTGCGTGGAGAGACCCAAAGCATTGTATGTAAATGAGGCCCATAAAACTTTTTATGGCCCAATTAATGGGTTCGAGCCTCGTAAATTTATTTAACTCCATTTGCCTTGGAATTTTTACAGTAAGTTTATCCGCTATTCTCTTTCTCATATTCTTTCTCCCCCTTCCCCCCCCCCGTCCCCCTTCTTCCTCTCCCTCTCTTTTTTTCTCCCTCAATCTCTCTCCTCTATGCCCTTTTTCCTGTTATCCGTTCCTTTCTTGATTCCAGCTCTTTCTCCCCTACTCCTTTTCTTTTGGCTTGGCTTTCGTTCTCAAAGGCAAGGAAAGCCAGGACCTCCGGGATGCCACTCACCCCTGTACCAGAGACCATTTCCAGACCCTAGCTGGACCAAATAGGACAGAGGGTGGGATTGCCACAGGAAGGTCTTGAGCATGGGGCTGCCGAGGAGGGTTGCCCACTTTCTAGCCAGGCTGGAAAGCGGCTTGACTTGCCTTTGAATGGCAAAAGTGCAGAGTCTCCCACTTGCCACACTCTGTATTTACAATTTCCCTTTGTCAAGGGGAAGCAGGACATTGTAGAAACGTAGCCGGCTGGAAAGGCCGGTTGTAAAGTTGGGATTCTGCTGTAAGGCTCTTCACAGACTGGCTCGCTTGTCTGGCCCCGGGGTCTTCCGCTCACACTCCTCCCCCAGCTCAATTGGGGGTGATGGGGGTTGCGCCTGGGTTTGGGCAGGGTGGAAGGTACAGGCTCTTGGACAGCGGGGCCTGACTAAAACACTCTTCTGTCCACATCGCAGCCTGCTTGTCTGTTTGTCTATATGTCCAAATTTCTGCTCTCAGGACCCGATAGAAAGCGGGGACGCCAGACCTACACGCGCTACCAGACACTGGAGCTGGAGAAGGAATTCCACTTTAACCGCTACCTGACACGGCGCCGCCGCATCGAGATCGCCCACGCGCTCTGCCTCACCGAGCGCCAGATCAAGATCTGGTTCCAGAATCGGCGCATGAAATGGAAGAAAGAGCATAAAGATGAGAGCCAGGCTCCCTCTGCGGCCCCCGAAGAAGTGGTGCCCTCCGTCTCCAAGGCAGCTACTGACAAGGCGGATGAGGAGGAAGAGGAGGAAGAGGAAGAGGAAGAGGAGGAGGAGGAATAAAGGGCCAGGAACAGGGCCATTACTGCACGGGACAGTCGGAAAAGCATCTTTAAGAGACTCACTGATTTTAGTTACAAAAATGGGGGGAAATAAAGTGTAAAAAAAGAGAGAGAGAAAGAGGGAATCAGTCCCCACCCTCATCCCACCCACCCCATCACCCACTCTAGCTCCCAGAGGGAAAGTAGGTCACCTTGGGGACCCTCTCTGCCTCTGAGGACCTCAGTAGATACCCCCAACCCTGGGCCAGTGTTGTGCTCTGGCACAGTCAAAATACTACCTAGCACAGGCCTCCTTGAGAGGCACCCCCAAACTACCTATGGGCCCAACCCAGTGGGTCGCACTCCTAAGAAGCTCCCTCCACATCCTTACAGTGGCAGACACCCAGCACCTGCCCCACCAACCCCTGCAAAACACGTGACCAGTACTACCTACTAGGCCTAAACTACCTATTTCGTGCTGGCTAGCTTTTCTGCTTCACTGTGCCCACTCTTCCCAGGCCAGGACTTGATGCTTCTAGCTGACAGTCTTTGGGGTCACTGAGGCTTCAATGACAAGGCAATGAGGTTCAGGGACCAGGGCATTGGCTTCTATTTAAATTGAAAAATAATATATTTATTCCAAAGCTTACCAAATGCTGCAACCTAGAATCCCTCTTTCTTTGGCTTTGGCACCTCAAGTTCAGGGCCATTACCCCTGTTTCTGGAGGGGAGCATTCCTGAGCTGGCTGCAGACCAGCTTTTGTGGGACTAAGGAGATTGTTCCCAGCCTCACTGTTCCCTCCCTTGCTTCTGTGTCCTACTGTTCAGCCATGTATACTTATGCCCTGACTTTTCCTACCTAGGACAAATACTGTATATTTGAACCAGATTTTTTTTTGGTCATTTCTATAATCTTGGAGATCATTTGTAAAGGAATGTCTTGACTTGGGAAGGATGTTTTAATGGAGTGACTTTGTAGCATGGTGTGTTGTGTTGAACTAATTCTGTTGTGGACGGGAGGGGTCTAATGCCCACCCCAGTGCCCATTTTTTCCCGTGTTGTCCCATGTCCCCCTTAGACCCAGCCTGGGGTTCAGGGAAGGCGTGCTTCCCAGCCCAGTTACCTATGTTTTATGTAACAATAAAAATGCCTGGTGACAAAGAAACACTGACTGCTTTCTTCAGGGGGTTTGGGGCGAGGGGAGGTGGCCATAGCTGAAGGGCAAGCCCTGTCTACAGGTTAAAGGACCAAGGGGAAGCCAACGTGCAGAAACTGTCCTGGAGTCCAAATTTTAAATATTCATGCATAAATGTGTCATGTCTCTTTTTCCATGTTTTGTGTTTAGATTTGGACGAATAAGTGTATTTCTAATTTTTATGTGTGACTGCTTATAGTTTTCATAATTATGCACTTTCCCACATCCATAATGTGTGTATATCTGTTGTGTATCAACGTTTTCCCTGTCTATCATTGGATGTGTGGGTTTCTGTGTCCAGCTGCACGTTTTTCTGTGTCTATGATTGCTTATATGCCTTCCTCTTTGTAGATGTTTTTGTCTGGCTATTGTGTGCGCACACCAGTATCTACATCCACTGAAAACAGCTATCAGTTAATACAGTATATTCTATCTATGGCCTCCCAAACTTCACACATTCCAAGAACGAATTCCAAATTCAACCTTTCCTCTAAAGGTGCAAACTGAGCTCTCAAATAATCTTACCTACCCTCCAACTGATTCCGGATTCCGCATGAGCCCTGAGTCCAGCCCCAGAGTAGAAAATGGGATTCAGGGTACTTGCCGCAGCACCCCCACTTAGCCTTCAGTAGAGGCAAAGGATGCCCCAGGGCTTAACACTGCAGTGGAGGGGTTCTGGGACTGCCATGGACCTCAGACACGGCTGTTGGGCTGTTGCGCAACCTAGGCAAGTCCTGTTGCTGAGGAGGAACTGTGGCTGGGGAAGGGGCGAGCAGCGAGGGACCAGGGTCGAGGGGCGGTGGAAGTAGCTTAGAGGATCCTGAGCTTGGCCCGCGAAGATCTCCATTCTTATCTCCTGGCTGGGTTGAACCAGCTTCTTAGGACTCTTTTTTAATAAATCAGACCTAAAAGGGTCTGTAAAACCTGCAGCCCCAAGTCGGGATAGCCTCAGTGGTAAGATGGCGCCGGTGTAAGAGCTGCCTCCTCTTAGTGATGGGGAAAGGGTCATAAATCCGTTGTTGTTTATGAAAATTTACAACTTTGCAATACAACTTTATGAGTTGTTCGGCCCTTCCATTGGCCGCTGTCGGTCATGTGGATAGGAACCGTGAACATGAACTTTTTTATAATTTCCCTTGCGAGAATAGAGCCGCATTCTTTTGCTCCGCTCCGTCCTGCGTGCTTCGGAGCTCTGCCTTCTCAGCCTGCCTAGGCTGCGCTTTGTCCGGCGATGGCGAGCGAGGGGAAGCCACTGCCAGGCCCAGGCCCGCCGCTGTCGCTGGAGGTGGGGCGCGTCCAGTTCCTGGAGCAGCAGCCGCCGCTTTGCAACTCACAACCTGGCTAATTTCCTGCGTCCTCTGGCACCAGGAAGGAGGACAATTCGTCTCCTGGGCTGCTGAAGCGGACAGCTGTCAGAGAGGCAGGAGCTTCTGGGAGCCGCGGTCTGAAGGTGAGACATGTGGGAAGGAGACAGGAGAAAGGCGGGTGAGGTGCCACGGTGGAAGCGGAGGACACCCAGAACGACTTTGAAAAGGGGCATTTCTCACCATCATCCATACAGTCTCTTCACACAACAGCCCAAACACGTCACTCATTCTCACCCACTACCGACAACACCTACACCACTCACAAGGCAAATCGGCCTTCCCTCTGTGGCACAGTGCCCTAGCACTGGGCAAGAGCGCTTAGGTCTTCATTCCCCCTTCCCGCCGTGACCCCGGGAAGCCCAAAGGGAAATCATCTGACTTCTACTGTTCCCTATCAGCCCCTGGGGTTTGGGATTATGTCATTCATGACCCAAATTTATTTAACTGACTTCCCCAATATCAGAGCTAGGTCCCAACCTGGGAATGTGGGCAGAGGGGAGAGAAAAGCGAGGTAGCCCAAAAGCATTAGCGTCAACTCTCTGTTCTCTCCAGTGGGGCTAGTCTCAGGGAGAAGGGAGGATGAGGTAAACAAGCAAACACAAAAGCAAAACTTACTAATTCAGAGTTCTCCGGTGATTGCCTGCTTCATTTGCCCGGTTTTCCGACCAGAGTGAAGTCTGGAGCCCCGAGAAAGGGGCTAGATGCATATGTGGAATTCTGTGTTGGAGGAGAGAATCGAATTAATTGGGTGCTAATGGGGGATGTTTCCGTGTAGAGGACTGTTGTGTTGGCGAGCGTGGAAGGACCAAACCTAAGGTTTCTGAAGGAAAATTGCAAAACGGAGTCTGAGAAATAACAGGATGGCAGCCCCAACCAACCTAAGGACAGCGGAAGGATGATGTTCAAGGTCCCCTATCTCTTGAGCAACCAGGGAGAGGACCACAGCTAGCCGCGAGGCGGCACTGAGTGTTGCTGGCCTGGCTGTAGCTTTGCCTTGCGCGGTGGTACCAGTCATGGTGGCTGAGCCTGAAAACGCATCTGACCAGGTCAGATTTACCCTCCCCGCGAGAGACATTGGAGAATGAGTAGCGAGATTCTGGGCTATAGTTCTTTTTTGTTTATTTGGTTTTTGGTTGTTGTTGTTGTTGTTGTTTTCCTATCACAAGATAGTATCTCAGTATAGGCCAGACAATTAAAAATAACACGTTGATATTTGGGATGTTCAGCGGACAACGCTGTGGGTGCGCCCCAGGCAGGGGTAGATAAAGCGCCGCCGCATTTGCCTCCTAGGGCCGCTGACTGCCTGACTGTGGCTGCCTCGGGCAGATTATTTATTGCGACCGTGCTGGGAGCTCGCTGCTGCCACGCTGTGGCCGTCACCGGGACGGGCGCCAGCAGCGGCCCGCCTCTTCGAGCCTGGCGCGACTGCTGCACGGGCCCCTCAAAGATTTCCCCAGAAGCAGGGGAAGGGGGGCGGGCATCAGGGGCAATCTCCCAGGGTCTGTTTGGCTGTGAAACCTCCCTGCTTCGGCTATCCATGACAGAAACCTCAGCCGCCGGAATAGACTCGGGTCCTTCCCTCGCCCCCAACCCAGCACCATGGAGACTGGTTGTACAGGCCGCCTGGCCGGTTATGGCTGCTTCTGTCCAAACTACGCGTCCCAAAGGCGCCCTGGGGGCGCACGTCAGTTGCCAGTCGGGAAAGGCGTTGGCTTTGAGAGTCTGACATCGGAGAGACCAATTGTAGTTCTGAGGCCTTGCTGGCCTGGCTGGCCCTGAGAAGTGGCTATGGCATGGAAGGCGGCTCTTGGAGAGGGCCTTTGACTGGCAGAGGCCACACCTGTGTGCTTTGGGCTCTGGGCTAGAGATTTGGCTGGATGGAGATGGACCTTCAGGGTCCTCCCACACACCTGCAGGCCCCGCTGCTAGGCTGGCCGAAGTGGAGGGGCTCAATGGGCAGCCCAGGGCAAGGGAAAACTCTGCGACCCTACTGCCATCCTAGCCTTTTTGAAGAGAAGATGAAAGGTAAGTTTTCTGTGTGGCTTTGACCTAGCAGAGAGTCCTGGGGTGGTCACTCTCAGAACCTTAGGAGAGGCTCTGTGGAGAGTGTGGAGATCTTGCTTCCCATTCAGTGGATCCATCAGAACTGACTGACTCCCCGCCCCCCCCATATATACATATGGAAGAATAAACAGATCCACTGCCAACTGAAATATGCACTAACCTTATCTTACACGTAAATATTTCAATTTAATTTTTTCCCATCTTAATGTTTACAAAAGCTGGAAATACATTTTCTGGCTCCTAGCTGAGAAATTAAATTCTCTTATTGGCTGAGACAATTAAATCTAGAATCCAGGTCAAAGCATAACAATACGAGTGGTGAGCTGTCACCAGCTCCAACCCTGTGCGGGACATGGAGGAATGAGAGACGATAAAAACAAACAATTAACACTTGCAAAATGACTATTTTCGCTTCAAATGACATTGGTTGAAATAATTGTTATCTGATTTTTTTTTTGTTTAAGAACCAATAACTCACTTATTTTCTTCAAAGAGCATTTTAAGAAAAAAATCCAACCTTTTTTTTCTCCCATGTTTTCATGTTTTGTGTTTTGTGTATTGCATCTTCTCTGTGAGAAACGCTAAATTTTATCCTCTCCTGGATAACTCTTGGTCTTATGGAAAGAAAAAAACTTTCCTGGGTTGGAAAGATAAAGACTTCGGCACACCGTTTCTGGTACAGCCTTCCTTTGGTGTGCTTTCATAGGTTCTCTGGAGGCTGACCTTAGGCAAGACCTTTTCCAGCTTTCCCCTTTTTTAAGGGGGAAAGAGGGAAGGTCAGGGGAAAAAAAGCGAAGAAGAGATTAAGGAAGTCGTTACCAGATTCCTACAGGACCATTCCCAATTGTCCCCTCGGCCCAAACCCCGTCAGTCCCAGTCTGCAGGAACCAGGATTTTACAGATCTTACAAACAACCTCCTGAATTCCAACCAAATCTCGTAAACAGTCTCTCTGCCGCCCACGCAATTGGGGATTTTTAAAGCCGAATCAAGGGCTTTTACAAGCCCTACAAACACAGTGGTGAAAATGCCATGGAACCGATATCACATTTTACAAAATGAGACTGATCCTTATGCAAGGAAGCCCAAGACAGGCTTTCCAGGTCCAATCTGGGACTCGTCAGGCCTGAGCCGGGGGTCAAGGCAATTCAGGGTTCTGGAGCTAGTGACAGAGTGACAGAACTGCTCTGGTTTTGTAGCTGCTGCCCCAGTAGGCGTATTTTGGGGGTGGGGAAGCAGGGGGAAAGTGGGTATGCCCCCACGACAGCGCAATCAACTACCGGGAAGCCAAGCCCATCAATTATCCTGTGTGAGGATTTGGGCTGCAGGAGCTGCACTCCAAGCCCTGCTCAGCCGGGGGCCCTGCATCTCTCTTGCTTCTAGAGTGAGACTAGGGAGAAAGTGCATGTGGAGTTTTATCTGTCACTGCTCTAAGCCGGTCCAGTAGCTTAGGGGAGTACTGCATGGGACACTGGGTGAGAGGAGTTAAGTCTCACCGATGGCTTCCTAGTCCGGTCTCCCGGTCTCACAAACACTGTTCTGTAGATCATTTCTTCTTAAAACTAAGGGTTTTAGCCTCTCCTTTTTCTGGGTTCACAGAGAGGATACACGGTGCACAGTGGGTGTTGTTGCTTGCTTTAAGCCCACGGAGGCACGGGCCATTGCAGGCGTGTCAAACATGGAGGGCAGTAGTGGAGAGAAGGGGGTACAGGAAGGCCCTGCCTTTGGCCTGGGCCTGGTCTACGAGGGGTGGTCTTTCAGCCTTTGGCAGTAAGGCCCAACCTGTAGTAAGAATGGGAGGGGATAGGCGGTCAGGAATCCCTAAAGCACGGGGCTGAAAAGCAACGTGTGGGCCTGGCTTCTCAGAGACCCTTCTCCAGCGCAAGAACCCACTCCCACGGTTAAGGGAGTACAAGGGGAGGAGCAGCTCAGGTCCTGCCTGGGACAGAGGGCTCTCCAGAGCAAAGCCATTCTCGTCACCGCCCCTTCTGGCTCAGACTTGTCAGGTTTCCTGTTTGGAGGAGAAAACCAGCAAAAACCAACAAGGCAAAAAGGGAAAGAGGAAAGGGCAGGCCTGGTGGGGCCTTTTCATTGACCTGGGCACTAGTGCCTCTACTCGACTCTGATCTACACATCCCTGCCCGGGGCCGTGCCCACCGCTGGCGTTCAGGGGTGTGTGTGGGAGTGCGGGGGCCGGCTGGCTGTGTGCGCCCATTAATCTGCCGGGCGGGCGGCGGGCGGGCGGGCGGGCGGGCGGGCTGGGGGCTGTTTGTAACTTTGCTGCCTCGGTCGCCGTGGTCCCCGGGGAGCGGGCTCCGGCGCTTGCTCCCATTGGCCGCCGCTGCGTCAGCTGGTGCGATTTGCTGCTGTCGCTTTTGGCGTTCGGCCATCCAGAAACAAACCAGTTCGATGACTACTAATAGTTATAGCCAGATGTACTAATACACAACAAATCACAGTCCTGCAGAGGGGCGCGCAAATGAGTTCCTATTTTGTGAATCCCACTTTCCCTGGGAGCCTGCCCAGCGGCCAGGACTCCTTCTTGGGCCAGCTGCCCCTCTACCCGGCCGGCTATGACACGCTGAGGCCCTTCCCGGCCTCTTACGGGGCATCGAGTCTTCCGGACAAGACATACACCTCACCTTGTTTCTACCAACAGTCCAACTCGGTCCTGGCCTGCAACCGGGCATCCTACGAGTACGGGGCCTCATGTTTCTATTCTGATAAGGACCTCAGTGGCGCCTCACCCTCGGGCAATAGCAAGCAGAGGGGCCCCGGGGACTACCTGCACTTTTCTCCCGAGCAGCAGTACAAACCTGACAGCAGCAGCGTGCAGGGCAAAGCCCTCCATGAGGAAGGCACCGACCGGAAGTACACGAGCCCTGTTTACCCCTGGATGCAGCGGATGAATTCCTGTGCGGGTAAGGCATATCCCTGCTCCCCCACCCTAGAGAGTGTAGGGAGAAGGAAAAGCTGGCAGGCAGGGAAGGAAGGAAGGAAGGAAGGAAGGAAGGAAGGAAGGAAGGAAGGAAGGAAGGAAGGAAGGAAGGAAGGAAGGAAGGAAGGAGAGAAAGAGAAAGGAAGAAAGGATAGGTAGATAGATAGATAGATAGATAGATAGATAGATAGATAGATAGATAGAATAGGAAGAAGGATAGAATGTACAAAGTTTCCATTTGTCTTTTTTTTTTTTTTAATTTGAGAAAGAGAGAGAGAGAGAGAGCCCTAAACATTCCCAGTGGGACAATCAGGCCCAGCCAGAGGAAAACCTGGGCCGGGAGAGCCATGTAAGGTGACACTTTAGGGTGTGTGAAGGATTCATTCACTGCCAAGCTATATCAGACCTGTAACAGGGGCAACAGAATGGGGGGGGTCTGGTCCAGATGAGAAGGCTGCTCAGCTGCACCCTCGTAATACCCCTCAAGTTTTCAAGCAAAAGGGGTCTCCAGAACACACCATGGACAAACTCCTCCACACTCCCTCTCCTCTTTCTTCTGCCCTTCACAAGCCCAGAAACCCAGGCAGGCAGAGGCCCTCTTTTCCTCACTTGACCTCTTTCAATGTCTCCAGCAAAGCTCTGAAGCTGTGGAAGGCCACCTTCTCGGGATATTCATATTCATATTCTCTCTCTCTCTCTCTCTCTCTCTCTCTCTCTCTCTCTCTCTCTCTCTCTCTCTCTCTCTCTCCTCCCACTTTTACCTTCCACTCAACTTCACACTTTAAGCCAACTTCTATCTCCTCCTGAGACCCTGCCTGAGCCTCACACCTGGCTTGGGTACCTCTGGCACAGGGACAGCCCATCACAGTCCTACCAGGGCCAGCCAGATCCCACCAGCTCACCTATGGAACCATCTCTTTACTCCAAGTTTTCCAAGATCCCACAGGGAGTCTCCTTTCCCCCTGCAGCAGGACAGAGCCTCACGAGGGCTTCAGAACTCACCCTCCCAGCGGAGAGCCTTCAGATGAATCACAGCGCTTGCTAACAATATGCAAAGATTGGAGAAGGCTGGCCATATTTCAGTTTCCAAAAATACACTGAGATCCCACACAAGGAGCCTCCATGGCATCTTTCACAGACACCAATGTGAGAATTCAGTTTCCTTGCTGCTCCTAGGATCCCCACTCCATTTACAGACAAATAAACGCTACCCTCCCTTGAAACAGTGACTTTGGCCATTCAAATTAAGAATGCCCATGCTATTTCCTCGCTTCTAATGGTTTTCTAACAAAACACATTGGTCAAAAGCAATAACTTCCCGCCCCAAGTCGATTTTAGGCGAAAACATCTCTCTTGGTATGAAATCATCTTTGCCATTCAGCCGGCTTTTTGCCCTCGGTGGCGGTGCTAGACGCTGGGGTGGCAGTAGGGAGTTTTCAGGCTTAGAGACTGCAGGGAAAAGGCACACGGAGTGTATTCGTTTGGTCTCGCTTACCCGCAACACATTTCTGCCTGCAGGTGCGGTGTATGGGAGTCACGGGCGCAGAGGCCGCCAGACCTACACGCGCTACCAGACGCTGGAGCTCGAAAAGGAATTCCACTTCAACCGCTACCTGACTCGGCGGCGCCGCATCGAGATCGCCAACGCGCTTTGCCTCACCGAGCGCCAGATCAAGATCTGGTTCCAGAATCGGCGCATGAAGTGGAAAAAGGAAAATAAACTCATCAATTCCACACAACCCAGCGGGGAAGACTCTGAGGCCAAGGCGGGCGAGTAGACTCCAGTGTAGGGACCAGGCCAGCGTCCTAACCTCTATTGGCTTTGCCCCCTGGTGCTCCTGCCTGCTCCCCAAGTTTTGTTCCAGCCTGCTCCCACCCGGGTGCTTCTGCAGCTTAGGGAAGTCCAAAGCTTTGCAGGAGTCTGCGCATTTACTTATTACAGAAAACAAGCAAACAAAACTCACACACCTAATGTCAGTTGTGGGACAGACATACTGTACACACACACAGGTTCTTTCCCCCATTGCTGCCCAAGTCAGCTTGGGAGTCCCGGGGTGCACCCAGAATTGTCCCTGCTGCTGTGTTAGCGCCTCTGCGCTCCCTGAGCTACAAAGGCCACGGTGTTGTTGAGGGAAGAAAGAGCCCCAAGGCAGTGCCCGGTTTGCTGTCTGAGCTTTTCCGCCTTGGTCCCTCGCCATCAAATCTCGAAGGGCATCGCCAAATCGGCTCTGGCTACTGGAAAGAAAGGGCCTAAAGAGCTGGGCCCCAGCCCTGTCGTGGCTTCTCAGGATGCCCCTAAACAAGAAGCCGGAGGAACAAAGGAGAACTCTCCTCCGACAGAACCAAGTCTTTCTGCCGCCGCATAACAGTCATTGGGAGAGAGCTGCAGCTTCAGCCAGGCGAACCAACCTGGGCGCGAGTGGAATAGTACAAGTTCGGTAGCGACAAGGCTCCCGCAAGCTCCCAGCTCCTGATTCCCACTCCCTGCCTCTTACAGAGTGGGTGCCGCCACCTAGAAGCTCTCAGGACCCAAAAGAGGGGGCCCAGGACCATGGGAGCCTGAAGAGTTCTAGCTGATAAGCATGCCAGGGGCGCCTGAGATGCCAGGCCTCTAGTAGGGAGACTCTGCTCGCCTCTCAGCTACATTTGTGATTTGCTTTCGTCTTTTGGAGCCCAGGAAAATAACTACGGAGATACTAGGCACTGCCACGAAATGGTTCCATTAGTTCCCGCAATCTATTCCCGGAGGTCTAAGCAAGACCCCAAAAGCTCTACCCACGGATCCCAACTTCCAAGCAGCCTCAGAGGCTGCAGGGAGTCAGGGCCCACTCTCTGGGTTCACCAAGAACCCTGCTACCTGGAGCCCGGCTGGCTGAAGGAACCAGACCAGGGATGAAGATATTCCAGGCTGGATAAATAAGCAAATCAGACAGCAAACTAATGATACGAAAAACGTATTTACACGGAAGAAAAATCGGCTCTGGTTATACGAGTGTATGGAATTTGACCTCGCCTCGGAGAAACACTACACAAAAGCTGTCTTTAATAGACGCCTGCCGTTTAAGAGCGGCAGGGACACTGCCCTTCATGCGCTCACAAACAAAAAAAGAAAAGAAAAAGCCTTAATTGTGACTGCTGCTGTGGGCAGGATTTATTTCTTCAATTGGTTAAATGGTCTTCCCTTCCCCGAAGGTGATATCTGTGTTTTCAAAATTCACAGCTGCGGGCCGGACGGGCAGGACCGACCCCAACCTCTACACAAAAATAAGAGGGGCTACAAAGCCAGTGAAATAAAGTTGTTGTAAATAATTCCAAGTCACCACCTCCCCCTAATCCTCTGCATCCTCGCCGGGCGTGCGATCGGCAGCTGACGGCCTCACAATTGGTACATCCTAATGGAACTGCGAGGGAAATGCAATAATTTTGCCATAATGGGCTGTAACCTCAATTCGACCCCGGCCCTTGCAGCCCGAGGTCGGAAGCGATGCGATCCGCCCTGCCTCCAGAGGGTGGCGCTCGAGTCCGACTGAACGGCCGCGGCGGGTGGCGGGCACGCGCCCAGGGCGCGCGCGCCACCCCTCTTGCCTCCACCCAACTCCCCCATTAGTGCACGAGTTTACCTCTAGAGGTCATCAGGCAGGATTTACGACTGGACAACAAAAGCACGTGATTCGAAGTCGTACCCCATATTTGGGTGCCTACGTAGGAGGGAACCGAGTACATGTCCCAGTCATTTCCATAATTCATCATAAATTGTGCAAGGGTGCTATAGACGCACAAACGACCGCGAGCCACAAATCAAGCACACATATCAAAAAACAAATGAGCTCTTATTTTGTAAACTCATTTTGCGGTCGCTATCCAAATGGCCCGGACTACCAGTTGCATAATTATGGAGATCATAGTTCCGTGAGCGAACAATTCAGGGACTCGGCGAGCATGCACTCCGGCAGGTACGGCTACGGCTACAATGGCATGGATCTCAGCGTCGGCCGTTCGGGTTCCGGCCACTTTGGCTCTGGCGAGCGCGCCCGCAGCTACGCGGCCGGGGCCAGTGCGGCGCCAGCCGAGCCCAGGTACAGTCAGCCGGCCACGTCCACGCACTCGCCTCCGCCCGACCCGCTGCCCTGCTCGGCGGTGGCTCCCTCGCCCGGCAGCGACAGCCACCACGGCGGCAAAAACTCCCTGGGCAACTCCAGCGGCGCCTCGGCCAACGCGGGCAGCACCCACATCAGCAGCAGAGAGGGGGTTGGCACGGCGTCCGCAGCCGAGGAGGACGCCCCTGCCAGCAGCGAGCAGGCGAGCGCCCAGAGCGAGCCGAGCCCGGCGCCGCCAGCTCAACCTCAGATCTACCCCTGGATGCGCAAGCTGCACATTAGTCACGGTAAAGCCAGCCGTTTTCTGATCCACGCGTCCGTGGGGGCGCGGGTCTCGGTCACCCTCTGTTCTTTGCAGCCTCTCTCCGGGTCTCTCGCCTAGTCTAGCCTCTCTCCAGCCCGCAGAGCCTCTCCCTGCGGTTTTCCTTTCCCTGCCTTCCTCTTTACTTCCTCCCCATTACTGCAGCAGCATCCAGTATTCGCAAATACTGGGGGGGGGGGGGGGGGATATGGGGTGGCCGAGCAAAAGTTTAGATGTTGAAAGAGGAAGAAATTCCATGTGGAACCCCAGTGCCTCGGAGCACGCTTAAGGGTCAGGCCAGCCGAGCAGGGCATGGAGAGGTAGGGATGGTAGTAGGGGCCGTGAATCGGGCTTGTCAGGGTGGATAATTTATGAGAAGGGCTACGCTGGGGAAACAGCGTTACTAATTACAGCCCCCTAAAAGGGGCTTGAGGGGGAAAATCAGGCGAGGGCAGGCGAGATTCTGAAGTTTGGGGCCAAGAGAGAGAGGAAAGGAAAGAAAAGAAAAAGAAAGCGGGCGCCCCAAGCGTATAGGCTGGAACAGAAGGCGGCCAGGGCGGCTGGAACTTTAACGGAGGGTGACCCGGAGGCCACTTGGTAACTCAGAAAAAGGCAGTGCTTTGGTGCGTTTCTGAGCGGTGGGCAGCCTGGGAGGGCAATGCCCTGCTTATGACAACTCGTGGAGGGCCAAAGAGCAGAATGGGGTCGAGGGAGAGCTACGCTGTCCTTCAAGACGGGGTTCCAGCCTCAGGTGTGCCGGTTGTGCCCAGAGTCCCAATCATGTTGTTTTTCACTTCAGAAAGGAAGAGGGAAGGAAATTCGGGAAGGGGGGAAAGAGAGGGGGGACTTGTTGAGCCTTTTCTCTCAGCTCAGGACCCTGGCTGAGTCTTAGAACCAGGTGCTAAGGAGTTGGTGGCTAAACCGCTGACTTTTCTGTTGCAGACAACATAGGCGGCCCAGAAGGCAAAAGGGCCCGGACGGCCTACACGCGCTACCAGACTCTGGAGCTGGAGAAGGAATTCCATTTCAACCGCTACCTGACCCGCCGAAGAAGAATTGAAATAGCACATGCTCTTTGCCTCTCCGAGAGACAAATTAAAATCTGGTTCCAAAACCGGAGGATGAAGTGGAAAAAAGATAACAAGCTGAAAAGCATGAGCATGGCCGCGGCGGGAGGGGCCTTCCGCCCCTGAGCCTCTGGGCGGTTAAAGTACTGAGCAGTATTAGCGGAGCCCTCCCTCCGTAATGTCAGTACTAAGGTGACTGTCTCAAACTCCCCCTGTGTTCCTTCTGTGAAGAAGCCCTGTTCTCGTTGCCCTAATTCATCTTTTAATCATGAGCCTGTTTATTGCCATTATAGCGCCTGTATAAGTAGATCTGCCTCTGTTCATCTCTTTGTCCTGAATGGCTTTGTCTTGAAAAAAAATAGATGTTTTAACTTATTTATATGAAGCAAGCTGTGTTACTTGAAGTAACTAAAACAAAAAAAAAAGAAAAGAGAAAAAAAAACACACACACACACAAAAAGCCCCCCCCACCTCGTTTAGTGCCAATGTTCTGTGTTGCACTTGAGTTGGTTAACGTGCATGTGCGTGGAAGTGTTCCTGTCTCAATAGCTCCAAGCTGTTAAAGATATTTTTATCCAAACTACCTATATTCCTTGTGTAATTAATGCTGTTGTAGAGGTGACTTGATGAGACACAACTTAACTTGTTCATCGTGTAGTGGCTAGTGACTGTGACGAAAACTGTGACTCCAAGCGGTGTGTCCCTGCGTGCCTTTGTAGGACCCTTTGCACGAACTCTGGAAGTGACTCTTCTAAGCGCAGCTTCAGTGATGTATGTTTTTGTGAACAAAGTTACAAATTTTGTTCGAGTCTGGCTGTTTAAGCAAACTGTGATCAGCTTTTTTTTTTTTTGTATTTGTTTTTAAGGAAAAAATACTGACTGGAAACAAAAAATAAACTTTCTATTGTAAGTTCTCTTGGTCGTCTGATTTGTGCCAAACAGCAAGCGAGGGCTCTTTCTGTTTTTCTGTCTGTCCAGCCGTGCTGGAAGCTGGTGCGTCTGAGGCTACCTGGGCAGCTTGCCTCTTCAGGGTGCCTTCCTAACTCTGAGCTATCAGAAAATTCAGGCCAGAAGCAGGTGGGAAAAACTGTAGGAGGTTCCAAGGCCTGAGTCCACCCTGTCCATCTCTGAGGAAACCAAGTTAACTTAGTAGGTGCCAAAAAGGAGAGAAAGAGAAAGGAGAGAAAAGCCAGGGCATTGTTAGCCACAGTCCGGCCCACACAGATCCTTCATCCCTAAGGCTGTCTTAGGCCTTGCTGAAGGGGATCCTCTGCCAGGATGTAGACCCCAAACCCCCTGCCCACTAACCCACCCTAGTACCCCTTCCCCACTCCTCTTACTTAACCCAGTTGGCTTCTTTTGCTACAATTAATTTGCTACAAATGGAAAGTACTTACCCCATCCTAGCTCCATTGGGAAACTCCTCAGGACAGCTAAAGCGCAACTAGAGATTTGCACATTTACCCACTGCTTACACGGATGCCGCCTTTCCTTTTAAAAGTTATATAACAGTAAACTTTATAAGCCCCAGTTCCGGCTATATGACATTTGGGTGCCAAATGAATAGGGTTTTGTCTATGAATTAGATCGTAAAATCATCCATAGCACAGACAGATCGGCTCACTGGCTATAAAACGTCACGTGGGGCCATTAAAGTAAGTTTTATGGTTTTGGGGAGTTGACATCCAACATTATATACCACATAACATATAATCTCACTAACGCTGGACTCCATTTGACTCTTTTGCAGGCTACATGTGCTGCCTGGTCATTCAAATTGTCAATTTTAGGTCCAGAAGTGTCCAAACCACAAGTTCTCAAAACTCTCAGAGAAATGGCTCCCTCCAAGTTAAGGTAAGCTCTCGCCTCTTGAGTTTATTTGCACTCCGAAAAGTTTCTTGGTCTTCTTTCTCTCTGGCTCAGTAACGCTGAAACTGTCTCTGAATTAAAAAATGGGAGAAGAAACTTTTCCCTCTGCCCAAATTAGCAAAGTCAGAGCCAGCTTTGTGAGGGCAGCACGGTGAACAGCGCCTGTGGCCGAGCCGCATCCCAGGCCTAACTTTAATTGCTCACAATCGGGGATGTTAATGACTTCCGCTGCTCCCGCAGGCGTGCAAAAAGATGATTTTTTTTGTGTGTGTGTGTGTGAGAATGGGTCTGTGTGTGAAACTTGGCAACCCCTGTCCCTCTTTCTAAGCTTGGCCAGGTCCAGGCCCTTTGGGGGTCGCGGAGCTCTGGGATGCGGGGCCTGGGAGTTGAAGGGGCTCGGGCCACTGAAGTAGAAGGCTGAACTGAACTGGAGAATTTGAAAGAAAGGCCGGGGCAGGGCCGAGGCCGATACTGGCGGGATTCCTTATGGGGCTGTGGCAATATGTCTTCGCGGGCCAGGGTCATTTGGCAGGACTGAATTGAGGCAGCGGCCTTCGATGCTGGGTTTCAGACTGGCTGGAGACAGCAGAAGCTGGCTTGGGCCCTGGCTGTGTAGCAGAGACCAGACTGCTAGCACCCACAGAATGCTGGGGGCAGCGGGTCCCCACCTAGGAGGTAGAGGGTACTCAGATTCCCCGAACAGGGCCAGGCCCTGAACCCTGTTTGCCAGTTCTTTTCTTTTTGCCTCCGCGTTCTCACCCGCCTGTGAGTCTAAAGCAATAAACTTTATGGCCGGATTTAACTTTAGTCTTTGAATCCCCAGGCTAACTGAAAGGGGTTAAAGCGCTTTCTTTTCTTCCGCCTGCCTTTCTTCTGTCTCCCTTCTTTCCTTTTCCTCCATTTCTTTGTAGGAGAAAGACAGCAATGCTCAGGACCCCCAAAAGGCAAGTTGGGTGACTCCCTAGATAACACTAAGGGCAGAGAGAAGCGTACCCCCACACAACATGCAGACCAATTCCCACTTCTGAAACTGTGCCTAAAGTTTTGAGGGAAATTGAGGTGTCTTCAATGCCCAACTTAAAAGTTCCTAGAGTCATTAGGTTGTTTTTCTTGACACACCATAAAGGGTAGTTTAGGAAGAAATTGCTCGTTTGTCAGTAGGAGATTTCCTTATCTCTTTTGTTATTTGTTCTTTCTGTTTGATCCCAGGAAATTTACATAATATATGTTTTCCAAAACAGTCTCCAAAATTGCACCAATGAGTGAAGTTAGGTGAGATAAAAATTTCCTGGCTACAATTCCATCCGGGTCCCAGCCTCCCATGTCCTTCGATGGCAAAGCAAACCAAATAACTAGGAACTTGCTGGCCTGTTCTGGGGTCTTTTCAGGATAGGTACCCATCAGAGACCTGATATATTTCCCCAATCCTGTTTGAAGAGCTCAGCCAATATTTCCACCTATATTTAGACATGAAGCAAAAAATGAAAACAAGAAAGGACTCTTCTTTTTCTCTGGAGCTGGGTAGGCCCCCCTTTTAAGTATTAGCTGGTAAAGGAATTGACCAAGTGCTTAAAGAGAAACATTTTAAAGTGTTGCTTATACATCCCTCTCTTTCATTCACTGTAGATCCACAGAAGCCCCAAATTCAAAGATACAAAGAAAGAAAAACATAGGACATTTGAAAAAAAAAAAACTCTCTTAAAAAAAATCACACTTCCCCTAAACAGAGGGGAGCTGAGGACTCCACAGAGTTATTTTGTGTGGAGTGAATATTGGAACTTCAGTACTCAGAAAGACGGTGTCCATCTCTTAGGAAGGAACTGGAGTGAAAAATTTTACATGGAAATGGCTTCTTACTACTTGATGTGTCTTTGGATGCTGGATTCTTTGTTTTGCTGCTCTGAGTTATTAGAAAATGCTGGGTTGTTGTTCTCTTTCGGTTATATGTCTGGTGATTTTGCTTGCATAATTTTTGGTGGCTGAAACTAGGGGGAAAAACCACCCAAGGGACATAGAAATGCTGGTGTTCATGGATGTATCTAGGAGAAAGAAAGCATTCACAGCACCCCTTGGCCACACCCTGAGGTGTGGGAGTGGGTACAAAAGCTGATGGTATTGAATCGAACCAAATACGTTCTTAGGGATCTTCCCCACAAATTAAAAAAAAAAAAAATACAGGCCATGAGTGTTGTCAGCTTGCTTATTTCTGTCTGTTTTAATCTTCACAAGGCTTAAGTAGAATTTAAGAGGGCAGGTTGACCCACGTGGAGTTAAGTGACTTTTGGGAAATACAGCATCCAGTTAGATCTGTGGGACTGTTATTGGAGGAAATGTTTCCTTTCTTACCGTTTTCATGGGAAGCATGCTTAAGGTGATTGGTTATCTGCTCATTTTGTAGATGAGTTATATCTTTTAATAGATTCTTTTGAATCTTTTTTTTTTAAAAGGAACGAGAGAGAGAGAGAGAGAGAGAGAGAGAGAGAGAGAGAGAGAGAGAGGAGAGAGAGAGAGAGAGAGAGAAACTCTCCCACTGAGGGCTTTATGAAGACATCCAGCTTCAGTTGGTGGCAGAAATCTGTGTATTCTCTTGTAAAAGGAGAAGGTAGCGGAAATATGCAGAGCCCTGTTTGTTTCTACAAGCCAGGAAGAGTGTATTCCCTTGACTGTGAGTACCATAGGACACTTCTGGTAACACTTGCTTAGGGGTTTGTTAGGGTTTCCGTGGTCTAAACTCAAGCATCATGCCAAGATCCCTTTTCTCCTATGATTCCTCACTTTGCCCTGCTTCCTTTGACTCTGGGAGAGCAAGACAGAGTTTTCTGCCAGAAACAGTGGTTCTCACTTGTTGAGAGTCCGAGAATGTTGCATCCCTACAACCACAGTGCAGAAGATTGGCTGTTAGAGAGGAAGGCAACTGTTTCAACTTGCAAGATGCCCTTAAGGACTCCCCTTCTCTGGCTGGAATCTCCTCCTGCCCTGCCCATCATAAAGAAAGCAGGGTAGCTTAGGCTGTAGCTCTTTGGCTTCCATGGGGGAAATTTTCTTCTAGCTAATGACAAGAGTATAAACAGGATGCCAAGGCAAAAGTGAGGGGTTCAACCTAGGGGTTCAGCCAAACAGGGAGGGGGCTCCAGAGCACTAGGCTTCAGAACTGGAGGGGAAGCCCAGATTTGTTGTACTTGGTGTTTTCTGAAAAGAATTTTGTCCTTCTGTTCGATTCTATCTCCACAAACTGGCCTTTTCAATAATAATATTTGTTATGAAGGTTACTGGGTAATTATGGCGATTTTGTGGAGCAGTCCTTGCTGGAGGTGAAGTCTGTCATCGCCTAACAAATGGCGCCCATGCAGTTCACTGCCGGGTTAAGTAAATGCAGAGAATATAAATCTGCACACCCCAGGACCCGCCAGCAGAGCACGCTTTAGTACAAGTTCACAGTCAACTGGCCCGCCCGGGCCAGCTCGCCCAACAATTAAGGCTACGGCTTTATTTTTAAATAAAACAAAAACCGCCCCCACCCCCTTGCCAGATCACCCTCCCCCCCTCTTTTCTTACACTTCTGCTTCAAAAGATTCTCTAGTTCTCCCCTAAACTGTCCTCTTTAGTGTGGTTGCCAGTGATTTCAAGTTAATCTAGCTCCTAATTCCTGACTTAAAAAAAGGGGGGGGAGAGAGAAGAAGAAGCAGGAGGCTGGTTTGACAGGAAACATGGTCACAAACACACAGAAAGATACACTGCATCCTCTAATTCTAACTGGAAATGGTAGGAGCAGGACTGCCTAACATCTAGAGGGCCCCTTCCCCCTAAAGAGGGGGCTTGGGCTGTGTATCTTTGTGGTTAGCGCATTACAACTGCAGGTCAAAAAGTTGAGGGTCAAAAGTTTACACTGTGCAGCACTCTTAGTCATCTGCCCAGACAGAGTCTGATGTCGATGTTAGAGCTGCGATCTTGACTATCAGCACAAAAGATAAAATGGCTCAGAGTGACGCGTGGATCACGGTGTGGACTCCAGGTGAACCCTAGTGGTTGAATGACCTCAATTACGGAGGAAAGGGTAGAAAATTCCTCTTTTCGGGAGTAATACATGCTGTATTTCATATTGAATTATCTCTCCCATTCTGAGGGAATAGCAGCAGGTAAATAGGCATAGATTACCAAAACACCAAAACCTTAAATGCTGGAGGACCAAGAAGGGTTTGTGGGCTTGTCACAAAACAAAAATGCTTAGGACTCATCAGAGGATCATTGAAATACCAAGAAGCAAGTTTCAAACGTTCCATTATGCCCCCTTTATATGAAAACAGGAGAGTGATTCTGATTAGTCTGGTTGGTTTTTTTTTTAATGTTTTAATACATATAATAATCTCTAAAGTGGGGGATAAAAGGGCAGATATCTTGCAAAAAATATTCTTGGCAAATTTCAAGTATAGATTATGCCCCCCCCCCCACTCACTAAATGCAAAGGATGTCAGAGCAGGGATGTGGAAGCCCCAGTGAAAGGGACAGGACTCCTAAAGCCACCACTGCCAGCAGGAAAATGCTTATTAGTGTTACTATGTTCACATGGTTGGAAACATTTCTCTTATGTTTATTATGAAGCCGCTGTTAGATTTAAAGACTGCTACAATCTGCCAAATGAGTAACTGTATAGAAGGCAGGAAGCTGGGTTCCTCCATACCCTGACACATTATAAAACCACCAGGCTTCTGTTCTCCAGAAAATACTTCCAAAAAAGAGGTGTGGAACAGGGGTGGAGGATGAACTGAGGACATGGGAGTGAGCTAAGGAGGAGGGTGGGGGGACAGAAGAGAAGGGGAACCCTGGGTTCAAGAAGCAGACGGGGAACCATGCCTCATTTGTCTGCTGCAAATGAAGTGTTAACCAATATTTTATTTTTCATACATCTAGATTAGCTTTAAGTGTGTGGGTTGGAATTTGCTTTCTAGGGGACATAGTTCCCTTGACCTTTAAGTGATCGAGGGAGGAAAGCAACAATGAGAAAGAGAAAATATTTTTCTTCTTAATTTTGGGACTAATTTAAGGACTCAGAATGTCACCCTTGCAGGTATGTTTGAGACAATCCCTTCACATTCAGGCTAGATTTAATGGTGCCAGGTGTATATTCAATGATAACGTAAATATTTCCCAAATGTTGTCTTCATGGAAGCAAGGAACCCGAGTGCCTCTACTGTGCAATGTGTAAAGCTTTTACTCGGGTCAGGAGCTTGGAGCCAAATGGGGTTTGCCAGATGAAATGGAAAGTCACTGCTGTCATGGCGGTAAGCTCTTCACATCTGGTCGCTTGGAATGAAAAGAATAGAACCCAGTCTCCCCCCTCACCCAGAAATGAGGTCTCTTCCAAGGAATCTTTTCATTGTGTGTTTGGTTAAAGCCATGTGACATACCTAGGAAACGTTTTAGCATCAATACTCAAAAACACAGCCTTTAGCTGTCTAGTGACAGAATGGACCTGTGGAAGCCACTGGTTTGAGAATGCTTGATCATTAGGGTTTTGTTTTGTTTTGAATACCATCCTGGATAAATAATCCTGGGTAATCATCCTAAAATGAATATCAGTCCTTATATCTGGACTGTATTTTTATTTTAAACCATCACCAGGAAATTACACACTAAAGAAATTAATTGGTAAAAATAGCCAGTCAAATGTTGTTCCTCTATAACCAAATGCCTAGTGTAGGTGGGAGGAACCCCTAAATGCCACTACCAGGCGTTTAAAATCCTGCCATTCCCCCTATTTGCTCCAGAGAAGTGCATGAGATAGAGGACAGCCCAGAGGCCCTCACTCTAAAGAACAAAGGACAAATACAGTCAATACATCCCATAATGCTTACATTTCCTTTGGCTTTTCCCCTTGGTTTTTCCTGGGAAGGACTGACCTGGGCAAAGCACCCGACTCTCTAAAAGACACTGTATAGACCTTTTAGAAGCGCAAAGTCCAAGGCTGAGGTGAACTTCAGGTCAGCGCGTCTAACAAATATGAAAATGTCTGCTGGTGAGGGCGAGCCTGTGACTTAACAAAGACTGTCAATGTGTAAGATTAATAAGAAACAAAATGCACACGGTGTCACTGTTCGGTCACTTTGAAACTTCGGACGGGGTTGCATTCAAGTGGGAAGGCTGTTCCAAATATATTCAAAATGATTCAAATCAGATTCAAACCAAGCTGCACACCCTGCTTCCTCCTAGTCCCCTTTCCCTCAGACTCCAGTCGCCTCTCCTTCTCAAGGGCATGATGAAAAGTTATTTCACTTAATGGGATTTTAAGAAAGCTTTGGGGGGAATATATGTTATCTCTGCACATGGAAATGAACAAATGTGCTTACCAGTTTCCCAAGGAAAAGATAGCGCTTCAACCCCGGTTGGGACTAGAGCCAGTTGGTGTGCGAAGATTAACATGCCCCTCTCTGCTCCATTCCAGGGCATCCCATCTTTACCCCTGGCAAGATGATGCTGGTAAACCTGGGTTTGTTTTTCTAATTGAGTTAGTTTCTTCCTAGCTCTCCTTTGGTGTCTCGGACATTATGTAAAGGCAAGAGGTGCTTTTTTTTTTTTTTTTTTTTTTTAGTTTTAACGTTTTTCAAAAGATTATTCGATTCAATGGGATTATGCTATGGCTTGCTTGCCAAGGGAGGCTGTGGAAGGTTCAGGAAAGGCACTGAAACTGTTTATTACAGCCATAAATCTTGCAGTAAAATGTCAAAATGTCGGTGTGTGAGATAACACTTGGTGGTCCTGGCTCCGTGTGTGTTTATGATAGAAGCAGAGAGACAAGTTACAGGCCTTGAGGGATTCTGTGCAAGCCCCATCTTCCTCAAGTCATAGAACCTCCGGAAACAGGCATCGCTAACTCATCCAGCTTAATCATATACAAAACAGTGCCAGTGTCTCCTCAATACTTAAAAGGAGAGACTCTGTAGACCATTCTGAGGCTAAACAACATGAATTCTGTGTCTCAATGCCTGTAAATAATATTAAACAGGCATGGTTAGGACTCCTGTGCTCAAGACTGGTGACACCAGGAACCGGTGAGATTTCCTTATCATGCTTTTCCCCCAACTTGAAACATAGCCGGATGTGCAATACATATATATTTGTATCTACAGTATATATGTGTATTACTTATGTTGATATATATACATATAATTTATGTATATATTTTCTTGCTAGAGAGGGCTAGATTTCCTCACTCCAGTCTATAGAGGATATCTAAAGATCATAATCAGTGCTGATTTCTGTCTGTGGCTCAGATTTCATTTAAAAAAATTCAGGGTGTCACAAGGCAGTGGACAGCTCTCTGTGGGCACACGCACCCAGTGTGGAGAAACCTCTCTGTGTCCCTTCAGGACGATTCCAGTCTGAAGCTAACATGATCTTTTTTTCAACCTCTTTTCCTAAATTAAAGATTAGTCTCCTATAATAGTCTTTATATGACTAAGTATTAAACGACTATCCATCAAATGAATATATCCCAACATTTAGTAGCCCAAATGAGTAACCGATAGAATTGAAGATAGAACTGACGTTCTTTTTGAAGTGTCTCCAGGCTTAGGTTATAACTTTCCTTGTCTCCGAGACTCAGTTGTGAGAAGGTTGTTGGTTTATATTGCTGTCTGAAAAATCAACTAGGTACACCGACTCAAATATCTCTGCTTTGTATGCCAGCGTGAGAGCTATTTTTTGACCGGTGCAGGCTAGTTTGCAGTGTTTTACTATCTTGCAAAGGGGATCTAGGCGTGTCTGCTATTCAGAAGAGAGGGAGGAGGACAAACGCAGTACAAATGAAGCATCAGTATTTACTTCAAAGATCAACATTAGGTGGAATTAATAAGTAATTTATTTGTCAATAATGGCATAATTAGTTTACCCATCAAATTTCAATTACCAAATGGCAGACCACAGTCCCCCCTCTCTCCTTTCCGGAGCTACTGATATCGTTAATATGCTAATTTTCAGCAATTCAGAAATTACAGGCTGTCCTGTAAATATAACCCTAGCCCCAGATACAGCCTGAGGAAACAACACCCAAAAAGAGGAGAGAGGAAAAAAAAAGTTAGAAAAGAGTAGTTGACAATCAGACCCGCCAAGGGTTTTATTCTATGTCAAGCTTGTTTCTGTTTGGGGTTTGTTCTGTAATGCGAAGTTACTGGATTCGAAAGCCGGGTCGTGTGCAGGCGTCGCCTCTCCATCCCCACTCCAGGGAGGCCTCACCACAGCCGTAAAGGAGACCTGTTAAGCTAGCTTGTCAGCGCTTCCATATATAGGAAGGTTCCAGTTCGGAAACGAAAAATGCTGTAAGAATTCTGCCTCTGGAAAAGAAAGAAAGAAAGAAAAAATTAAGTACCCTGCGGTTTTACTGGGCTGCCCTCTCTGTACATCCTTTAGTGTATTGTTTAGCGGCCCATTCCACCCACCCTTTCTGTGCGGCTCCAGGCCGGCTTCGCAAGGAACTCCCCCGACAGCCGGGTGGAGGTGCAGGGTGCGGGTAAAAAACAAAAACAAAACACGGACGAGAAAAATGGGTCTGTAGGCCTCCTCCGTTTTATTTCAGGGCTAGGATAAAAAGTCAAGGTCTGCCTCTTGGTCCCAGTGTCCTTTCCTCTCCTGGAGGGCCTCGAACCCTCGGAGGATCACCCGAGGCCTGGGTGGACGGGTGGAAACCAGCTGCCCCGAGGCCTCTGTCTGCCCCAGACAGACGTGGGCAGAAAGAGGGCTCGACAGGACCCACAGCCTAACAGGCCCCGACTTCTCAGCCCGAATCCAAGTTAGGGGGCAGAGGCACCCAAGCCCCAGCTCACTCCTCCCGCCCGGGTGGAGAGCCGCATCCATCACGCCCCCGCGTGTTTCCTGATCCGGGTCCGCGCGCGCCGATCGTCCATTGGCCGGGTCGCGGCACGTGGGGCGCGGGGCGGGGCGCGCAGGGCTGCGGGGAGCGCGCGCGCGGGGCGGGGGAGGAGCGGCGCGAACTTCGGCGGCGACGCCGGGAGGGGGAAGGGCAGGCGTTTGACAGCGGGGGGAGGGGCGGGCGCCGGGGATGGGATGGGGGGGCCTGGGAAGCGCGGCGAGAGGGGGAGGGGCCTCAGCGAGCGCAGAAAAACGACACCGCGAGAAAAATTAGTATTTTTGCACTTCACAAATTAATGACCATGAGCTCGTTTTTGATAAACTCCAACTACATCGAGCCCAAGTTCCCTCCCTTCGAGGAGTTCGCACCGCACGGCGGCCCGGGCGGAGGGGACGGCGGCGCGGGCGGGGGTCCCGGCTTCCCGCGGCCGCAGACCACCCCGCACCTGCCGGCCCCGAACCTACGCGCTGCCCGCCAGCCCCCCGCCTACTACGCGCCACGGGCGCGCGAGTCCAGCTACCCCGGGGGCCTGTACCCCGCGCCCGCCGCCGCCTGCCCCTACGCCTGCCGCGGCACCAGCCCTGCGCGACCCGAGCAGTCCCCGGTCCCTGGCGCGCACCCCAGCCCGGCCCCGCAGCCCCCTGCGCCCCCTCGGCACTGCGCTCCAGGCCCCGCCACCCCGGCTGTCGCGACGGGGGGCAGCGCCCCCGCGTGCCCGCTGCTGCTGGCGGACCAGGGGCCGGCGGGCCCGAAGGGCAAGGAGCCGGTGGTGTACCCCTGGATGAAGAAGATCCACGTGAGCGCCGGTACGTGGCGCCGCTGGGAGGGCAGCGGGGCGAGGGGACGCGGGGCAGGGCGCGGGAGGGGAAACCCCCATCTGGCCCGCGCTTTGGCTGTGGGTGTCTAAGCGCTGCCCAAAGCCTGGTCCCAACGTGAGAACCCTTTTGTACCCAGGGTCCCTTTATCCCAAGATTTACGAGACGCCAAACTGTTAGGGCAGTAATTATAGCCCCCATAAATTTAATTGCCCTGGCAGAGGCTCCGGGCCATGTGTCTTTGAAGCTTTTCTTCAGCCCCAATGCCCAGCACCATTCTTTATGGCTCTCGGGTGTTTCCCGTTGTCAATAGCCTGTGAAACATTTTCTTTCCCGTTTTATGTATCTTGCGTGAACTTGGTGTCAGGTTATTATATAATGATGATGTCCAATTGCTCTTCCCCACCCTATCTCCTCTCTCCTCCTCTCCTTCTCTTTCACTCCCTCCTCCTTGGCCTTCTCCTTCGGGGTCCTGGCGTTCAGTCAACCCCAGTTATAACGGAGGCGAGCCCAAGCGCTCTCGAACCGCCTACACCAGGCAGCAGGTCTTGGAGCTGGAGA
Source organism: Chionomys nivalis (assembly GCF_950005125.1). Classification (NCBI taxonomy): domain Eukaryota; kingdom Metazoa; phylum Chordata; class Mammalia; order Rodentia; family Cricetidae; genus Chionomys; species Chionomys nivalis. The sequence continues at coordinate 144,394,180 of NC_080086.1, forward strand.
AAGAATTCCACTTTAACCGCTACCTGACCCGGCGGCGCCGCATCGAGATCGCCCACACGCTCTGCTTGTCTGAGCGCCAGGTCAAGATCTGGTTTCAAAACCGGAGAATGAAGTGGAAGAAAGACCACAAACTTCCCAACACCAAGATGCGATCTTCCAACCCTACCTCGGCCCCTGCCGGCCCGCCTGGGAAAGCACAAACTCACAGCCCCCACCCCCATCCCCACCCTCTCCCCAGTGCCTCCACACCCATTCCCTCCTCCATATAACCATCTGGGGACCGAGTCAGTTTCTGTCACTTACCTGCCCTTCTCCTTTCTTGCTCCTATCCTCATCCACTCCTCCCCAAGGAAATCATATCAGACACCAAAACAAAATTCAACTTGCTGGAAACCATAACCAAAAAGAAGACAGTATCCCTGGTAAGTGTCCGTGCGATCCCCAAGAGGACATCTGCCCTGGACACTGCATAGTGGATAACCTGCTGACCTGGAGGACAGCCTTTCCAGGCTTGGATACCTAAGGGTCGTCGACTTGTCATTGAAGACCCTTGAGTCAGCTGGACAGCGCATGCTGACTGGGGATATGTACTTGTATCTTTGTTACAAGCAGAAGAGGCTGTCCCAGCTCCCTGACCTTCATCTTCTACATTCAGGCAGCTCACATGAGCTTTACTTAGTAGACATTGTGGACCTCACCAGATTATTTAATTCTCAAAATGTGTAGACCTTGATGGTAGGTGTGGCATGTAGTTTCCTCTCCTTGCATTTATTTAAGATACTGTTATAGAGATGTTGTTGTCTTATTCTTGGGCACAATCTTGGGGGAGAGGGAAATGCAGTTAGATCCACTTGCAACTGTACAAAGTGATGGCTGTGTCAAAAGGAATGTGCTAAGAATAAACATTTTAAAAAAACATTGAAAACGTAAGAGGCAGATTTGTATGTATTCCAAGCTTTTCATAAAAACAAAATTACAAAGAAACCAACTCCTCTTGGTGGAGATATTTGACCTGTGGGCAGAAGCCTTGTAGACAGTGTGAGCTGGGGTCACATTCTAAGTGCTCTAGAATTTGTGTGTGTGTGCGCGTATGTGTGTGTGTTCAACTTGATCTGAATTCTTGTCAAGCTTGACCCACTATGGAAATGTTCCAAAAAGCAGAAGGCTCTTGAGTCCTGAGAGGGCTCCTCTTCTTTCCAAACTTGGCCAGGCTTTCAGGCTTCAAGTCTCTGTAAGGCATCGAAACATGTCCGTCCCTGCAATGAAAGGTGAAACCCTGCGGAGCAGAGGCCCAGGAGTTTCTGCAGCTGTTCTCCAGGATGAACTCTGAGCACACTTGGAAAGAGGCGGCCCCTTGGCGTTCCTTGCACCTTCACACTTAATCTGCCTGTTTCCCTGGAGATAAAAAATAGTTTGTGCAAAGGGTTGAGATTGCTTTTTGGATTTTTGGCTGGTCTGACAGTCTTCTCGCTGAACACAGCTTGGGAATTTTTGTTTGCTTCTTTAAGAAGAGCTTTTAGAGTCAAGTGAACTTTCCCCACCACACTCTCCAAAGTATCCTCTGAGGGAGTAAGAAGTATAATGACACCCCAAAATACACCCTAAGCAAAGGAGAGTTGAAAGAGTTCACTGTTGGAAGAAAGCCAAACTCTGATTAGGGTCACTTTCCTCAGTGCTGGGGGAGGGGTTTTCTGTGCACATCCAGAGATCTAGACCTAAATGGTGAAAAAAAAAAAAAAATGAAAACTCCTCTCTCTATCTCTGTAACCCTAGTACTTGTTCATTGGTTGAAATTTGATACTCAAGACATCACACACACACACACACACACACACACACACACACTGCACATAATATTAGAACTGCCACCTGGCCTTGAAGCAGAGCAGTTTTGGGGTTTGTAATAAATGTACAGGAGGGAAGGGATGTTCACCTACTTCTGTAATATCAGAGGGGATTTAAAACCATTTCCATTAGTGGGACAAGCTCAGCCACCCTTGCTGCACTGAGTACAAGTAAGCCCAGGGGCGGGGGTGGGGGAATCTGTTCTCTGCCTGTAGGTAAGCTAGCTTTTAGAAAGAAGTCATGGGCTCTAGTCTCTGAGAGATCAAGAGAATTCATGGGGAAAGGAGTATACACATGGCTTCCCAAGTCAGGAAGAACCTGGCATAAAGTGCATTTTATAAGGTGTGAACAGGCACTGAGCATTTATGGAGACAGTGTAGCAACAGCTACAACTTATTAACTCCACTACTACACACACTTGTAAAGCAAAATTAAATCACACTGAAAATAGCAATTTCCCCAGGAATCATTAATCACCTCATACAATAAATACTTCTTTGTAATTCAACAGCAATTCTGAAAGGCATTCTCTGGGAAATGTCTTTGGAGGAAAGAGGGGTCCTCTTGCAAATAATGCTTTCTCAAGCAAAGAGGCAGCATCTTGCTTGAATGCATATGTATTTACACACACACACACACACACACACACTTAGGCTCTTAGTGGAAACTGAATGTCAAGCCGCAAAATCTCAAATGGCAGATTTTCATCACTTACGGTAAATTCTTGTATTTCTCCTCAGTGGGGAAGGAAGGATGTGAGACACAAACTGGCTTCATTCTGGAGCTATTGGTGGGTAGGTGAAGGGGATGCCTTTCATTTGTCCATTCAGAAAAGGGAACGAGAGACAAGATCCTTTTTTAATGCTGTTTTGGCATAAGATGTCATGTTTGCATTGATGATTAAGATATTGGTGTTTTGCAAAACCAAAGTTATTGAAAAGGCTATGAATGATTATGCCATTTCTTCATGGTGGGTGTTCTATTTGTGATCCAGGCAGCTTTTAGGGGAGCTCGCTAGAACAGCTTAGAAAATCTCACTGTGCACTCTGAAATCGTCCATTGTCTGCCCTTTGTTAGGGCAGACATGAGAGTTCACTGAGAGGACAGATTTTCTATCTCATTAATTGTTTTTTTTTTCAAGCAAACCTACTAGTCCTTCAAACCCTTGACCTTTAAAGACAGTATTTTGTGTAAACTCTGTAGTTCTCTTACCAAAACGACCCTTGCCCATGCTCCCCCTCCCACTTTTCCCCTCTTTTCCTTCCATCCACAATCATCCCCTTTAGTCACAGAGCCAAGCTGTGCATGCCTCTGGAGAGAAAAGTTTTGTCAACATCTGAAATCAACCTAAATCGGGTAGGAGACACTTTAATGGTCACAGTTTGAATTAAGTACTTAACACTCTCCCCCTTGAAGAAAAATGGCAGCTTGCAGGCTTTCTGTGCTCGTTTCGCTGAAATCTACGATATACCCGGTGTTTTATTACAGCAGGAATTCATCTGTGACAGGCATAGTGGGGTACTTAATACCCAGGATGGAGCTCATGGGAAGATTACCCAGATATATGGGGTGGGCTCACTCACACTGTCTCTGTCTTTATATCAGCAATCCCAGAGTGCCCTAGTCCCTCTACTTCTTCCCCTTCTCCCCATGTCTCCTGGACACCACTATTCCCCTAAGCTCTCAAACTGTGCCACTGTCCCCTGCTGCCTTCCCTCTAGCAGTTCCAACACAGAAACAGATCAGCAACTCTTTAGAGTGGAAGGAGAGACACTCCAAAGAATAAATGTAGTAAATGAGGACCTCGGGCTTCCCGTCCCCACGAGTGGATTCTGTACAAGCAATAGGCCTTCGCCATGATTCCCTTGCTGTCTGCATCAACAGGTGTAGTCCTACTAGGAAAAACTCAGTCCTAACCTTTTCCAACTGCTGTTCTTGGCATCCCTTTCTTATATACTGCATCAAGGGGGGAGAATTCTTTGTACTTAAAAGAAGATGGTATGTGCCTGGTGGTGGTGGTGGCACACACCTTTAATCCCAGCACTTGGGAGGCAGAGGCAGATGGATCTCTGAGTTTGAGGTCAGCCTGGTCTATAGAGCAAATGCTAGGATAACCAGGGCTACACAGAGAAACCCTGTCTTGAAAAAACAAAAGGAAACAAAAAGGATGGTGTACAGGGAAGAGGAGAAGAAATAGGATAATACCAGGGAGGCATCGTGAAACCTTCTAATCTGTAACTGCTGCTTTAGAACTCAGATGTCCTCATTTCTAACCTGAAGATGTTAAGTGTTCAAGACGAAAGAGAACTGGGGGATATTTTAGTTCAGTTGTCTCAGTGTACAGAAGAGGAAACTGAGGCAGTTGGATGCCTCTCTTCAAGTTCCTTATGCTAATGAGAATGTGGGTTGCAGAACCTTTGGCATCACTCAGGATGGGCAGAAGTGCATCGACATCTTTCTGCTGCAGGGAAAAGAGGAACAGAGGACTGGAGATGGGTATCTAGGCCTGTGCAGATGTGTGGGGTCGCAGGTGTGTGTGTAGTCTGGAAGAAGAATGGATGTGTTTTTAAAGCTGCCCTGGGAGATGATGTAACTTATCCTTGCCATTCAAGCAGGTGCACTGGCCACTGTGCTCAGGTGAGGGTGCCTACAGGGATGGTGGCCCCAGAATGATTAATTCTGCAGTGCTCAACCAGGCGTGTCCATGGCATTCCCTTTTAGGACAAGAATGGTTGTGTTTTGGAAACCTGGGGAACAAAAAAAGCCAAGTATGAACCTTGCTTGCCACTGATAAAGGTGTAGCGCCTGTTAGAGTAGGAGATATTGAAATTGTGATCTTTGTGGTCACGTGACTCATTAAATAATTAACGCAGATCGTCAGGAATGGATCTGAGTCATCAGGGCCTCACTAGGAATGCATCTCTCAGTAGTGAGACTTCATCTTCCTCTTTGATTTTTAAACACACACACCTTCAGACCTATCTCCAAAGGCTTAATTTAACTCCACCAGGAAGGCAGAGCCTTTTGGTGTGGAAAACGGAGCTGTCCGGCGCTTACCAGGTCCACGGCTTTCTTGTAAGATTGCTGCGAGTCCAGGGAGGCTCTGTATCCAGGGAAATGTGAGTTTCTTCCTTCCTTCCTTCCTTCCTTCCTTCCTTCCTTCCTTCCTTCCTTCCTTCCTTCCTTCCTTCCTTCCTCTCCTCGTAGTCATATCCTGGTTGCTGACTAAGTGGGACAGAAGTGCAGACAGTTGGTAATGTTCTGATTCACACTGGGGAAGGCTGCAGAGATACCACAGGAGGAGCACGCGGCTTTGTTCAGTTTTTCCCGGCGTTCATAAATCACTGGCGCTAGGCAAGCGAGGGAGCAAGTAGACACCAAAAAAACCAGGAGAGGCCACAACGGCTGCAGCCATTGCAGAGCGAGAGACCTGAACAGTGTCTCTCAGTGACTCATTAGTCTGAAGGATTTATGGGGAACAGGAACCATGAATATTAGATTTAAGGATAAAGAGATAGCAACAACAATAATAGCCATAATAATTACAATACTCCCAAACCTTGTGTGTGGTAGTGGTGGTGGAGGAGGGCTGGGGCACAGCAGATCTTTCTGGGATGAGGTTGAGAGGCAAAGTACATGCCCTAGGCCCCCATCCCGCTCAGGATCACATCAGGAGTTCCAAGGCTAGGGGTATCTCTCCTTAAAGACACAGAACGAGAGCTTGCACAAAACAAAAGGGTCACGAGTGGATTCTGGTCCTGAGCATCCTTATGGAGGGTAAAGGCTGTGGGTGCATTTGTGGCAGAAGGCAGCTGCCAGTTTGCTGCCAAGCCTCAGCATTCTAGGAGGCTCCTGAGCCAAGAGTCAGGCAATTCCCCAGCTCCTTGGTACTTCTTTCCTGGCTATCAGCTGGATTGCATAGGTGTAGGGCAGACCTACACAGGGCTGGTTTGGAGCAGGCTGGCAGGTGGGTACTGATTTGGTTAGGGTCAGGACCGTAGAAGCAAAAATGCTGCACAGACCCACAGAGGACTTATAAGCTGGGGTCATTCTCTGCACTTTCCTGACCCCTCAAAAACCATCATTTGGCCATTTTCTAGTTAGCAAGCAAGGGAGTGCTAAAACAGGGAGGCATGAGGCTGCAGTAGAGTCGGTGGGGGCTGGGGGGAGCGGGAGGCTTGCACCGGTAGGGCTGGTATTTATTGTCCAGCACTTTGGTCTTACTTGGTTTCTAGCAGCAGGAGTTGGTCCATTCTTAGGGACTGGGCACTGCTTTAGCCCACCAGGACCAAGAAATAGCTTGCCCAGTCCTTCAGTGAACCAGAAGACAAAACCTCCCAAGACTGCCCCTGATCTGTGAACTGAGCAGGGCTCTGATTTCCCGCCAACAGAAATGAACGCTATTAGTGAGGTTTCAGCAGAGCCTGTGATCGAATGCTTCCAGACAAGGCTTCCCATTGTTTGCAAAAGAAAATAAAGCTTGCCTTCACATTCCCTAAGTTGGGGTACAAGCGGAGCTCTGCCAGCGGATCCCGCATCACCAGCAAAGCCATCTTATTCCCCCGCAACTCATTCTCCACCCCCCCCAAGCTATACAAAAGGAAAAGGAGATTGTGGGTGCAGAGATGGAGTATGTATTTGTTTTACAAAAATAAATCACCATCTTCGGGCCATTTGTAGACTGGAATATTTCGAGCTATGAGTGTGTCTCATGGACCAGTGCCCTGGCGACAATTCCGTGTCCGCGTCACCCTGGGGCCACCCTGGCGCCCACAGAGGACACATTTCTAACTCCAGTCTTCATTCCCTTCCTTCACAGCCACCATTCACCCTCTGCTGTTTATTTGCCTGCAGAGTGCCTGGACACTGGAAAAAGCGAATCCCTGAGCACCTGGAATCGAAGAGCATTCCGGGTTCAGATTTAAACACCTTTGGAGGTAAGTGTTGCACCAAACTCTTTCTCAGGCTTGGGACTTTGCACCAGGAGGCAGGGAGAAGTGTACCTCCCCCACTCCTGGCAACTAGAGCTGGCTGAAAGAGGTTTTGGTCAATATTTAACTTTGATAGACTTTAGAGCTGGGCTGCGGCATGACCATGTGGGCATGAGGCAGACAAAGAGCAGGCTCCGAATCCTGTAGTAGGCAGGGGCAGAGGGTGTAGAAGCAAAAGAAGAGGTAGGGAGAGCCAGAGGGGTGTGTTTGTAACTCTCCACAAGCCCCAAACAGACACCCTGCTGCAAACCAGAAGCAGGCAGGAGCCAGGGCAGCAAGGTGACTGCAGTGTGCTCTGTGGCTGGGGAGACTGGACTGGGAAGCTGTGTGTCCTGAAATTGCCAGCCAGTTCCAGCTCTGAGTTGAGAAAACTTGTCTCTGCCACCTGCGTTCTGTCTGATCAGAAACTTCTTGCGGTGGCAGTTTTTCCAGAGTGCAGGCCCTGCTCAGGCAGTCTCCTCCAGTCTTTCCTTAGAGCAGACCCACAGTGCTTTCTATAGGAAAAGCCCAGATCTTCTAGCTCTGAATGTTTTCTTTTTCTATTTGGAGCAAGGGAAAAACTCCTTAAAATTCTTTTCAAGCTCTGGCTTAATTTGTTCTTTTAGTTTGAGATGCAGGGAGGTAATTACTGTGGTTTATTACCTTGTAAAGGAGCTATAAATTATGGTCCTGTGGTCCTGTTTGGGGGAGGGATTGCTGGAATAGTTTTCAGAAGTTTAGTGCGAAAGGATGAGTTTGCTTTGTTCTTTCAGGGGTTAAACTTTTTTCCCCTGGTGCTGGGATTGGAACCCAGGGCCTCTGCACATAGTAGGTGAGCACTCTACCACTGACCTATGAGGTACCTCCAACCCAGGGATTACTTCTTTTAAAAAAATAGCCAAACTTTTCAAATTTTGTGTCAGTTTTCTAGGTCCAAATCTTTCCTAAAATTTCCTCCCCAGACAGATATCAGGTTGTCAGTTAATTCCAATATGCTATTTAATTGTGCTTTATGGCTGGGATGCGGTTTGGGATACCACTGTTTTTATCAGATAGGAAATAAACAGTCCTGGTAATGGAGTTACTGTCTCAGCTGTGCGTGTCTGTTTCTATCAAGCATAGAAGGAACATTTTAGGCATTTACAACTCAGTGTGTATACATGATTTACATATCTGCAAGTAACAAAGAAACTGTCGACCTTGAGAGCTGCAGGAGTATAAGATGATATACACATTCACTGTGTCTCGAGAGCTGAAGCACATTTGTACTGCGGTTGTAACCACAGGAAATATCTCATGGTAAATAAAGATTTATCATTTAAGTATAGTTTTGATAGAGAAATCAGATTGCTGTGTTTGAGAACAGATATATCTAATCTGCCAACAGCCTGACAAATATTGACTAATAGTCTGTATGCTTGGTCACCTGCTCCTCCCGAGCCAACTTTCCCCCAGTTTGGCTCTGGCGGCCTGGCTCATAGCTTGGGTTCTCAGCCCTGGCCAGAATGAGGGGAAAGGGTCTGGTGACCACCCTCTCCAGCCAATTTTGCTTCAGGAAAGTAGAAACCAGGGTGCTGAAGGGAAACTCAGCTGTTGGGTGCCTGTGGGGGTTGCCCAGCCTAACTTTACCCTTACTTCTCAAAAGTTAAATTTCTTTTGACTGCCTCAGATGTCCAAATCACCCACATCAGTTCTTAATGTTAATTGTTAAGCAGCAGTTGGCGCATTAATGGATATGTTAGTGGCATGGAGGCTCCAGAAGGGGATTGGGATGCCAATGGGCTTCACTGAAGCTAAGGCATTTCTCTGAAGCAGCTCCAGGGACTGCTACTATTGACTTATGGCCTCAAGAGTTTCAGTTTGCTTGGAACTGTTGAGAGGGTTCAGAAGGACCCTTCTTATCTTTGCAGAAACCTAGGGAAGGGAGTTGTTGGGCCACATTTCTAGGTCTCTCTGTGGTATCTGGAAAGCTCAATGTGAATGACTGGCACTGGGGAATGGGTGTCATGTGTCACGTGGGGCAGACAACACAAAGATGAGTGGATTGACTCCTTTAAAGACAGAAGAATATATTATGGAAGCCAGCATTTGGTCTGTTCTTTATCTCTCAAACCTGGGCTAGACAGGTTTGGATTCTTGCTTTCCAGCACCTGAGTCAGCCATGGCTAGGATGGTTTCTATGGAAGTCTTCCAGCTAGAACCCCAGAAGTGTGTTGCCACCAGCTTAGGCTAGCACTCACTTCCAAGGTCATGATTTGAACACCCCCATCATTCATGAGAAAGTCTCTTGACTTATGTTCTCAACAGACTCCCTTTGGGTCCCTTCTGGTGAGAAAAGATGGGGAAACCCATACACAGTCTCCTGTAGTTTCTACAAGTAAGTCCCCACACTTGGGGCCAGCTGAAGAGTAACCCTCCAGGAATAAAAGACACTCAAGGTTCAGAAATCAAGACTAGGGATGTTTAGACAGTCTGTGAAAAGGTTGAAATGTGTGGGTGATGTCACCAAACAGAAGG